>NC_135239.1:35389029-35743197 GCF_051348905.1 Ranitomeya variabilis | reverse complement strand
TACTTTTTTCTGATGAAAGCAAATTTTGCATGTCATTCGGAAATCAAGGTGCCAGAGTCTGGAGGAAGACTGGGGAGAAGGAAATGCCAAAATGCCTGAAGTCCAGTGTCAAGTACCCACAGTCAGTGATGGTGTGGGGTGCCATGTCAGCTGCTGGTGTTGGTCCACTGTGTTTCATCAAGGGCAGGGTCAATGCAGCTAGCTATCAGGAGATTTTGGAGCACTTCATGCTTCCTGGCACCTGCTCACAGTGCCAAAACCACTGGTAAATGGTTTACTGACCATGGTATTACTGTGCTCAATTGGCCTGCCAACTCTCCTGACCTGAACCCCATAGAGAATCTGTGGGATATTGTGAAGAGAAAGTTGAGAGACGCAAGACCCAACACTCTGGATGAGCTTAAGGCCGCTATTGAAGCATCCTGGGGCCTCCATAACATCTCAGCAGTGTCACAGGCTGATTGCCTCCATGCCACGCCGCATTGAAGCAGTCATTTCTGCCAAAGGATTCCCGACCAAGTATTGAGTGCATAACTGAACATTATTATTTGATGGTTTTTTGTTTGTTATTAAAAAAACACTTTTATTTGATTGGACGGTTGAAATATGCTAATTTATTGAGACAGTTTTTTTGGGTTATCAGGAGTTGTAGGCCAAAATCATCAGTATTAAAACAATAAAAGACCTGACAAATTTCAGTTGGTGGATAATGAATCTATAATATATGAAAGTTTAATTGTAATCATTACATTATGGTAAATAATGAAATTTAACACTATATGCTAATTTTTTGAGAAGGACCTGTAGTGTCCCTCCACAGGGGCCCTTTCCTGTTTTGTATACACAGAGCTTTGGGTACAAACACGCATCATTCCATTTTAGCAAGAATGACCTTTATCCAGGAAGCCTCTTATTTACAAACAAAGCATAATTGTATCACATAGAAGAACAACATGTGAATGCTGATAACCAGCACCATAGGTGTGATGTAATGGCACGGGCCCCAATGCAAAATCCCCAGCTATCACAAGTCCTTAAAGGGGTTGCCCACTTCTGGACAACCCCTTTATAAATTAAATAGACCCCCTCTTAAAAGAAACTAATATAAATATGTACGCACTGGCACCAATCCAGTTATGTTGACATCGAGTCTATAAGGGTTCTCATGGCATTGCTATGCTATGTGAGCCCTGCAGCCCAGGGGATGACATTTGCATTGGCTCAACCTGGGCCCAAGAGGTAAGGGGTCTATTTCTACAACCAAAGCAGGTGGAATTGTCCATTATTATGTATACCCCTCCTCACATGTAAAGCGCCATGGAATAAATGGCGCTATAACAATAAATAATAATAATTATGATGAGCTATTGAACTGCAAAGGGCCCATATATTGTTCTTTCACAGGGGCCGTTTTCTCTCTGAAACCACTAGTGCTGCAGCCAATCAGTGTCTGCTATCGGGCTGCTGCACTCTCTCTCTTCTTCCGCTTGTCCATCATCCATCGGAGGGATGTAGGAGTGCAGCAGCCGCCGATTGGTTGCAGTGCTTGCGTGCCATAACATAACAAGGTGGCTATCTGCTATTTATATTCTACGAAGAGACTATCAAATGGGTTGTCCAGGTAGTGGACAACCCCTTTAAGAGTTTTGGTTTTCTAATATGACCCCCCCCCCCCAGGTTCCAGGACTATGTGCGACTGCATCCCCTATAGATAGACCCTAGGTATGATGTATGTTCTGTTGCGTTTCTTCTAGAGGCACCATAGGGTGCGCACAGGTCCATATACCAATCTGCTCCATCCTGTGTGATCGTGTCGGTAAATGTCACCCACTGGGCATGAAGACTAATAATATAGTGATGATGCATTTTGTCTGGGTGGCCAAGCGGCTTGGTGCTGATCCTATGTATCTGGATGGATAAAGATCCCTCGCAACAAATATTATAAGGAGCAGGAATATTCAAGGGAATGTTGCTCTTATCTACTGCATTGGCTGACAAAGGGTTAACCCAGTAATCAGGACACTTCTGGCAAATGCCTGCTTAGACTGGTGACTTGTGTCTGGCAGCTCAGTACATGCACACAGATCACTCAGCTCTAATCTGGGATTCACACAGAAGCACATATATTATTTGTTCCTAATTATTGACTATAGAGCAGATCTTCCTCTAGGGGTTACTAAGACCTCTGTGCTCCTCCTCCCCCCATTCTTAATCGTATTGCATTTCTCTCCTTCCCCCACTTCTCTCCTAGTAGGTGCTACTGTCCCTTTAAGTGAAGCGAGTTGGGGGCTTCCTGTCTCTTTAATTTGTCTACTGTTCAGAATGTTCTGATTGGCTGTTTATTCTGAGGGGGAGACTTGAAACTGCCTCTCCCGGCCCGATTATGAGAGCCGCTGTTCCAAGAAGAGACACTACCCCCCACAATGCAACAGAACTGTCCAGGGAGGAGGGAAGGAAAGCTGGGGGGAGGGAGAAAGGGAGAGAAGGAGAGAGAAGGAGATCACCATCCTGATAGCCAGACACACTGCAGCTCAGGAACCTGCACTGGGCTATGTCACTGTAGAACTACTGGTCACAGAATGCTATATATTATATATATATATATATATATATATATATATATATATATATATATATATATATATATAATTTTTTTTTTTTTTTATTTAATTTTTAATTAAAGGGAAGTTACATAACATAATAATAATTATTATTATTATAATGAGAATAAGAGTTCATAGTACTCATCTGCCTTTGAAATGGATGCTTGCAATCCGCTGAAAAAATCAGATATGACTCTGACTAGTGTTAGTCAATAGTCAATAACTCTGTGCTCATGTGTAATTTTTTTTTCTGAGCTACAATCAGACCAAGAAAAAAAAATTTGCAGCACGTGTATTGTACGAGACTCGTCAATGGGTGCGATAAAAAAAAATTGCACGGTACTTGGAGCATGCCATAGGAAACCATCAGCCGAGTACACTCACAGCCCAAATTATCAGAATATAACAGATATATGATTGAATAAAAGAAAAAAAAATGGCGTGGGGGGGTCACCATATTTTTCTTAACCAGCTGAGGGAAAGCTGGGGCTGATATTTATAGTCTGGGACGGGAGTATTACCCATGGAGGTTCCCAGGTTATTAATATCAGCTCACAGCTCTCTACTTAGCCTTTACTATTTATTAACAAGAGGTGACCCCCCAAAAAAATAAAAAAATATGTGGCATCCCCGTTGTTATTATTAATAACCAGCAAAGGCTAGGCAGACAGCTGCGTGCTGATATGAATAGCCTAGGAAGGCTAGGTTTGTTGAGCGGTGGCATGATGTGACCACTCAGCGTGATAGCAATCCAGCAGTGTGTAGCGCTGACATGGGTAAGGTCACAGGCGCTCATAGCCGATGAACCCTGGTCACCTTACTAACCTCATCGCTCGCATCGTGAGAATTTTCACAGCCCCTCCCAAGGCTATCAATATTAGCCCTTGCAATTTTTTTTTGGGGGGGGTCACCCCTTGATAATAACCAGTAAACGCTAAGTAGACAGCTGATGTTAATAGCCTGGGAAGCTCCATGTTTGTTACCTCCTTCCCAGACTATAAACAGCGTCCAGCTACCGACTTTCCCTCAGCTGGTTAAGAAAAATATCAGGATCCCAAGTTGTTGTTTTTTATTAAATTGGCTAAATACATGTACAGTAAGCTACACACCCTGCATAAATTACATATCTCAACGAAATCTATTATCTATCATCTATTATCTATCTATTATCTATCTCTCTTGTCCATCTATCATCTAGCTATCTATCTATCTATCTATCTCTCTGTCCATCTATCATCTATTATCTATCATCTCTATTATATCTATCTATTATCTATCTATCTATCTATCTATCTATTATCTATCTATCTCTCTGTCCATCTATCATCTATTATCTATTATATCTATCTATTATCTATCTATCTATCTATCTATCATCTATCTATCTGTCCTTCTATCATCTATCTATTATATCTATCAATTATCTATCTATCTATCTATCTCATATCCATCTGTCTATCTATCATCTATTATCTATCATCTATCTATTATATCTATCTATATCTATCTATCTATCATGTATCTATCTCTCTGTCCATCTATCATCTATCTATTATATCTATCAATTATCTATCTATTATCTATCTATTTATCTATCTATCATATCTATCTCATATCTATCTCTCTGTCCATCTATCATCTATCTATCTATCTATCTATCATCAGATTGTTTTATTACTTAGTAAACGAGCTTGAAATGATAGAATTACTGTATGTAAAAGCTGATGTTAAAAACGCATTGCAAACGGATGTCAGACGGATGATACTTGCTAAAAATCGCATTATACTCGTCCTACTTTTCAGGAACAATATCGTACTGATTTTATTTTCTCTGATTAGTGTGAGCCCTAAAGTTGAATTCTACACAAAATGCAATATTTTTTTGAATCTGACATTTTTGGTATTTATTCAAAGACCCCCATCTGGTGCTGCAGGGCCCGCTCAGGGTGTATGTGGGTCCCAGTGGGTCTCTCTTTGCTTTCCTGTTTTCCTCCCCGCCTTCTACAGAGATGGAACTTTTTTAATATAGTTGTATCAGGGCTTGGGATTTTTGGAATTTTTTTTTCTTTTGTGGTATTACTGTCAGATTTTATTACCATTTTTGGAGTCCAAAAGACTTTCTGATCTCTTTTTATTAGTTTCCTAGAAGGGGAGGGAGGAGAGGTGACTACAAAAACAATGATTCTGCCATCTCTGCTCTTATATTTCCTTTCAGTGTTTACTGCACGGGATAAATATTACGTTATACAATTAGTTTGGACAATTAAAGTGGTTAAATGAAGTGATCTGTTATGAGATGGGCAGCACGGTGACTCAGTGGTTAGCACTGTATAGTGTCTCAGTGGTTAGCATTGTATGGTGGCTCAGTGGTTAGTATTGGATGGTGGCTCAGTGGTTAGAATTGCATAGTGGCTCAGTGGTTAGGATTATATGCTGGCTCAGTGGTTAGCACTGGGTCTGTGAAAAAGTTGTACTGGATGACATCCAAGTGTGATGTGATTTTCACTGATTGTTAGAATGGAGAAACTTTTTTTAATTTTCCACTTATGAGAAAAACAGATGACACTTGGACCAAACTCAGAGCAGAATAATCGGTCCGTTTTTTCTCGTACGCAGAAAAATCGGATGTGTAAATGGCAGAAAAATCGGATGTGTAAATGAGCCCTAATACAGCGCAATGTTCACACGTGCAATTTTTTGGTAGATCCTCAGTCCGCCATTAATAAGGTGGGGGCATGTCCTTTTTTGATCCATTCTGATGTTCAAAGTTGAACATCTAAGTAAAAGTTTTCGGAGGGAAAACAGAGCTCATATGTTATTTGCTTTTCATTTACTAGTTGATAGAAGTTTTTACATTTTTGTTTTCATACTAAGAAAAACAGATGACGCGCGGATTGTGAAAAATTACACACAGACGGAAAAAACGGATCCATCATGCTGGGAAAAAAAGGACAATTTTTGTCATGGTCTAAAAGGTCTAAAGGTCTAAAAGGTCTTATGACATTTTTTGCAGAACCAAGATCTGAACATGTGAGTATACAATACAGTTTGAGCAAAGCAACCATGACAAGGCGGTGGATGTAGAGTGACGGAAATCCCCAAAAAAGGAGGCCCCCATCTGGACCACCCTTGTAAGTGAGACAATAAAGCATGAGGACCCTGATAATCTGATCTGGAACCTACAGAGAGGTAAAGACAGATTCTCTGCACCAGACAAATCAGAGAACAGGTGTTGAGGCTCAGATGTATGAATGGCCACAAGGGATCGATAGCGCTGAAGCAAGGTCAAACACAGGCGGAGGTCAGGGTCACGGATAGACAGGATGATTATAGGCAAACTGGATTTTTAACAGACAGGCACTGTGGTTTCCATCAATAAAAAAAAAAAAAATTGTATTTTATTTTTTTCATTACCAGTTGCTAAATACAACGAGGAGCAGTAAGTGATTTATTCATATAGTTGCCACTGTCAGACATCACAATTCTCACCAATAGGCTATAATGCTATCCATTTAATGACTAGATATTAGAAAGCTCCTTGTGCTGCAATTTACCAAATCGTATATTACCATTTCATGTGTTTAAAAAAAAAAAAAATTGCCATTTTAATTTTTTCATATCATGGTTTGTATTAAAACCAAATTTGGTAATCTGACAATTTTCACATTGGCCACCGTGGCTATCTTAAACTGGAACTTCCTGTTATTTACAGAAGTTTTCAGAAGTAGAGTTGGCTTCTCATTCCATCGGCCATGACAGTAGTTTGTGGTCAATGTATTGGAGCAGGAATACCACCTCTTACCACTTTGCGGCTCTTCTTTTAATCAGCGCCATTGTTGCGGTGCACACACCTGCTTCTGTACAGATCACTGCTGTGGCCACTTGAATGGGATGTGCAAATCAATCCTTTCCAATTCCATTCAGAAGCCTCATTATCATTACAGGCAGGAGTTTGATGACTGATAACACCTCTATGTACAGCTGATAACACAGGATCCCCCAATCACAATAGGCAATGTCACAGCTCACCTCCTCCCTCTCCCTTCACAGTGACGTTTGTACACGCTCATTAAATACTTCAGCACAAAAGAAAGGTCCGGGGGTCGGACATTTGTGCAATATGTACATATGAATTTGCTGAAACAGGTAGTTAGAGTCTACAATAGCCCCAGTAACTGTTGTGAAAAATTGTCAGATTTCGATTTTTTTAATTGCTTTTTGTGATAAAAAAAAAACCATTGCCAACATTTTTATAAAAGCCCAAAGACCATAAGGCCACATTCACATGATTTTTTTACCTCAGTATTTGTAAGTCAAAACCAAGAGTGAGAGAAAAATACAGAAGTGGTGACCTACAAATACTGAGGTAAAAACTCACCAAATAGTCAACGTGTGAACGTGGCCTAATTGTTCAGCAGTATCTCTCTTAGGCCATGGTCACACATTCAATATTTAGTCAGTTTTTTACCTCAGTATTTGTAAGCCAAAATCAGGAGTGGGTGATAAGTACAGAAGTGGTGACGTGTTTCTATTATACTTTTCCTCTGATTGTTCCATTCCCGGTTTTGCTTACAAATACTGAGGTAAAAAACTGGCCAAATTCTGAAAGTGTGAGCGTGGCCTTAAGTGTTCATTTACACGGACTGACCGACAGCGCTAAACGTCTTTGGCGAAGCTGAGCGTTCATGTGTACGACTAGGGGATGGGTGGGATAGTTGTTGGCAGAACATGGGTTCATCTGCCAGCTAATGAGTACCACTAGCCTAAAGACCCCCCCCCCCCCCCCCCCCCCGTACACGTTAGGCTGATGTCTTCCTAACAGGCCAATATTGGTGGGCTTAGTCAAATTTATTGGATGGAGCAACCATGGCTTTGCCCATCTCTCCGAGTGCCCCATAAAGAAAGAAGGGTCATATTAAAAATCTAAATATTTATATTGTACAAAGTAAAATGGAATATTAAGTCAAAATTCATATTTCAAATAAATTCTATTTAAAAAAAAAAGAATATATAAACTATTTTTTTCCTTGAAGAACAGTTCCAGCTGTCAGTGACGTGTGGTGTAAGAGAAGGTGAAGCGGTCTAATCTGCCGTAGGTGTCCTCCATCGTGTTAGAGTCTTGGTTTTTTATCCTATTAGTGAGAAGAGGCTCTCACGCCGTATATATGACAGCTGCTGCCGCCTCACTGCGAATTTCAGAGCACAGTTTGTGCTGGAATGGAAACAAATATTCTATCCGCATTCTGTGCGCTTCCAGGAAAATCCTTCTCAATAGACAGCTTTTAACCAAGCCCAACAGGAGACTTTCGAGGAGAAGAAGCTGTCTCTAGCCCTCATGAGCGGAACATTAAATTATCTAATCCCTTCCACGTGACCACAGTCCTAATAGGAATTAATATTTATCAGCAGATTGCAATATTCTTCCTATTAAGAATTAAAGAGAAATTCCACTTACAATTACTACTGTCCTGAGAATTCGTATGTGCAGATTACCGAGATGATCAAAAAGATTCTCTGGCCCCTGGTCCAAACGGCCATACCGGTAGTCTGTTGCTACGGGACTAGGGTTCTTCAAATTTGCTTCCTGCAACATCCCCATTGCCCGGGCCTACTGACCAGAAGACACGTTAGGCATTTGGCATGTAGGAGGAGGTTGCATGGCTCTAGTCCGGCGCCTCATTCATACCCCAAGCTTCAAAATTAGATCCTAAAATTAATTCAGACCCAGGGGCATAACTATAGAGGGTGCAGGAGTTCTGATTGCACCCAGGCACTGGTGCCTAAGGCCCCCAAAAGTGAATACTATTAAAAACCCATAACAGTTAAGGGACATGTAGCTTTTCCTTTGGAGCCAACAAACTTTAAAGGTACCGTCACACTCAGCGACGCTGCAGCGATATAGACAACGACCCGATCGCTGCAGTGTCGCTGTTTAGGTCGCTGTAGAGACGTCAAACACAGCAGCTCCACAACGATGCAGGAGCGATCCAGTGACGTAACGGTGACTCACTTATCATTCTCACAGGTCATTAGCTCCATGTAAAACATTGCTGACATCGTTGCTTTTGCTGTCAAACATGACGATACACGCCGACCTGACGACCAAATAAAGTTCTGGACTTCTAGCTCCGACCAGCGATATCACAGCAGGATCCAGATCGCTGCTGCGTGTCAAACACAACGAGATCGCTAACCAGGACGCTGCAACGTCACGGATCGTTGTCGTTCTCGTTGTAAAGTTGCTGAGTGTGAAGGTACCTTAAGTTACACCACTGTTCAGACCTCACCCCAGATTATAAGGTGTTTGCTCACACAGCAGTGTCAGGGGCAGACAGCACCAGGGCAATAGTCTGAGGGTCTTTCTTGCACAATTTACATTACCAACAATTATGCATCTGATTGTTAGCGGCAGCTGTAATTTTTGAGAGCTGAGCCTAAGCCAAAAAAGGGCAGGGAGATTAAATTTCCCTCTCTAAAAAAAAAAAAAGTTTCTCCATCTTCTTCATTCAGTCTGTCCATGAAAATTGGATCACACTCAGATGTCATCCGGTGTAGCACAACGTCTCTGCCTCCCCTCCTCCAACAGAGACGCCAATGTACTCACCGCCACGGCTCCCATCTTGCTCTGTCTCCTCCTTCCGGGTCTGCAGCTGCCCGGGGTGCGCACACCGCTTGCAGGTCCCCTGGCACTGTGCTTACGGCATACAAACGCACATTTCCCCTCCCTTAAAAGGGCCGTGCATGTCCTAAAGTGTCCCCAGCCAATTGCTGGAGGACACTTACTAATTAAGGCACCTCCTCCAGCATGGAGGTGCAAATGCAACATTGTAAGTTTGTTTCCTATAACACTCTTGTTAGTGCTCTGGTCCCAGTGCTCATGTCTCCATATACTTGCCTGTCTATCAGTCATGCCAGTGCTCTTCTGTTCATCAGCCTGTCTAGTCCACACCTGCCAATACTCTTCTGTTCATCAGCTGGTCCAAGCCCGCACCTGCCAGTGCTCTTCAGCCAGTCCAGTCTGCATCTGCCAATGCTCTTCTGTTCACCAGCTGGTCCAAGCCTGCACCTGCCAGTGCTCTTCTGTTCACCAGCTGGTTCAAGTCCATACTTGCCAGAGCTCTTATGTTCATCAGCCGGTCCAGTCCACACCTGCCAGTGCTCTTCTGCTCTTCAGCCGGTCCAGTCCGCATCTGCCAGTGCTCTTCTGTTCACTAGCTGGTCCAAGCCTGCACCTGCCAGTGCTCTTCTGTTCACCAGATGGTTCAAGTCCACACCTGCCAGCGCTCTTATATTCATCAGCCGGTCCAGTGCGCACCTGCCTGAGCTATTCTGCTCTTCAGAGGGTCCAATCTGCACCTGCCAGAGTTCATCTGGTCCAGTCTGTATCCGTGGTTCCCGTGTTCCTTCAGTGCCTGCATGGGTCTTCCTTCGGTCCATCCTACCTACCCATCTCTAGGGAGTCAGCTGCCATCTTCCCAAGGTCAGTCCTGGAGTAGCACATGGTCCACCTCCTTAGTCCCTCCTTTGATCACAGTACCATCAGCTGCCATGTGTCTGAGGTTGGATTTGGTGAGGCGCTGTTACATCCCTTCAGGCTTTCCTTGATCCACGGCACACTGGTTCCACCACACAGCCCGATACACCCGTAGAGTTGAATGGCCAAGTGTGTTCCAATTATCGAAGGAAAAACGTGCATGTTGCATTTTTTTTCATTCCATCCAAGGAAAAATGTGAACATTTGCACGGCCTCATTGAATAACATGGTGATGAGCACTATCCGTCAAATGATCTGTCTATCCTTAATGCAGCAGCCAGGGTCGTCCATCTGGTAATCGTTACTCGGACGTGTCCGCTCTTCGCCAGTCATTACACTGGCTGCCCATTCATTACAGGATACAATTCAAAGTACTTGTTCTCACCCACAAAGCTCTTCACAGTGCGGCACCCCCTTACATCTCCTCCCTCATTTCTGTCTATCGCCCTAGCCGACCGCTGCGCTCTGCAAATGACTTTCGACTAACCTCTGCACTAATCCGTACCTCCCACTACCGACTCCAAGACTTCTCCCGTGCTGCGCCAATCCTCTGGAATGCTCTACCCCAAGATATTAGGACCATCCACAACTTGCATAGCTTTAGGCGCTCACTCAAAACTCATTTGTTCAGAGCGGCCTATCACGTTCCCTAATCAGTCATTTTATGTTTGTGTGTGTGTGTAGCCCATTTACTATCTCATCTACCCCCCACCCCCTGAAGATGGCTGGACCATCATTGTAAATACATCATTGTAAATACACACCTGTACTTTGTATCTCCCCCACCTCATTGTAGATTGTAAGCTCTCACGAGCAGCGTCGTCTTATTTTGCTTTATTACTGTATTGTTAACATTGTTACCTATGACTGTTGTGTTTGAAACTGTTAAACTGTAAAGCGCTGCGGAATATGTTGGTGCTATATAAATAAAGATTATTATTATTATTATTAAATGATGGATAGCACTTGTCTGATCTTTATGCTGGTGTGCCTAATGTGAATTAGCATAGTCCGAGCTTTATTCAGCCGGTATGCTAGTTGTCTTTTTTTCTTACAATGTTTCTACGTTATAGGAGATGTGAAATATCTAGAAGCGCTATGAATAGATTCCTGGTGTATCGGACCTGGTGTTTGGGGTTTCACAAATTTTGTTGTGTGATGACAAATGTTAATTGTCTCTTCTTCACCTTCCATACAAACCTCCAGAAGACATGTCCACCACCTCCACACCACTCTGCTCTCCCCTGTGTGAAGAAACCACTGATTCAACTGCTGATAAGATTATATCAGGCAATATCACCAAGAACGTGTGAAGAGTTACTATTTTATTCAGATGGATTTTCCCTGGACCAGCACTTTCCAATGAAAATGTCAGGTCACCGGAGGGTCAGCGCACAGCATCCTTTTGTCATTTATGACTCCAGTAACATATCACATACAGAGTGTAGCTTTCATGTCAGACAGTGACAAAGTTTCTTTTTCTCTTCATCAGGAAACATCCTGACCGACTGTCTAGCCAAGGGCTGGAAAACCAGCATGGTCCCTGGAGAACATACTGCACCAGCGGTGGGATTTGAGGTCTCTGGGGGTTTATTACAAGCACTTTTGCATATTTTGTGGTCAATGGACGCATCGTTTGTGTAAGTGGGTCTGATGGATCTACATCCAGAATTCATCTGTTAAGGCTAATTTAATTAACTTTTTTTATTAATAAATTAAATGGGTAAATTAAATTTACTGATTTTCATGCATGTCTTAGAAAGCTGTTTGTTTGTTGCTGTTGTTTTTTTGCTTGAAACAAATATAAGTCAAAGAATAAAGCATCAGAATTATAAACCACACAATATAGGAAAGCATTTTTTTCCCATTCCAAAACTCATCAAGACTAATGTTGGCCATACACATAACTAAAAGGGGTACAAAGTAATTTTCATTCTAAATCCCTATCTATTTAGTTCCAAAATCTAAACTATTTTTTTCAATATATCTGAATTAAAAATCTCTTACCGTTCTCTAACTACACTATCTAACTGCTTCTCTTTTCTTTTTTTAACTTCCTTTTTGATAACCAAACTTCTATCGTTTTGTGTAGGTTTTAGTAGTTAAGAAAAATCCAAACTTTGTAAAAAATAATGAAAACATTGGTTTGTAGACATTCTTTGAGACGCATACCTTTTTTTCTGTTGATGGAGCTGTGTGAGGGCTTGTCTGTGCATAAAGCTGTTGTTTTTTATTTATACCATTTTGGGGGTACATACAATGTTTTTATTGCATTTTTTTCTTGAAGAAACCTAAAAAATGGGATTTATTTTACCTTTTCTTTGTTTGTTTATGTATTCACTTTATGGGTCAAATATTGCTAAATTTCATTAGTCAGGTCAATTAAGCATATGACAATAATTAACTTTTTTTTTACATTTTGCTATTTACATTTGGGGAAAAGAAGGGTTATTTATATTTTTATATTTTGGGGATTTTTTTTAATGCAGAACTGTGCAAAAGTTTTAGGCAAGTGTATGGAAAAAAAAGCTGCAAAGTGAGTGATTTAAAAAATGAAGTGTTAATAGTTTATTTTTTATCAATTGACAAAATGCAAAGTGAATGAACAAAAGAAAAATCTAATTTATATCAATATTTGGTGTAATCTCCCTTTGCCTTCAAAGCTGCATCACTTTACAAGGTTGTTCCAAACATCTTGGAGAACTGACCACAGATCTTCTGTGGATGTCCCTTGTGCAAATCCTTCTGTCCCTTTATGTAATCCCAGACAGACTGGATAATGTGAGATCAGGGTTCTGGGGGGCCATATCATCACTTCCAGGACTACTTGTTCTTCTTTACACATAGTTCTTAATTAAATTGGCCAGATGAGCTAAAAAGTAACAATTCCGCTGAAATTGTAGTTTTAATCATCGTTCTGTACTAAAAACATTAATGCCAGTTCTCATATATTTTTAATTTTAAACTGATTTCTTGCATTATCACAATTACCGTAAGCATGTAGGAAATGATCATTTATTTTCTCACATTATTTATTTACTTGATACTTTTACAAATGTAAATATTTAGAAATGGCTTCCACTCTCTGCATTCACAATGCATTTTGCTCCTTCTGTCGGGTGTTCCGTTTTATTGCACACAAAAAAAAAAAAATGGATGGAGCCATAGAGTACAAGGAAGTAAATAGGGTGCAGATGGACTCTGCATTTTTCAGATTGTCTTTTCAGTTTGGCGCAAAAAATGTTAAAGATGTGCAATTCATTCTATGAGACCAGTCGGACTTCGGTTGAACTTGTATGCTCTAGCAGCTCATGATCCGGCTTCATTTACTACTATAGAACTGTTGGGAATACAGAGACGTTCAGGAGCAGCTCTATAGTACTGTCCACATTCCCACCAGGACATGTTCAGGCCAGCAGAGCAACAATGCAGCTAGCCTGTTCCATCACTCATTTAGAACCGTCCTGTCTACGTCAGCTGGCAGGCTGAAGAGCAGTGTGCTCCTGAAATATAGTTTGGAAGTTATCCCCCTCAGGGCAGGTTCACACAACCGTTTTCTCCACATCCGAGTAAAAAGGTCCACTTATTCTGATCAGGCTTTGATCAGAGCAGCTGTCATGGGGTTTCCTCAACAGAGAGGAGCTAGAAGACCGTGGCGTCTGATTGTTCCTTCTGCTGCACTGAAAAGAAACACTACATTTTATTGGTGCTTATTCCTTTTGTCAGAACAGGGGGTAATTTACCATGTTGGAAAATCCTGAGCTGTCAGCTGAGCTTAGTTAGCCACTCCCGTCCCCTTTATAATCTGGCTCCTGATTCAAATCCATGTCAGAGCTATCATTTGCTGCATGGCTTAGGAGGAGAGGAGTTCATATGAGAAGGAGTTCTTAGGGCTTGTTCACATTTTGCTTTTTTTGCTGCGGATTTTTCAGCTGCGGATTTGGAAAAACCGCAGTGCAAAACCGCACTGCTGATTTTCCTGCGGTTTCTTCTGCGGATTCCTCTGCGGTTTTTCAACAGCACTTTCCTATTGGTGCATGTTGAAAACTGCAGCGGAATCCGCAGAAAGAAGTGACATGCTCCTTCTTTTTTTCCGCAGCAATTCCGCGCGTTTTTTTCCAGGATTTTCTGCAATGTGGGCACAGCGGTTTCTGTTTTCCATAGGGTAACATTGTACTGTACCCTGCATGGAAAACTGCTGCGGATCCGCAGCCTCAAAACCGCTGCGGATCCGCAGCAAAAAACGCAAAGTGTGAACATAGCCTTTAGGAGTTATCTGTGACTGTTTTGTGGTTTGTAAGTTTAGTAATTTCCTTCCCTTCTCTACTTTGGTTTATTCCCCTTCCTCCACTCCCAGGTGCATTCCTCTGTTATATGTGAGTAAATATTTTGCATGCCTATTGTTTTTTGTTACAAACCCTCGTTTGTGTAGCCTTGTTTGTCAGGTTGGTGTACTGCGGTGCACGGTAGCTACCCTCTTCCCTGGGTGGGGGAAGAGAACAGATGGAGGGCTAACTCAGGAGATAAGGCAAGGGTAGCGGCCCCGGCATCTTCACCTTCAGAAGTATTTCTGGGTATAGGGCGAGCTAGGGCGCCCCCTAGTATCAGGGACAGGGAAGGAGCTCCTAGTCCCGGGTCACCCGACAGCTATGTCATGACAGCAGCATTCGTTTTTCTTTGATGTGGAGAGGAAAAAAAAAACATTTTTCCACCTTCCCCATTCTCTCAGTCTGTGAAAATCAGATTACACTCGGATGTCATCTGAGAGCGGTTCATTTTTTTTCACAGACCCATAGACTTGCATTGCCAATTTTGATAAGGATCAAAATTTGACATGTCCCAGATTTGTTCCGCAAATCACTTGGACATGTGCATGGTCCCTGGTCCCATAGAATATTATAGGTACGAATGCTATCTGTATAAACCACTGTCACGATATGGTATGAAATATCATATAAGTTTAGTTTCTCTTGTCAGCCCAGGATGTGGGCTAAGAAACCCCCCTTCTCTCTGGTTCTCTTTCCTTCCCTGTGTTTCTAACTGTGTAGAAGAGCTTGCCTTGTGGGGGAGTTTTATTGACGAAAGGTATTTACGACCAGTATTTCTTGTGGGGGGAAAGTGCCCAGCTTTAACTAGATTAGAACCTTCCAGAAAATGAAAGTCTTTTGTTCTGTTTTTGGAAGATATTATGCAAACCGGTTAAGTTACGAACACCAAAATATATCGTCATAATCACACTCGGAGGATCTACGCATCACTCTAATCACAGGCTTGTAGCTCCATCTGGTACAGAGGTAGGGATTTCTCTGTCAGTGTGCGTGACAAATAGGACATATTTGATCTCATCGGAATGCCCACGATACTATGAGATGAACGATGGGTAGGGTGCGATTATTTTATGTTCTGTAGCGAAGTTACGGGCATCAGATATATTTAATGCCCAGTGAGCAATACTGAAGAAGTAGGAGGGGTTGGAAAAACCAGCCCTTTCTGTGAGGTCACAGGCTGTAGGTTATAAAGTTGCTGGCAGGTTTCCAGGGGGGGAGTTGTGAGTTTTTACCTGAAGCGACCAGACTGCGAGTGCCAATGCACTGGGATAGATGGAAAGCTCTCCTAGCCTAGCCTGCAATGCAATGATCTGAGAATATGTGAGTGTTATCTTTTCTTCCTTTAATCCTTTTATTTTCATAATTACCTTGTACATATTTGCAATTGTCTCATTTGTAACATCTTTGTAAAATATTTTATAAACACTGCCTAAAAATCATTTATGGAGTATAATATTTAATACTAGTTCGTTCTTCCTGCCCTAAACCGTACCCTGTCTCTGAAGGGAATTACGCTACTATTTTGGGGGTTAGCTCCAGACCCGTTCAATTGGAGCTGGTGGCAGCATACCGTGTGCCGGCTGTTGGGGGGTCACTGTAGCGACTGCGGCTTGATAATTATTGTTCCTGCCTGAGTGGGAGTAGTTATCGCGTGGCTGTAGTGCGCCCAATAGCCAGTACATAGCAGGCAGCCTTTCTGGCGACTAATTACCCCAGGTGCAGTACCTAATCTGACCTGAGAGTAAGGGGGGCGCCAGAGAGCTGCAAGTGCTCAGTGGAACTGTAAGCGGGATAGACACAAATCCCTGCAGTTCATGGTATACTGAAGAGCAGTGGGATACCTAAAATAAGCCCCTGCTGTAAACTAAGAGGTCAATAGCCTCGTGTGTGTTTTTTTTTCATCACATTGTGGCAGTGGAGGGATAACTAGGATAAGCCCCCCTGCACATGTGATAGCCGTCTGCTGGTCTAAGGTCACCCCAATCCGTGACATATTGTAGGCAGCGGCTAAGGGATCTTGACAGTCACGGTGTGGATCGTGACAAATTGGTGGCAAGGCGGTGGGATATTAGAGCATTAGTGATTTGGTTTGAGCAATCATTCCTCTCACTAAAAACTTGCAGAAAGTTCTTGCGAGAACTCTGCGCAAATAAGTTTGGAGAACGAACTCAGTGTTTATTAGTTGTGAGACAATTGTGTACTGGTAATTATCCCTTCCCTTTCTCTTCGTTTTTCTATTCTATCTTTTATTTGGCAACCATGGCAACGAAAGGAGAAGCCTGGTACACCCAGCAGAAGAAAGACACTCTTGCTGGGATATGCATGTACCATGGCCTGAAACCCCAGGACAAGTCCAAGGCTCAAATGGTCGCTGAACTGGTGCAATTTGAAGCAGACCAAGCCAGGCCACAGAGCCCAGAGGCCGCAGAAGCCGGCACAAGCGAGCATGGTGCTGCAGCCGAGGTCCAACCACAGAATACGGGCCCTACTGGCAACCAGGGGGGTGCAGACCACCTCCTGCAGCTGGCTCTGCAACAATGCTCCGCAGATGACCTAGAGAGACGCCTGCAGCTGATCCAGCAATACCAGGAGCGAGCCGAGCGAGAGGCCCAAGCACAGCGGGAGCACCAGCTGCAGATGGCCCGACTGCAAATGCAGGGGTCATCCCAGTCAAGTCGTGAGCCCAGCAGCGCTCAGACACCAAAGCCCCGGCCCGACCACTTTCCGGTTATGGAAAAGGATGGGGACTTGGACACTTTTCTGCGGGCCTTTGAGAAAGCCTGCAGGCAGTACCAGCTGCCTACACAAGAATGGGCACGGTATCTGACACCAGGGCTGAGAGGAAAAGCTCTGGAAGCGTTTGCTGCACTCCCTCAAGAACAAGATGGTGACTATGAGGCCATCAAGCAGGCTCTGATAGCCAAGTACCAGCTTACACCCGAGGTGTACCGTAAAAAGTTTCGGACCCTCCAACGTGGCCCACACGACAGTTACAGTGATGTGGTGCATGGACTGGGGACCCACTTTGACCAGTGGACCCAAGGACTGTCAGTGACCACCTTTGCACAGCTGCGAGACCTGATGATCAAAGACCAGTTCTTCCGTCTTTGCCCAACTGAGGTGCGACAGTTCGTGATGGACAGAGAACCCAAAGACGTGACGAAAGCAGCGCAGATTGCCGATGCCTATGAGGCCAACCGTAGATCGGAAGTGCGGAAGCCAGTCACCACCAGCTGGAGAGGGGGTAAGCCTGCAGCCAACGCCAGTACTCCTGCCAGCCAACACACCAGAGGTCCTGTCCCCGTGGCCAACAGCACCAGACCCACCACCGAACTTCGCCAGTGTTACCACTGCAGGCAGACTGGACACCTCAGTCACCGATGTCCAGCCAGGCAGAAGAACCCCTCATCCCAGGCCCCAGGGCCTAATGCAGCAGTTCTTGTGGTGGGTGGTGTGGCTGGGAGGGGGTGTGATAACGTACAGCATGTCACTGTGGGAGGTCGTGTTGCTACAGGCCTCAAGGACACCGGGGCTGAACGAACCCTCATCCGACCCGAACTAGCGGCCCCTGAAGAAATCATTCCGGGGAAAACCCTAACTGTCACTGGGATTGGGGGCATCAGCTGTCCCTTACCGATGGCCCGGGTTTTTATTGATTGGGGTGACGGGAGGGGGGTGAAGGAAGTGGGGCTGTCTGATAATTTGCCCACTGATGTTTTGTTGGGGACTGATTTGGGGAGGTTGTTTGCATACTACGTCCCTGACACCCCTCCCCAATCTGCTAATAAGGGTAACGTTAACCCTGATGATGATGATGATGATGATGATGATGGGAAATCGCATGTGTTACCTGACCATGCTTTATCTTGTAATGATGCATCTGTTAACCATTTTTTCCCTAGGATTGATGGTGAAAATGTTGTACCTGTGCCAACTGTACCTGATAACGCTGTTTCTATGAAAGTTGATGTGTCCGTAGGTACAGGAGTGCTCAGCCACGTCGCTCTGCGGAGTGAGACGGCTGAGGAACCCCTAGCAGGGGCAAGTGTCGGTGCTACCGGAAATGGGGAAATACATGGGAACCGTGAGGAAGGTGATGCCATGCAATTGACCAGTGCCACCGAGGAAGGTAACTGGCCCATAAGTAGCAATGCTCCTGAGGTAATGGGGGTGGATGGGGAGGTAGAGCCCATAGCAGCATCGGCTGATGGGTCTGTAGAAATCCCCGGGGAGACAGCCTACGTAGCTGCTGTCACCCGCAGTCAGAGTGCCCGGAACGCAGATAACTGTCTGCCTCCCGGACCCTCCTCAGTCATCAGTATGACTGAACCAGAGGTGGACCCAGAGCAGGTCCCAGAGGGCTCCCGTGGGGAAGGGACCCTGACGTCGCTTCTGGCTTCTCCTAGCCAGGAGTTTCAGGCCGCTCTGCACACAGATGCGAGCCTAGAGAGTTTGAGACAACTCGCCGGGACGCGCTTCTCCGAGACTGACAAGGAGAAGGTGTTCTGGGAAGGAGGAAGGTTGTACCGGGAGACAGTACCCGGAGAATCACAAAAGGAGTGGTTGAGGGAAAGACAGCTGGTCGTCCCGCAGCAATTCCGGGGTGAGTTGTTGCGGATTGCCCATGAGATCCCGCTAGCTGGACACTTGGGGATCAGCAAAACTAAGGCCCGGCTGTCTCAACACTTCTATTGGCCTAAGATGGGGACAGATGTGTCAAACTACTGCCGCTCCTGTGTCACCTGTCAAAGAGTGGGGAAGGCGGGGTCTGCTCTTAAGGCTCCCCTGATCCCTTTGCCAGTGATAGAGGAGCCTTTCCAGAGGATTGCGGTGGACATTGTGGGCCCGCTGGCCGTCTCCAGCAGCTCTGGAAAGCGATTTATTCTTACTGTGGTAGACTACGCTACCCGGTACCCAGAGGCCGTAGCTCTGTCTTCAACTAGGGCAGATAAGGTGGCGGATGCCCTGTTGGCTATCTTTTCACGGGTAGGATTTCCCAGGGAAATGCTTACTGATCGAGGGACCCAATTTATGTCTCACCTAATGGAGGCTCTCTGTAAGAAAATGCAGGTGAAGCACCTGGTATCGAGTGCGTATCACCCACAGACCAATGGCTTGTGTGAACGCTTCAATGGTACCCTCAAACAGATGCTACGCATGCTGGTTGAGACACAAGGGCGCGACTGGGAGCGGTACCTCCCACACCTGCTATTCGCTTACAGAGAGGTTCCGCAGGCCTCGACGGGGTTCTCCCCCTTCGAGCTCCTGTACGGCAGGCGAGTCCGGGGACCCCTTGGGTTGGTAAGAGAATCCTGGGAAGAGGAGCCGAACCCTTCTGAAGTGTCCATAGTGGAGTATGTCATGCGCTTCCGTGACAAGATGCAGACCTTGACGCAGTTGGTGCATGACAACATGACGCAGGCTCAGGCTGATCAGAAGCACTGGTACGACCAAAACGCCCGGGAGCGGACCTACCACGTGGGTCAAAAGGTGTGGGTGCTGGTTCCTGTACCAACAGATAAGCTTCAGGCAGCCTGGGAGGGCCCGTACGTCGTCCACCAACAGCTCAACCCGGTCACCTACGTGGTCACGCTTGACCACGCTCGGGGTAGGCGAAAGGCCTTTCACGTCAACATGATGAAGGCTCATCACGAACGTGAACCTTTCGTCCTACCGGTCTGCAGCTTACCCGAAGAAGGGGAGGAAGACACCCTCCTGGACATGCTGGCCCAAGCCAAGGCCCATGGGTCCATTGAGGACGTGGAGGTAAGCGCCTCGCTAGATGAACCACAGCGGTTGCAGTTGCAAACCATGCTGGAACCCTTCCGGGTCGTGTTCTCCAACCGGCCTGGAAGGACTGAGTTAGCCATCCACGAGGTGGACACCGGGAATCACGCCCCACTACGGCGAACACCCTATCGAATCTCTGACCAGGTGCAGCAGATTATGCGCCAGGAGATCGATGAGATGTTGCAGCTGGGGGTGATTCGACGGTCAAAGAGCGCGTGGGCCTCACCTGTAGTTCTCGTGCCAAAGAAGGACCGGACCACCCGGTTCTGCGTGGACTACAGGGGGCTCAACGCCATTACAGCCTCTGACGCGCACCCAATGCCGCGCATCGAGGAGCTGCTTGAGAAGTTAGCTGGCGCAGAATACCTGACAATAATGGATCTGAGTCGCGGATACTGGCAGATTCCCCTGAGCCCCGAGGCGCAGGAGAAGTCCGCCTTTATCACACCCTTTGGACTGTACGAGTCCACGGTCATGCCCTTCGGCATGAAGAATGCCCCTGCCACTTTCCAGCGGATGGTCAATCTCCTGCTTCAGGGACTGGAGAAGTACGCTGTGGCGTACTTAGATGACATTGCCATCTTCAGTCCCTCCTGGGATGAACACCTGCAGCATCTCGAGGAGGTGCTCGGGCGAATTCACCGAGCAGGACTGACTATCAAGCCCGGAAAGTGCCAGATGGGCATGAGGGAGGTTCACTACCTGGGACACCGGGTAGGCGGAGGCACCCTGAAACCGGAGCCTGACAAAGTGGGCGTGATCGTGAACTGGCCCACTCCCAGGAACAAGAAACAGGTGATGTCCTTCCTGGGCACTGCAGGGTACTATAGGCGCTTCGTGCAGCACTATAGTAGCCTGGCAAAACCATTGACGGACCTCACCAGGAAGAAGCTACCCCACATCGTCAACTGGACAGATGGCTGTGAGGGGGCCTTCCAGGCGTTGAAGACCGCACTGTGCAACGCCCCTGTGTTGAAAGCAGTCGACAGCAGTCGACCGTTCTTGGTACAGACCGACGCCAGCGAGTTTGGCCTTGGTGCTGTGCTCAGCCAGGTTGACTCGGAGGACCAAGAGCACCCCGTGTTGTACCTGAGCCGGAAACTTTTGCCGAGGGAAGTGGCCTACTCCACCATTGAGAAGGAGTGCCTGGCCATAGTCTGGGCCCTGCAGCGCTTGCAGCCCTACTTGTGCGGGCGCACCTTCACTGTGGTGACCGACCACGACCCTCTGTGCTGGCTAAGCACCATGTGTGGAACCAATGGCAGGTTGCTACGCTGGAGCCTTGCCCTTCAGCAATTTGACTTCACCATTAAACACAAAGCAGGCAAAGAGCATGGGAATGCAGATGGACTGTCCCGCCAGGGTGAACCCACGGAGGTGCGCATGGAGGCATACCGAGAGGTTCTGCCGCCGTAGCGCACGCTAAAAGGGGGAGGTGTCACGATATGGTATGAAATATCATATAAGTTTAGTTTCTCTTGTCAGCCCAGGATGTGGGCTAAGAAACCCCCCTTCTCTCTGGTTCTCTTTCCTTCCCTGTGTTTCTAACTGTGTAGAAGAGCTTGCCTTGTGGGGGAGTTTTATTGACGAAAGGTATTTACGACCAGTATTTCTTGTGGGGGGAAAGTGCCCAGCTTTAACTAGATTAGAACCTTCCAGAAAATGAAAGTCTTTTGTTCTGTTTTTGGAAGATATTATGCAAACCGGTTAAGTTACGAACACCAAAATATATCGTCATAATCACACTCGGAGGATCTACGCATCACTCTAATCACAGGCTTGTAGCTCCATCTGGTACAGAGGTAGGGATTTCTCTGTCAGTGTGCGTGACAAATAGGACATATTTGATCTCATCGGAATGCCCACGATACTATGAGATGAACGATGGGTAGGGTGCGATTATTTTATGTTCTGTAGCGAAGTTACGGGCATCAGATATATTTAATGCCCAGTGAGCAATACTGAAGAAGTAGGAGGGGTTGGAAAAACCAGCCCTTTCTGTGAGGTCACAGGCTGTAGGTTATAAAGTTGCTGGCAGGTTTCCAGGGGGGGAGTTGTGAGTTTTTACCTGAAGCGACCAGACTGCGAGTGCCAATGCACTGGGATAGATGGAAAGCTCTCCTAGCCTAGCCTGCAATGCAATGATCTGAGAATATGTGAGTGTTATCTTTTCTTCCTTTAATCCTTTTATTTTCATAATTACCTTGTACATATTTGCAATTGTCTCATTTGTAACATCTTTGTAAAATATTTTATAAACACTGCCTAAAAATCATTTATGGAGTATAATATTTAATACTAGTTCGTTCTTCCTGCCCTAAACCGTACCCTGTCTCTGAAGGGAATTACGCTACTATTTTGGGGGTTAGCTCCAGACCCGTTCAATTGGAGCTGGTGGCAGCATACCGTGTGCCGGCTGTTGGGGGGTCACTGTAGCGACTGCGGCTTGATAATTATTGTTCCTGCCTGAGTGGGAGTAGTTATCGCGTGGCTGTAGTGCGCCCAATAGCCAGTACATAGCAGGCAGCCTTTCTGGCGACTAATTACCCCAGGTGCAGTACCTAATCTGACCTGAGAGTAAGGGGGGCGCCAGAGAGCTGCAAGTGCTCAGTGGAACTGTAAGCGGGATAGACACAAATCCCTGCAGTTCATGGTATACTGAAGAGCAGTGGGATACCTAAAATAAGCCCCTGCTGTAAACTAAGAGGTCAATAGCCTCGTGTGTGTTTTTTTTCATCACATTGTGGCAGTGGAGGGATAACTAGGATAAGCCCCCCTGCACATGTGATAGCCGTCTGCTGGTCTAAGGTCACCCCAATCCGTGACATATTGTAGGCAGCGGCTAAGGGATCTTGACAGTCACGGTGTGGATCGTGACAACCACTAATAGCACTCGTCCCAGAATATTCGCCCTTAGACTACGTTCACACGGGTGTATAACAAATCATGCGAGTTTCACCCAGAAAACTCAATTTATTTGTTTTTATAGATCAGCAATTATTAAAAATTTACAAGACTAAATACAGTTTCCTATATTAAAGAATTGCGATGTATCAGTAAAAATCATATGCCGTTTTGTAATTCTGTATGGGATCTGATTTGATTTGAATTGGTGAGTCTCATTTGACATGTGGAAGAAACTAGTGCATGCTGCAAACTTTTTTCGCGCGCAGGTTTGAGCCATGAAATAAGCCGCTCATCTGCACTGCCCCATTGAATAACATTGGTCCAACTGCTGTCCTTTTTTTTCCTAAACAGCACTCAGACTAAAAATACGGTCGTGTGAATTTGGCCTTAGGCCGGCGTCACACTGGCGAGTTTTACGGACGTAAGAGCGCAGAAACTACGTCCGTAAAACTCGCATAACATACGGCACAATTATTCTCAATGGGGCTGCTCCTATCAGCCGTATATTACGGTTCAGTATTATACGGCTTTCTACGGCAGTACAAAATCGCAGCATGCTGCGTTTGTCAGCGTATTGCGCAAAAAAATCGCCAATGAAAGTCTATGGGGGCGCGAAAAATACGGATTCCACACGGACCAGCAGTGTGACTTGCGAGAAATACGCAGCGGTGTTAGTGAAAAGTCGGTAATTCAATTGCCGGCTTTTCATTTCTCCTGCACAAACCCGACAGGATATGAGACATGGTTTTCATACAGGAAACCATCTCATATCCCCTTTTTTTTTGCATATTCCACACTACTAATGTTAGTAGTGTGTATGTGCAAAATTTCAGCGCTGTAGCTGCTAAAATAAAGGGTTAAATGGCGGAAAAAATTGGCGTGGGCTCCCGCGCAATTTTCTCCGCCAGAATGGTAAAGCCAATGACTGAGGGCAGATATTAATAGCCAGGAGAGGGTCCATGGTTATTGGCCCCCCCGTGGCTAAAAACATCTGCCCCCAGCCACCCCAGAAAAGGCACATCTGGAAGATGCGCCTATTCTGGCACTTGGCCACTCTCTTCCCACTCCCTGTAGTGGTGGGATATGGGGTAACGAAGGGTTAATGCCACCTTGCTATTGTAAGGTGACATTAAGCCAGATTAATAATGGAGAGGCGTCAATTATGACACCTATCCATTATTAATCCAATTGTTTGAAAGGGTTAAAAAACACACACACACATGATTACAAAGTAGTTTAATGAAATAAACACAGCGGTTGTTGTAATAATTTATTGTTCTCTCAATCCATTTCCAGGCCCTCGCTTGGCAAAATAATAAACGCACAAGATACATACCTTCTGATGTCAGATCACTTCCCACGAAGTAATCCATCTGAAGGGGTTAACTAATATTACAGGCAGGAGCCCTGCTAATGCAGCGGTGTGCTCGTGCTTGTAATTCCCCAGCGAATGAAGGAAATGTAGGTCATTGACCTACATTTCCTTCAGTCGCGGTGATGCGCCCCCTGGTGGATGTCCTCATATGACCTGGAGCGTGGGAAAAAGTTCCCAGGCTGCAGTTCATGAGAACATCCAGCAGGGGCGCATCACCGCGACTGAATGTAAGTACAGATCCAGCTTTCCTTTCAGCACCCGGGGATTACAGGCACGAGCGAGTGGTTTATCGCAGCTCGTGCCTGTAATATTAGTTAACCCCTTCAGATGGATTACCTCGTTGGACGTGATCTGACATCAGAAGGTATGTATCTTGTGCGTTTATTATTTTGCCAAGCGAGGGCCTGGAAATGGATTGAGAGAACAATAAATTATTACAACAACCGCTGTGTTTATTTCATTAAACTACTTTGTAATCATGTGTGTGTGTGTGTGTGTGTGTGTGTGTGTGTGTGTGTGTGTGTGTGTGTGTGTTTTTTAACCCTTTCAGACAATTGGATTAATAATGGATAGGTGTCATAATTGACGCCTCTCCATTATTAATCTGGCTTAATGTCACCTTACAATAGCAAGGTGGCATTAACCCTTCATTACCCCATATCCCACCGCTACAGGGAGTGGGAAGAGAGTGGCCAAGTGCCAGAATAGGCGCATCTTCCAGATGTGCCTTTTCTGGGGTGGCTGGGGGCAGATGTTTTTAGCCACGGGGGGGGCAATAACCATGGACCCTCTCCTGGCTATTAATATCTGCCCTCAGTCACTGGCTTTACCACTCTGGCGGAGAAAATTGCGCGGGAGCCCATGCCAATTTATTCCGCCATTTAACCCTTTATTTCAGCAGCTACAGCGCTGAAATTTTGCACATACACACTACTAACATTAGTAGTGTGGAATATGCAAAAAAAAAGGGGATATGAGATGGTTTACTGTATGTAAACCATGTCTCATATCCTGTCGGGTTTGTGCAGGAGAAATGAAAAGCCGGCAATTGAATTACCGACTTTTCACAGATATCGCGCTGAATGAAATCTAAATACAGAATATATATATATGTGTCTCAATGACATATATATATATATATATATATATATATATATATATATATATATATACATATACTGTATATATGTTTTCCCGAACATTTGAGCACATAAATCCATTAGATGTCGGTTTTGCAAGCCTGCGCGAAAATCTCGCAGTACGGATGCCATACGGATTACATACGGAGGATGCCATGCGCAAACTACGCTGACACACCCTGACTACGGATCAATATTTTGGGAACATTTCTCCGTATTACGGCCGTAGTACGGACGTATAATACGTGGCGTATTGTCTTACGCCAAGTGTGACGCCGGCCTTAGAGTGATTGTCCAATTTATGCAATTAATTTTTATATACCATTTTAGGGAGTCAGTAAAAGAAGTTTTCCAAGTTGAGAGCATATTCATGTTTTGGCCCAGAGTGAAATGTCTTTAAAAAGAGTCGATTGTTCTGCAGGATCTGTCCTGTCCTGCATTACACACACAAGCCAATGATACTGAACATTGTGCAATGCTTCTTTCTCCCTTTGGTGGCGCTATAGGGATACAGCTGTCGCCAGCCTTTCCTACAGATCACAGTTGACGGCTGGGGGTTCCAGCAAGGGGACAATTTGATAACATCCTATTTTCAAGGAAACCAATCAAAGTAGGGATTATCCAATAAGACTTTACCTTTAAGGCCTCATTGAGACTTCTGTTTTTTTTTTGCAAGTTCTATCCATGTTTTTCTATGTACCCATAGACTATAGAATTCTTCACGTCTGTTTTTTTTTTTTGTGGATTGTGTGTCTGCAAAACAATCTCCGAGCTAATATATCCGTGATGTTTTATTAAAGTCAAAGTTTAAAAGTTTATGGGTCCGTGATAAACTTGGCCAGCACAGTGAGCAATCTGTCTGTTTTTACCATTGCAATTGGTAGGAGAAAAATTGCAATTTTTTTTCTTTTGGCATACGAGTGCACTCCTTTATTGTTAAAAGCCGGCGGCTCCTGGGAGGAGTAAAGTTTATTTTCTCCCAGCAGCCACACATTCAGTAAGGCGGCTAGACAGAATTGTACTGATATCAACCTGCAGATTAACCCTATATCTGTAGATTAATAGCGTTTGGGTTCCCTTTAAAGATTTAGATGAACCGTTTAAAATAGGCAGAAAATATATCCTGCAGAATAGATAATAGCTACAAAAAAAAGCAAAAAGAGTCGACTCCCTGGCTGTTTGATGTTTGTTATTTTATTTCATATTGTCCAAATTTTGATTATTTGTGACGTTTTTTTACAAGCAGCAGATTATGACCCGGAGCTATAATACTAGTTAAGCCTTCTTGTGTCTGACCATCTGTCACTGGGAACACCTAGCTTTACAATGGGAGACCATACATCTACAAACATGGGGGGATTTAGCTAATATTTAGTCACCAGATACAAATTTAAAATTTAATTTAAACATTTATATTAAGTACATAGATCTATGGGATGTCGCAGATTGTTGGCAGGCAGGCACCAAATTCTAACTCTACCCGGTACGCTGACTGTGGCACAATGAAGCATAGTGGTTATATACATTAAATATCATCAGATTTCAGATTTATATGGGGTAAAAAATACTGACTGACAGCAATGATGGTTGTCATAGATGATACAACAGTCCCCTCCTTTCCTCCTGCTTTTAAGATTGGCGCTGCAGTGGTGCAGGGAATGGAGCGGCATAAAAAACGCAATGGAACAACGAATAGACCACCTGGTTGAGAAATTCCTAGAATAGGAGTGCGGTGCACGGAGATTTCAGACTGGTTTCCTGAGAAAATGAACTGTGAAAAAAAATTGCAAAATCCAGCAACCACAAAAGTCATAAAACATTTACAACATATATGAATTTTTGCACGCTATGTATTATTGATCTATGTATGTCCGGATATCTCATTTATTCACTGGCACGGTTCTTATTTTTATAAGGCTGTAAATAATGTTATTATGCTACAAATTTTTGTTCCTAATTTAATTGACCCTAAAACAAATTTATCAGAAATGTCCCCCAGGCGATTACTCCTCTTCCTTAGGGTATGTCTCCACGTTCAGGATTGCATCAGTCTTTGGTCAGGATTTTATGCAGGTAAAATCCTGACCAAAACTGCACCTGAGGTCACTGGCAGGTCACCTGTGGTGTACCTGCGTGTTTTGCTCATAGTAGCAACATGCAGCGTTTTGAAAAAACGCACAACGCATGCGTTTTCGCGGCAAAAACGCATGCGTTTTTAAACGCATAGTGGAGTCTGGATTTCATAAAATCCCATCCACTATGCTGTAACATCTGGACGCTGCGTTTTTGACGCAGCAGAAAAACGCAGCGTCAAAAACGCAGCGTTTCCTGAACGTGGAAATATACCCTTAGTGGACTCTTCACAATACTTTATCTCCCATTCTACCTTTCCACAAATGATACAAGTGAATAAGCCAGTCATTCCTATGGTGGCAACTTAAAAAAAAAAAAAACCTTTTTATGGGTATCTTTTATCATCGCTTAACCTGCGGAATGACAAAAAAAATAATTTATTAGATTAACATGAATAATTTAAAATTATTATAGCTCATGGAAAATTATTCTACAGATTATTCCTTCAGGCAGGGGTGTTACAAATTCAGTTTCTGACAAACTGCCAAAGGTTTGCATTGAAATTTGCAAATTTGTGTAATACTAGATTTTTACGCCACTTATGTGGCCAAGTGACTTTGTGCAAAAAAAAAAAAAAGAAAAAAATCAATTTTGTAAATGTGTGAAGCTAAATTATTCCAGCTAACTTTACTTGTTCTAGGGGGCAAAATGTGAAACTTTAGGGCGAGGTGCAGAAGCATTATAGCTTGGCGAAAATACTCAATAAATGTAACGGACATTAAAGTATGCAAAAAAAAAAAGCCAAAATATTAGCACAAAAGGAATGGTAATTTCCCCCCTTAGACTGATCTGTATTCCTTTCCTGACAGAATGACTGACGAGGCTCTCTGACGTATAATTCAGTTATCTAGCTGCCAACCACAGTTATACCCTTATTAGCATCCCAGAGGATGGCAGAGGAAATGCTGTTATGGGGAAGATTAAATTAAACTTACATTTTGCAAAGTTCAAACAAAATTATCAGTACAAAATAAAAATGATGTGTGGTAAAAATGTGTTGTGTCAATTTATGCCGGTATTCAGTGTAAAGGTCTTTGGAGGTAGATCTGCTCTTGAGATCAAAATTATAAAGGCCCCCCTTTTTTTTTTTTTACATAGGCCAAAAGTAAGAATGCTGATCATTCACCCCGTGTAATAATGGCAGTGATCAGCAGGCGATAAAACAAAAGCTCGTTTGTTGGCTGATCACATTTTCTTTGCAGCCTAAAAATAATTTTTGTTGGCATCTTTCTAGGTCACCATACTGTGTAAAGGGCTTTAAATGAGTGCCGAGCTGGCAGCTACTCTCCCAGACTTTCCCTATTGAAAAGACAGGGGAATAGGATGCTACCAGACTCCTTTAAAATAAAGGATTGGTCATACAGGAAAGATTTAAATCTTTGTACCGTGTTAGCCAGTAGATAGAAAAATATTTAGAATTGAGAGTTTTCAGTGGTTGATACCTTTTAATTGCTAACTGAAAAGATGGTAACAAATTGCAGCTTTAACTACTCAGGTCTCTTCATAAGGGCTTGTTTCCACATGCGAGAAACACGTCCGTGTCTCGCATGTGGGAACCAAGTTCTGGCGTCGGCACTCCAGAGCGGAGCGTGCGGCCGCATAGGAACACATGGAGCTGCACAGCTCCGCTCCAATGTGCCGACGCCAGAACTTGGTTCCCACATGCGAGACACGGACGTGTTTCTCGCATGTGGAAACAAGCCCTTAGGCACAGACTAATGCAAAATCTGAAGAATCACATATTTATATGAGACGCTCGCCAGTGTAGTGGGCAGGGGCGGATTATAATGAGGTCAATCTGGGCGGTAGCCCAGGGCCCAGTGGTGTGGGGGGGCCCTGGGCAACTGCTCAGATTGACCGCCACCATCAGGGCATTACTGCCCTGACTGGCGTATGGGCCCGGTGGGCAGAGGGGTCCGCATCGGGCCCCGTCTCATCTGCTCACCGGGCCCCTACCGGTGCTGCGGCAGTTTAACGCTATTGACGTGCTGGGCCGCGCCCGCACGTCAATAGTTAACAGTTGCCAGCCAATTGGAGGCTGGCAGCTGAAGTCAGCCGCAGTGCGCACATCACCAGCGTCTGACAATGACATCAGTCGCCGGCGAGTGCGTGCTTCAGCTGCGAGGAGAGAGCTTCGCCGAAGGAGCGTGGACAGGTGAGGAGAACTCGTTTCTTTTTTTATTGCGAACGGCAATCCGGGGGGCCTGGGCCAGAATGCTGGAGACACTGGGGGCAATATGCTGGACACACTTGGGGCAATATGCTGGACACACTGGGGGAAGATTGATGGACACACTGGGGGCAGAATGCTGGACACACTGGGGGCAATATGCTGGAGACACTGGGGCAGATTGCTGGACACACTGGGGGCAATATGCTGGAGACATGTGGGCAGATTGCTGGACACACTGGGGGCAGAATTCTGGACACACTGGGGCAGATTGCCGGACACACTGGGGGCAATATGCTGAACACACTGGGGAAGATTGCTGGACACACTGGGGGCAATATGCTGGAGACACTGGGGCAGATTGCTGGAGACACTGGGGGCAATATGCTGGAGACACTGAGGGCAGGATGCTGGACACACTGGGGGCAGATTGCTGGACACACTGGGGCAGATTGCTGGACACACTGGGGGCAATATGCTGGACACACTGGGGGCAATATGCTGGACACACCGGGGCAGGATGCTGGACACACTGGGGGCAGAGATGCTGGACATTGGGGCAGAGATGCTGGACATTGGGTGCAGAGATGCTGGACACTGGGGGCAAAGATGCTGGACACACTGAGGTCAGGACTGGAGACAGATGGGGCAGGATTGGAGACATGGGCAGAATGTAGACACGGGGCATGATTGGAGACACGGGGCAGAATGAAAGACATGGGGCAGGATTGGAGACAGATCGTGCAGGATCAAGGGGCAGGATGGATACGATGGAGACTGATGTGGCAGGATGGGGAGATCATATGGGGCAGGATTGGATACTCATGAGGGCAGGATGGGAGAACATATGGCTGACGCCAGGAATGAGATACACTGGGCCAGGATGGGGAATATTATTGCCTTAGGGGCTAATTAAGGGGTATTATTACTGCAGTCATATATTCATTTTATTTTTTGAGGATACTGTTTTAAATGGGGGGGGGGGCGGTCCTGTTACTGTGCAGAGTGACACTATGTTGCCTCTTTTTCTTCATGTGGTGTAATGTAGAAGTTGAGAAAAATTAAGTAATGTGTTCTGCAAGCGGAGCTCGAGATAACTGTGTTATTTCCTGCAGAGACGAGTCCTGGCTGGATGAAGTGATGGTGGTCTGTGCAGGATGAAAGATGAAGGACTTCACCTAGAGACGTCACTGGTGAGTAAGTGTGCTACCTATACACTGACACTATACACTGTATACTATATACAGAGGTCCTGTGTATAATGTCACCGGTGATCACTGTATTACCTGTACACAGACACTGCATACTAAGTACAGATCTCCTGTGAATACTGGCACTTATGGTGATAGTATTGTGTTTGTTTGTTTGTTTGTTTTTTTTCTTCTTCCTAACTGAAGGGTAAATTGACTAGATCAATGGATGTTTGACAGGTTATAGTTTCACACAGCAACTATTTTTCTGGAACAATCTGGTTCAGGTATATGATGACCCCGTCGCATGACCCGTCACAGGATCGGGGGCCCACAGTGTCTGAACAGCCCGGGGCCCTGGCTACCTTTAATCCACCTCTGGTAGTGGGGTACTCGGTACCGGGTCCGGTCGTTATTAAAGGGGGCCACGGTGACTGCGACCCGGTCCGTGGCCCTGGGCGCCCAAGCAGAAGGGGAAGTCTCTAAAGGGATTGGTAAAGTAATGAAAGTTCGTGACACCACCTGTGGTTCTCAGTCAGAGGTGACCGACGCTGCTTAAAGGGGTCCTCTGGGGTGATGTTACTGCAGCAAAGATGGTGATGCTTCCCACAGGTAAAGCGGGGTCCCCAGGGCTCCCAAGGTGTATGGCAAGGGTGGTGAATGCCGGCGAATAAACAGAGGACACAAGTTTGTAATGTCTTTACCTGGTTTACTGGTGGTAGCAGGTCACAATCCAGGGTACCAGTAACAGGTGTTGATATGGTCCGGCCGGCCTGGAGGCAATGGAGGGTCTCTATCCCAGGTGAGGTCCATAAGCCTTCCTACTTGCCCTCGTATGCGAGGTCTTTGCTGACTGTGGCTTTCCGGCGAAGTCCTCTCTCTCTCCTGTACCCGTATGGTGGGCCGTGCAAGCCTTTTTATAGGGTCTCTATCACGACCCGGGCTCTTCGTGTACTGCTTCACCTCCAGGTGTGGGTGCGGACAAATTACTTAAAGTCTTTTGTCCTCCGGTTCTGCTGTATGACCTAGAGTTCAACACAACCTTGGGCTCCCGGTGCCCGGTTCCTGCGCTCCAGCTCAGAGGGTGCCTGGTCACATTTCCTCTCTAAGCTCCTTCCTGCTCCTGTGCTCCTTTCCTCAGATGCTTACTAACATTCCAACCCTTCAGGTTATCTTCCGTCCTGGAGCCGCAGCACACTCCTGGCTGCATGGCTCCACTCTCTGCTGTTTCTCCTCAATCTTCCACTGTCTCTGAACAACTGTCTGTCTTGGTCTCCCTGGACCAACAACTTACTCCTCTGTTATGAACTATACTTTTTGGCTCCCTCTTGTGGTCACTCGCGGTATGGCTCTTGGATATCTTTCCCCAGGTTGGTAGTCACCTGGTTCATTAAGACTCTGGGTGTTCCTATTTAAACTTCCTGGAGTCTTAGTCCATTCCCTGGCTCCTATGTAATCAGTCCTTGTCTGGTTGCTCTTGTCTACTGGTCCTGATTTTTGCAACAATAAGCTAAGTCCTGCTTTCTTGTTTTTGTTTATTTGTATTATTCTGTTTTTTGTCCAGCTTGTTCATAATGTGATTTCTGATTTTGCTGGAAGCTCTAAGGGGGCTGATATTCTCCCCCCATACCGTTAGTCGGTACGGGGGTTCTTGGATATTCAGCGTGGATATTTTTGTAGGGTTTTTCGCTGACCACATAAGTCCGCTTTCTATATTTCTGCTATTATTTAGTGGGCCTCTCTTTGCTGAATCTAGTTCATACTTACGTTTGTCCTTTCCTCTTACCTCACCGTTATTATTTGTTGGGGGCCTGTATCTACTTTTGGGTACCTTTCTCTTGAGGCAAGTGAGGTCTGTATTTTCTCTGAAAGGGTTAGCTAGATCTCCGGCTGGCGCGAGACGTCTAGAACCAACGTAGGTACGTTCCCCGGCTGCTATTAGTTGTGGGCTAGGATCAGGTATGTGGTCAGCTCAGTTACCACCTCCCTAAGAGCTAGTTTTTATGTTTGCAGACTTCGCTGAAGACCCTGAGATCCTCTGCCATTAGGATCACAACAGTATGCCAGGCCACTGAATAGTTAATGCATTGCAGAAGTGGGATTAAAAGAAAAAGAAGTTCTGAGTTTTTGTTTTTTTTCTTCCTTCCCCTTTATCTCTGAATGGCTTGAAACTCTGCTGCAGACATGAATGTGCAAACTCTGATTACTAGTGTGGATCAGCTTGCTGCTCGTGTGCAGGGCATTCAGGATTTTGTTATTAGCAGTCCTATGTCAGAGCCTAAGATTCCTATTCCTGAGCTGTTCCCTGGAGATCGATTTAAATTTAGGAATTTTAGGAATAATTGTGCCTGTGGTTCCTGCTGTTGACCCTCCTGCTCCGGTCTTGGTTGAGGGCGAGTTGGAGTATGTGGTGGAGAAGATCTTGGATTCTCGTCTCTCTAGACGGAGGCTTCAGTATCTGGTCAAATGGAAGGGCTATTGTCAGGAGGATAATTCCTGGGTGGTCGCCTCTGATGTTCATGCGGCCGATTTGGTTCGTGCCTTTCACGCTGCCCATCCTGATCGCCCTGGTGGTCGTAGTGAGGGTTCGGTGACCCCTCCTTAAAGGGGGGGTACTGTTATGAACTATACTTTTTGGCTCCCTCTTGTGGTCACTCGCGGTATGGCTCTTGGATCTCTTTCCCCAGGTTGGTAGTCACCTGGTTCGTTAAGACTCTGGGTGTTCCTATTTAAACTTCCTGGAGTCTTAGTCCATTGCCTGGCACCTATGTAATCAGTCCTTGTCTGGTTGCTTTTGTCTACTGGTCCTGATTTTTGCAACAATAAGCTAAGTCCTGCTTTCTTGTTTTTGTTTATTTGTATTATTCTGTTTTTTGTCCAGCTTGTTAATAATGTGATTTCTGATTTTGCTGGAAGCTCTAAGGGGGCTGATATTCTCCCCCCATACCGTTAGTCGGTACGGGGGTTCTTGGATATTCAGCGTGGATATTTTTGTAGGGTTTTTCGCTGACCACATAAGTCCGCTTTCTATATTTCTGCTATTATTTAGTGGGCCTCTCTTTGCTGAATCTAGTTCATACTTACGTTTGTCCTTTCCTCTTACCTCACCGTTATTATTTGTTGGGGGCCTGTATCTACTTTTGGGTACCTTTCTCTTGAGGCAAGTGAGGTCTGTATTTTCTCTGAAAGGGTTAGCTAGATCTCCGGCTGGCGCGAGACGTCTAGAACCAACGTAGGTACGTTCCCCGGCTGCTATTAGTTGTGGGCTAGGATCAGGTATGTGGTCAGCTCAGTTACCACCTCCCTAAGAGCTAGTTTTTATGTTTGCAGACTTCGCTGAAGACCCTGAGATCCTCTGCCATTAGGATCACAACACTCCTCCTCCAGACCAGAATTCATATATCTAGGGAAGCTCCCCTGAATCCGGGTTCAGAGCCGCCCCTTCTGACAAGGATTGTGTTGCATGTAGGTGCGTTACCTGATAAAGGGAATCCTCCTTGCCTCCAAGCGTGACATTACCCTCCTCGAAGGGAAGGCAACATCACTGTAGCAACCGTGGCAGGTGGCACATAACAGTGATGTCACCGGCACTGGCAAGAGGTGCAATCACATCAGCTGCCAGCCTCTGCTAGGCCGGCGGACATTTTAACATGGGTGTGCCGGATCTGTAAGATGAGGACGTTGCACGGCACGGGGAGTGCAGGCAGTTAAGAGGAATCTTTTTTTTTTCTGTGGATATGCCATGATGCTAGGGCCAGGCCGAGGGATATAGGGGCCAGACAGGCCCAAGGGACATATGGGGCCTGCCAGGTGAAGGGATGTAGGAGGCCAGCCTGGCCAAGGGACATAGGAGGCCAGCCAGGCCAAGGGATAAAGGGGACAGTCAGGCCAAGGGACATAGGGGGCCAGCCAGGCCAAGGGACATAGGAGGCCAGCCAAGCCAAGGAGCATGAGGCCAGCCAGGCCAAGGGACATAGGAGGCCAGCCAAGCCAAGGAACATGGGGACAGCCAGGCCAAGGGACATAGGGGCCAGCCAGGACCAAGGGATATAAGGGGCAAACCAGGCCTGTGGGCCCAAGACACCACAGTCTGACCCTGTCTCCTAGCATGCCATGATAACTGCTCCAGGAGTATTCAGGCAGATGAGGGGCTGGGGTTGGTCTGTTTGCCATTGCAAAACACCAAAAAAGGAACAATCCAAGAAAAAACACCAAAAACAGGCAGAGATGCTTACCTGTCTGAATAGGCCTCAATACTAATGCACAAGCAGGATGCAGCGGACCCAAATGAAATAGCAAATGCACAGGTGCAATAACTGATGAGACAGCCAGCCTTCAATAAGGGTTTGGCCGTGTGGTGCACCCGTGCACTAAGATAAAAACTGTATGTGGCGTGTTCACACAGGGAATGCAGGCATCTGGCTCCAGCCTATTAATAACGCCCTATGGCGGGCTGCCCAGTGCCAAAATGCATCCCGTGTGAACAGAGGCCACAGTATACAGAACCAATTGGGCCCAGCTGCACCCTGCAAAAAGATATACGTGCAAAATCAAAACATATAAATATATGTAAGGTATTGGTTGATATTCTGGCCATAATATGGAAGCTGGCAACCCACGTCAAGGGTCCTTACTTATTGCCAGTCCTACACTAACATGAAAAACACCAAAAAAGGAACAATCCAAGAAAAAACACCAAAAACAGGCAGAGATGCTTACCTGTCTGAATAGGCCTCAATACTAATGCACAAGCAGGATGCAGCGGACCCAAATGAAATAGCAAATGCACAGGTGCAATACCTGATGAGACAGCCAGCCTTCAATAAGGGTTTGGCCGTGTGGTGCACCCGTGCACTAAGATAAAAACTGTATGTGGCGTGTTCACACAGGGAATGCAGGCATCTGGCTCCAGCCTATTAATGACGCCCTATGGCGGGCTGCCCAGTGCCAAAATGCATCCCGTGTGAACAGAGGCCACAGTATACAGAACCAATTGGGCCCAGCTGCACCCTGCAAAAAGATATACGTGCAAAATCAAAACATATAAATATATGTAAGGTATTGGTTGATATTCTGGCCATAATATGGAAGCTGGCAACCCACGTCAAGGGTCCTTACTTATTGCCAGTCCTACACTAACATGAAAAACACCAAAAAAGGAACAATCCAAGAAAAAACACCAAAAACAGGCAGAGATGCTTACCTGTCTGAATAGGCCTCAATACTAATGCACAAGCAGGATGCAGCGGACCCAAATGAAATAGCAAATGCACAGGTGCAATACCTGATGAGACAGCCAGCCTTCAATAAGGGTTTGGCCGTGTGGTGCACCCGTGCACTAAGATAAAAACTGTATGTGGCGTGTTCACACAGGGAATGCAGGCATCTGGTTTGCCATTGCACCAATGTCCTATCTGTCACTGTCCCATCAGTTACAGGCCTGTGATCGCTTTGTGTTATGGCTCACACAGGAGGCCAGTACTTTAACTGCTGCAATTGGAGCAAGCTTGGATTGCACCAGTTTAACCCCTTAAATGCCTGTGATGAACAGCAACCGTAGCATCTAAGCAGTTAGGTGGGGGGAGGATACTCTGCCATCCCTATGACACAATCGTGGTTACCAAATGGGAGATTTACCGGTATTCGTGGGGGTGAGCCCAATTCGGACTCTCTCTGTGGGGCCCACATATTGCTATGTAAGCCCCTGTGCACAGATTTCAGTAATAGAAAGGGGTTCTGCAGAGTGCTTGAACTGATAGTGAAAAATAATGATGGAGTGGATGGTGGACCTGGGAGCATTTTATTGGGGAGCACAAGAAAACAGAGATTCTGAGCAATTACCTACTGTATTTTTATCCCCCCTATAATGGAGTGGCAATGTGCATGTGCAACCTGCCCTTCATTCATTTCTATAGGGTTGCCAAGCTCTGCGCTCAGCTCTTTCAGGTAGCCCCATACAGAAAAAATGGAGTGGTGGTCAGGCATCCAACCTCCCGCACCATTTTCTTTTTTTTGAAAATCTTTTTATTAGGGTTTATAATATAATAAAATACATGTCATACATTTCCAATGAATACAGTAATGTGGCACTATTAACGAAATTGAATTCCAAAACCTCCCACCCCTATCAAAACCAAAAACATAAACCTCTAGACTCTGCGTACACTCAATCAGGAAGATACCTCAAGGAATTGGTGATTCACCACCTATCCGCTGCAACAAATACCATTGGGTATTTTCAAACTGTGCTCTCAGTTTCTCCCTAGTCTCCAAAGGGAGCGATGGAATAAAAGTAACCCATGTAGAAAAGAATTTGCTTGCTTGTTTTTCTTTGTTAGTCAATGCGTCTAGCCACTCCATTCTAAATATAAACTGTATTTTCGTGCGAATAAAAGGGAGTGAGGGGACTAAAGGACTCAACCACTGATGTAAAATACTCTTCCTAGTCGCTGAGGCCCATATCATAAGTGTAGCCTTGATGTGTTTGGGTAATTTTTGAGATGTTTCATCTAGGATATTAAAAATAGCCCATTGTGGGGTAAGAGTGAAGCCTATACCACAGATTTTCTGCAGTTCTTTGTGTACCTCTCCCCAGAGTCCCTGGATTTGCGGGCAACTCCATAAGTGATGATATATGTCAGTATTACGGGCTTTACATTTGGAGCATAAGTAGACGATGGATGGGGACATTTTAGATTGCATACAAGGTGTGATATAGGCTCTATGTAATATTAGAAGTGCCATGTCAGTATAGCTGCTATATGGTAGAGTTTTTCTTTGTGTCATAGTGGCCTCAAAGAGGTCACTCACCTCCAAGTCAGGCATATCCCTCAGCCATCTTGCCACACCCGTAGTCTTCCCTTCCCCCACCCACTTTCCACGTAATATTGAATAGATGTTGCTTATAGAAGCCGGGTTAGATTTTGCATTCCGGATAAACCCATCTAAGTTGGCTTTCCCCTCTGTCATCCCCCCCAGTGTCTGACATTTCTGTACCAGGCTACGCGCTTGAAGAAATAAAAACGGTTTATTGTTAAATAATGGGTATTGTTGTGAGGCCTTTTCAAAAGATATTATTGAGAAATTAAGATCCAAGAGGTCTACCGCTTGCCTGCAGCCCTGAGAAGCCAGAATCTTATATAAAATTGGTGTGGAGCCCTCCATGAATTTCGGGTTTCCAACAAAAGTCTGGAATGGAGATAAATCATATCTCAAACCTCTAATCTTCCTACATTGTTTCCAAGTCTGCAACGTTTGCCAAAGTGATGGGTGTTCTTGTATTCCCACTGGGAGTTCCTCTCCGCCTAGATGTAATAAAGATGGTAGTGAAATGTGTGGGTAAAATTGTTGCTCTATTTCAACGTTTGCAAAATGAGAAAGACCTCTAATCCAATCAATTGCATATCTGAGGTTAGCCGCTAAATTATATCTTCCCAAATCAGGAAAGTTAACCCCACCTTCCAATTTAGTCGCCTGTAGTTTAGCGAGACTTATGCGTGATCTACCTCCAATCCCCCAAATGAATCTACGGAAGTTTAAGTTCAACAGATCCTGGTCTGATTGAGTCAGAAGAAGGGGTAGAGTCTGAAATGCGTATAGTAGTTTGGGAAAAACTATCATTTTAATTAAATAGCATCTACCAGAGAATGACAGTGAGAAATGTTTCCAGGAGTGGAGAAGATCAATTATGGAGGAGATCAGTGGTCTATAATTAGTCCTATATAAAATAGATGGGTCTGCAGGCAGCCTTATTCCCAGGTATTTAATGGATTCCTGGCACCAGTGGAATGGGAATGTGGGGTCACTCAGCCTGCCAGATCTAAAAACTGCCAGGGCCTCAGATTTACTGTAGTTAACTTTGAAACCAGAGCATTTACCAAAACTTTCTAAAATAAGCATGATGGCCGGGATTGCTTTAACTGGGTTAGCAATAAATAAAAGAACATCATCTGCAAAGGCTGAGATTTTAACCGATGTAGATCCCACCTTCACCCCCTCAAATGTCACTTCGTTTTGTAGCCTTCTCAGAAATGGGTCTAATGCTATGTTGAACAATAGTGGGGACAAGGGGCATCCCTGTCGGGTCCCTCTCTGAATCTCAAAGGGTCTGGATAGAACATTGTTCACGGAAATCCTAGATAATGGCTTCCTATAAATTGTTTTGACCGCTTCACTAAACCACGGACCAAACCATCGAAATGATAACAAATCATACAGATAGTTCCAGGCTACTCTATCAAAAGCCTTGTCCGCGTCCAGGCTTACCACGATGGTTTTCGTATGTTTATTTACTCTACTATAAGATATGGCGCTCACCGCTGTCCTAATGTTGAATGTAATGGATTTCCCGTGAATAAAACCAGTTTGTTGTGGTGTTATCAATTTTGGCATTATTTTCTGTAATCTGTCCGCCAGAATTTTTGTGAAAATTTTAAAATCTGAATTTAATAATGAAATAGGTCTATAACTTTCGACCAGGGCATGATCTTTATCTGGTTTTGGGAGAACAATAACCACCGCCTCATTGAAATAGTCCGGCATGTGACCATAACCAACTATCTTGTTAAATAATTCACTCAAATAAGGAGCTATACATGAACCTAAGATCTTGTAATGTTCATTGCTGAACCCATCCGGGCCTGGTGCTTTAGATACTTTAAGTTTAGTTATAGTCTGTACAATTTCTGAAGGTGTTATTGGGGAGTTAATGGTCTCTCTTTCTTCCTCTGTAAGCGCTGGGGCAAGGTCATCTGTGAGGAATTCACCGCTTCCTCCCCCTTTCTCTGACCTATACAGCTCACTAAAAAAAGAACGAAACTCATCTACTATCTCTTCATTTTTAATTAGGGTGTGACCGCTACGTTGTTGTATTTTGTGTATTCTCGTCTGTTTCCTATAAGGTTTTGTGAGAGATGCTAACACCTTCCCCGGCTTATTACCCCATTTAAAATATTTTTGTTTTTGGTAGTCTAAGTTGAATAAAGCCAATTCATGGGCTAAAGAGTCTGCCTCTTCCTTTGCCTTCAAATATTTTTCCTTTGTCAATGGAGTGTTATTTAGTTTGAAATCTTTGTATGCTTGGGTAACTGATTTTTGTATATCCTTAGCTTTATTCATTATGTCTTTTTTTTTGTGACTGACATAAGAAATGATTTGACCCCTCAACACGGCCTTAGAGGCCATCCAGAACAGGTGTGGGTTGTCACAGTGGACCTGGTTGTCATTTTTGTATACTCCCCATGACATTTGTAAGTATTTTCTAAAATCATCTGATTGATATAGGTAAGAAGGAAAGCGCCACCTCCGCTCCTGATGTATTGGGGATACTAATTTGGACTGAAACGTCACCGGGGCGTGATCTGAAATATGAATGTTTTGTATGTTTGATTGTGTTACTAAAGGTAGCAAAGATTCGTGTAATAACCAGCAATCAATCCTGGCATGTGTATTGTGTACATGGGAATAATGGGAGTAATCCCTCTCCAATGGATGTTGTAATCTCCATATGTCAATCAAGTCAAAGTGATCTATCAGAGATTGGATGCCACCATCTTGCATTGAACGATGAGTTTCTTTAGGGTTAGATCTATCCATGGATATGTCTGCTACCTCATTGAAGTCACCTCCTATGACCACCCGTGACGTATCCCATCCCGCCAGTCTCTCTCGAAGTTTAACTTGGAACTGGACCTCTGGCGTATTTGGAGCGTAAATATTAACTAAATTGAAACACATTCCCTCAATCATAATTTTGACTAGCAGAAATCTGCCTAGAGGATCTTCTAGAGTGTCTAGTATCTCATAATTGAGGCCATTATATATCAGTATGGCTACTCCTCGTTGTTTTTTTGTATATGAGGCCTCAGCACAAAGTGTATATTTTCTGCTTAATAGTGAGGGGTGTCTACCCTTAACCCAATGTGTTTCCTGAAGAAAAATAACGTGAAAATTCTGTTTTTGCAAGAAATGGATAACCTTCTTCCTCTTTACCGGGGAATTAAGACCATTGACATTCCATGAGCACCATTGCAGGGAGCGGATAGTAGTATCTTTGGTGCCAGCCTGATCAGTCATTAACCTATCCCTTTTCGGGTGACCACCAGACCCACCTGTATGTGTTGTAAGTGAGAGTCCCACCCATCCCAGCGAGTGAGTGTAAGATCTCTCTGGACCCAAGATTTAAGTGTACATAAGCAGAGCCCAACCCCCCCACCCAAATTTTCTCCCCAAATTAACTCTGTGACAATAACAGGTATACTCAACCATAAAGTGAACATAACATAAAAAGTAAACATGCCGCTTAAGGGCACAAACATATTAGCACAAGCATGACTTCACTTAGTAATGACATATTAAAGTAGCCTTCTTATCAGGATTTGACAGATTCAGAGCGAGCCCCGGTTGCTCCATGAAGGAATTCCAGAGCCTTTCTTGGATCACTGAAAGACCAGTTCTTCCCCTCCATAGCAAAGCGCAGAATCGAAGGATACTGCAGATTGAAGCGAATATTTTTATCCACCAATATTTTACAAGCAGGATTGAAGGCTTTGCGTTTAGCTGCCAATGCAGCCGAGTAATCTTGAAATAGTAGTAGTTTATGGTTCTCATACAATAGAGTGCGTTGTTTCCTGAATGCTGCCAAGATACGAATTTTATCCTGGAAGTCCAATATTTTGAAAATGACCGGACGTGGCCTGTCGCCTTCTCCTCCTCTTGGGGGTCCTAGTCTATGTGCTCTTTCAATAGCCACGATACCTGATGATGGCACGACTCCAAGGGCTTTAGGCAGCCACTCAGACGTAAGTTTTACTAGGTCTGAGGGAGGGATCGACTCTGGGAGGCCTATAAGTCTCAGATTGTTACGACGAGATCTGTTTTCAAGATCATCCACTTTATCTATCAAATCCGAGATAATTTTTTCCTTATCATCTAGTTTGTTTGTTAGAGCTAAAGTAGAGTCCTCCAGGTCTGATATTCTTTGTTCCGCATCTGTTATGCGTGCTCCCTGGGTATTAACTTGTGAGACTATTGTGTCCAATGAAGTTTGAAAGGCTGCTAAACGATTGTCTATCTCAGGCATCAACCGTTCTATGATAGCGGTTGCAATTGACTGTGGGTTGTCTGTGTTGGTGTCTGCAATTGATGATACCGGAGATGTGCCTGCCAGATTACGTGTAGAGCTTCTGCCGGCCTTGGTACCCTTGCCCACGTATTTGTCCATGGTGAGATGGGAGCCTGAGATATTTGTTAGGTTGATAGTGATATCTATGCTTGATAGCTACATCTGAGGATTAGTCCAAATGTCTTCTACATTATCACATCAGGTGTTCTTTCCCCTAAGACTTTGTAACATCCAAATAAATTGCAATGGCACTGTGAAAGCTATATAGCTATAATAAAAGCCAGTTCTGGACTTTTGCTGTGCAGCTTGTGTAAATCATCCTATAGCAGGTGTGCCTTCTTGCAGAAATGTCTCTCTCCTTGCGGCTAACTCAAATCAGAGGTGCCACAACCAATCTCCTGCACCAGCGCTGCTGCTTGTTACAAGACTCTGCCAGATAGTGCCCACAATGTAGGGGGTGGGGGTCTGGTGAACCTTCCTCTTAGGGACTTCAGGTTATACTGTTTTTTGCCAGCTCCCCTTGTACCAAGATAATGTATGTCCCCTGCGCTGCTCACCTTGTCCCTGTAGCAGCGATATAGATACGGTTCAACTTCCCTCTCCTCTCTGGCTGTGCTCGTCTGGCTGTGAGGGCTGGCGCGCTTTCCAGCAAGATGGCGCCGGCTCACCTCCTCTTCCCGCCCTGATCTTCTGCGCCGCTCTGGAGCCGCTCACTGCTCCTTTATACCTCCGGTCTTCCTCAGCGGCACCCGCTCACCTCACCGCCCAGGTTAGTGCCTCTGCATGCCGCTCTTTCTCCTCCTCCGGTCTCCCAGCCGCCTCCGCCGCCGCTGACTCTGCTGGCCGGGGTCGGTGTAGTGTACCTTGGAGTATGTGGCACTGAAAGTGCCTCTTGACTCCCGGGGGATCCGGAGAGCTGGGACTGCCTTCAGTACCCCTTGTCCGGTCCGTATCCTGGTCTCTGGGTGAAATAAATCAGGGCTTTATATAAAATTTACACCCTTGACCCAGGAGCTCTGCTAAGAAGCGGCCATTCACTAGCTCCGCCTCCCGGAAGTCCCGCACCATTTTCTAATGGGGTAAAAGTCCCTCAGCCTGCCAAATACTAGTGGAACACCCTCAAATCAGCAAGTTATCAACTTTTCTGAAGATAGGTGATAATTCATTTTCGATGGACAACCCCTTTAATTTTCCATGTGGTGGGGCTGCAGGAAAAAATGAACACTTACTGCCAAGCACAGCACGCAACAGCAGATTTACGGGCATGGTACTGCACCTGAGAATATATTCTGCACGGCTCATACTATATTACTTACTATTTATAAAAAGCATAAATTAAAATGCAATTATCATCAAAACTGTCCGAGTCCTTATGTCACAGTCTGTCGATCAGAGCTTATTAACAAAATTCCACGTAACCTTTTCAGGGAAGGGGGAAGCTGTTTGCATATGGTCTAATAATGTAACGTACTGTTGGGAAAGAGATCCATGTAGAAGAAAATAAGCCATGAGTCAGACATTTCTGCAAGGAGAAGCCATTACTGTAATTTACTGACAAACTTACTGTAGACTGCCCTGACTGTAAACTACATCCGTACACCTGATATAAGATACATAAAATGTAATGAGTCGAGCCGTGGCATTGTGCCCATAAAGTGCTAAAATAATGACGCCATGTGGATGTAAGTTATATTTATACCGTCATACTGTGTACATTGGCCAACAAAATCCCTTAATTAGCAATGTCAGTTTTTTTCTCCCTTTTCACTAACCCTATTAATAATGCTATATTGTAAAGCCTGGTTCCTCAAAGAGGAATTGTCATTTGTCATAAATATGTAGGTTTTTTTTTTCATTTTTTTTTTTAACTTGGTGTAAATGCCGCTGTTCTCCTGAGTCTGGCGTTGTTTCTCTTTTTTTTCCTGTGACTCTTCGTTCTTGAGATATGACCCTTCTTCCCTGTATGTAAATCTAATTTTGTTAGGCAAGTGGGCATGATCTTCAAGACGACACCCACAGAGAAGAGTTGAGTACCACGCCCACTTGGATAAAAAAGACTAGAATATACAGGGAAGAGGGGGCCAGATCTCAGCAATGGAGAGGCGCAGGAACAAAAGAAAAACACAGTCGGATTCAGGAAAACAGCGACATTTACACTAGACTAAAAATACATATTTAGGGATAGGTCCTCTTTAATGCACAAAACACATCAGATTGAACTTGCCAATTTTGCTGGGACTAGGACCAACTAATATTTATGGGGGTCCACTGACTCCTTAGGATCGGGCTTGTTAAATTAATATGGCCAATCCTTTTGTTCTCCTTGTATATAAACTGCTGACAGGTCTCTGGCAGCATCTTACTCCTGTATCCCCATGGAGATCTCATGCACATGCTCAGGGGTGGATTAAGAGTAGCCAGGGCTTGTGGGGACACGGTGGGTATGCGGGCGCCCCAGTACACTAGCCGAAACCGCATGGACCAGGGATCGTCCGGCCGAACGCCCTCTCTCCCTTTAACATGGGCATAATGCTAATCAGATAATGCAAGTTGAGGGTAAAACAGTGTTCAATACTTTATTGAACCACAAAACAGGCAGATAACACGTAGAACAGTCCCAGGAAAACACCGCAAGATGGTGCACATTACAGAGTCTCACCCTTCTGCTGACTCGCCGGGATAATGGCAGTTGTTACTTCAGAGCTCCCAGGGTCGGTTACCCCACCTGTGGCACACACACAGAGGCGGTAACGACAAGCTTAGGAATATGATAGTTCATTCAGGCACAAGGCCAGTTGACCCGAGGGTCACAACCTGGCTTCTTCGAACATCTTCATGGAGCCAGGCGACCAGTGAGTCCCAATCCTGGCTTTCTCCAAACGTATCCAAGGTTCAGCGATGATTAATAGAGCACATCTGTATTGTTCCAACCAGAGCTGAGGTCCCCTAGGTTGTTTCCTGTAGAATGATAGATCCGTGTCACTCGTGATGGAGCCAAGATGTATTGGCAGCAGTCCTGTAGGATCGCCTGGCTGTTTGGACGTTTTGTCAATATCTCTCGCTGTCTCTCACTCTCTGTGTCTCTCTCAGGCATATCACCTCTTCTTATGTTTAACAAGTGTCCTTCAATCCAGCATCACAGATAAGGGGAAGAATGGTGACGACCAATAATAATAATAAATAATAATTGTTATTTATATAGCGTCAACATATTCCGCAGCACTTTACGTTATTTCAGGTCTGGCAATTATAATAAATAGGGATTTTCATATAAAGCTGCATGATCCGGTCGTCAGCCCGTGTGTTTAAGTGCAATAGTCAAGTATCAAGTGCAGTTATCATGTGCATGGAGGGTGCGGAGACAGATGAATAGTAGGGTGCAGATTCAGAGTAATATTTGGAAGGAGGGAACAGGGCAAAGTTAGTTTACTGAGTAGTTGATGTGGTAGGCTTGTTTGAAGAGATGGGTTTTCAAAGCGCGCTTGAATAGGTCGGGGCTAGGTATCAGTCTGATCGTCTGGGGAAGTGCATTCCAGAGAGCTGGCGCAGCACGAGAGAAGTCTTGGAGACGGAGGTGTGAGGTTCGGATTACAGGGGATGTTAGACCAAGTCACACTGTTTGATTATGTAGTCTATTTGCATAAATTTTCCTCCTCTGTTTTAAAAATCAACAAACTACCTGGCCTAGAGAATGTATAATTAGCATATCAGTATACAAATGACTAGTCATCAAGGATAAGTGCACAATATGTTATATTAAATGCCAACTTATAAGTCAATATTACAGGCTTATACAAGCAAAAGTCTGTTTTCTTGACCAACACATAAATTCAAAAGCAAACATACAGATCTATTCTTCTTCAATCTAATCTTCTTGGCTTGCTAAAAATAGTCATCTGGGTAATTAAGATACAGTGCTGTGGCTCCACAGGGCCCCAGGCAATTTAGAAGAAGCGTCATTAGTAATGTCCATTACAGGGGCTGGCTATTTCCTGCTCTACTTAGCTTGCTTCAGTTGTCAATTCTGATGCATGCTCAGTAGATTCATGTTACTGGACACTGTTCTTTTCAGTGCACAGTGACAATGCACTCTATCGCTGGCTCTGATCAGAAATGATGAGCCGGCAACAGAGCGCACTGTCAGTGCATATTGTAAGACTAGAATGAGAAGAGACGAGACCAGTCTCCCCCAAGAGACATCTGATCAGAGCCGGTGAGAGAGCGTATTGTTACTGAGTATAATATTGCACAGTGACGGGAATCTACTGATCATACATTGTAATTAACACCCGACATATGCTCAGTACAGCAGGGACTAGCCCAGGCCCCAAGACAGATGTCACTGATGATGCTTCATTTTAGAGAGGGGAAAGAGGTTGCTGCGGTTACAGATGCTTAGTTTGCGTATTCCGGCATGCACTTGGATTCTCGAATGAAGCGTCTAAAAGGAAGTAATATAAAAAATAAAGTTAGATTGCCCTCGTTATAATCCGCCTACACACATGCTACGTATTTTGTGTCTTGAACCATCATGCGGGTAGTGGGTGGCTCAGTGGGTAGCTCTGTTGCTTTGCAGCGCTGTGGTTTTGGGTTTAAACCGCATCAAGGACAAGATCTGCAAGGAGCTTGTATCTTCTCCCCGTGTTTGCATGGGTTTCTTCCAGGTTCTCCGGTTTCCTCCCACATTGCGAAGACTGCTGGGGAATGTAGAGTGTGAGCTCCAATGGGGACAGTGATAATATCGGTAAAGTGCTGTGAAATATGATGGCGCTGTACAAGTAAAGCATAATAAATAATTAATTTTTCAAATCTACAGCGTGTCAATTCTTTCAGCATTTTTGCAGCGTTTTTCATCCATTCAAATTAATGGGGGAAAAAAAGCCAGTAAAAACTCACATAGAAATGCATACACAACGTGCATATGTTAACACACCAGGACCCTAGACCTTGGGGGGCCCGACAGGTCTCTTTGGTCCATATTGAAAGACCAATACTATTAAATCTCCTTGATAGTTGAGGACCCTGTTGGAGGTTTTGCATTGGGGGTCTCACAAGCTTCAAATTTCACAACAGACAGTAAAACAGAGCAAGGGAGCGGGAGGCGCAGGAATGGGTAATACACGACTCTCCATGATCTAAAGGGAAACTAATGTTCAGCTCTGGACAGATCTCTGTGTGCAGTGTACATAGCAAAACAAAGTACTTGTGTTCACCAAACTGGTCCAAAGCAGCCAGAAAGCAACGCTGGAGCCTCCAGCTTCTGGTTTTGTCCAGTTCTGTTGATGAAATGATGATTTAATGCCAGAAAATCTAGAGAAAGTTAAATGTGTCACTAAGAAGAAAACAGTGTAGTAAGTAGAAGGTGAGGCTAGGGGCTCATGCACACAAACAATTTTTTCGCTATGTTTTTCACAGATATCCTTCGTACCTATGATATTCTATGTCCAATTTTTTCCTGATATGTTCGATTTTGTTCAAAGTGTTGATTTTGATCCAAAATTGGCAATGCAAGTCCGTGAAGAAAAAAAACGGACTGCATTCGGATGACATCTGAGTGCGGTCCGGTTTCCACGAACTGACAGAATGGAAGAAGATGGAGAAACTTTTTTCTTGCTGTTTTTTTCTCTCCACGTCCGAGGAAAACTGATCCCACTCTGATCAAACTCAGATTGTGCGTTCCAATCTTCTTTTGTTGGAAGACTCCCCCCAAAAAATTGTGATCACATGGAGCCTAACTGCTGGATGCCCCAGTGATCAGTGATATTTCTGTAGGGGACCTGAGGGTACATTTCCCTGCAGCAGAGAGTCTGACCAGATGACCCCCCTCTACAATCTCAGAATTTCACGACAGGGTGAAACAGCACTTTTGATAGTCAAAATTAACTTTTTGGCCATCCACTAGATTACTTGTAAAATAAGCCCCTTCCCATGTGATAGGACCCCAGGTGATGAGCTTTCCTCAATGGGATAATTATAGGATGGTAGAATAAGTCTGGTCCTCAGCAGAAGGTCTTCTTCCATCACCTCCGTTACATCCATATGCTTTACTTGCCAAGAAAAAAAATACGGTAAATAAATAATATTATATATGCAGTATATATATATATATATATATATATATATATATATATATATATATATATACACACACACACACACACACACATTTTTTTTAAGTCACCTATTTTTTTCTTGTTGTATTTAGTGATTTTTTTGCTTCAAACCGATTAAAAGGGATCACACATTTTATACATTTTGCGCAAAATGTTAAAAAATGCTCTTTATTTTTGTATTTAACTCATTTTGTGCCTTTTTAAATGCAAAAAAAGTTTCAAGCTGCAACAAAATGTTGCAAAAATTGCACAGAAAGTTTCAGCTTTACATAAAAATCACTCCGGGGAGAAATAGGTGCACATTTACAAAAAGTTTTGCAACTTTTTGAAATGTCGCAAACGATGAATCAGGAGACAATATCTGGAAAGCCTAAACTCAGGCCACATTGGCAAACTAAAAGAAGCACATAAAATATTAATATATAGAAAGATGAATATGGATCAAGCAATAAAATGCACAAAACACAAAAAATTGACAAAAAAGATGCAAAAGCAGTAACGAATCGGGTCCATACGACCTTTATGTAGCACTTTATGACATCCAATAGACGGCTGGCACTATGTCATCCATTTCGTTTTCATTACCCTCCGAAAAAGTTACTGACTGTTTGGTGTTCCTCTCACATAACATTGGTAGATGACATTTATAGAGGATACCAGGTTTCTTTGGTTTAAGTTTTCTGAGCTTTAGAAAAACTACAGCAAAGAAAAGGAGATCCCAAAGCTTTTCTGAGGGCAGAGATATAATTACTACAAACAGTAAGGGGTCTCCTGGGATGGACCATCACTATTTCCTTAATTAATAATTAAAGTGAATTACCACTTTTATGGAGGTTGTACTGTAAATATGTCCTGTGAACCATTTCCGAAATCACTACTTAAAAACATTGGAATGGAGCTTGTAAGGTCATGGTTGAGATTTTCCCCCTTTAAAGAGACAGTTACAAACAATTCAGGCAAACGGATAACTTTTGTACCTGTTTTTATTATGTATACCCCTCCTCACATGTAAAGCGCCATGGAATAAATGGCGCTATAATAATAAATAATAATAACTTTACTTTTTCCTCTGCAGCAAAACAAGGTACAACAAGCTTTATGGTTGCCGAAAATCATAGACACATCAATGCTCTTACAATTCTCACCAAGAGGCGCTGATACTTAGTGGTTACTATCTCTACTGGTTTCAGCTTAATGAACATTACAGAACTAACTCCAACAAGGAATATCAATTAATCATTTCAAGTATGACTGATCGCTTGCAGCTCAGAGGTCAGCTTAACACGGCTGACTAGTGTCTATCACAGTTAGCTCCTGACTCCAAATAAATTGCTCAAAATACTTTTTAGTACAGCTACTGTCATGCTTTGACAGTCTTTGGTAAGGAAGGATGGCCTCATACTGTCCCTGGAACTGGGAGACTAATTCTTCCTGTCTCACGGGTACTCTTGATGGTAGAGAGGCCTGAGTCTCCAACCTTACTATGCTCCTGTTAAGCCTTGATCTGTCCCCTATCTCCACCCCATGAGGCATGGGATAGAAATGTAATGTAAACAAGACACAAAGACGAAACAGGGATAACAGAAAACCTCTATCATACAAAAGCACTAACCAACAATACGGAGGAGGATAGGGACAGAGAGGAACAAACTAAATTAGACCAGGAGATAAACAAACATGTAATACAGCAAATCCAAGAACACTGCTACAATAACTCTAACCCAACCACTTGGCTTTAGCACACAGCACAGGAAGACAAATCTTTCACTGGCAGGGACAAGAAGGTCTGACCAAGTTATATAGAAGAAGTAACAACCAAATCAGAAGCAGCTGAAATGGAGCTGTAGGTTTCTGACCAGCATAGAAAGGGTCATTAACTTCTTCAGCACCAGAAAAAAAAATCCATTTAATATCGGACACAAATCACATCATCTCTAAAGAAGACCTACGATTCATTACCCGACGTGACCATCTAACTCCAGGTCTTCCAGGAGGACATGACAGGTACAATCTGAAAGCTTACTACTTCTATTGGTCTTCTTCTAAGAAACCTGCATGGTAGTGGTCGAGATTTCCCCCTTTAAGCAAATAGTCACAAGCAATTCCTGCAGACAACTTTAATTTTTCTTCTTCAGCAAAAATAGGTTACAAGCTCTATGGTTGCAGCAAAACAGAGGCACATCAATCCTGTTCCAATTCTCACAAGGAGGCGATGATACATAGTGGTTACTATCTCTACTGGTTTTGCTACTGCTCTGGGTCTTCCTCTGAGAGACCTGCATGGTGGTGGGTGAGATGAGATTTGCCCCTTTAAAAAAAAAAAGTCACAAACTATTTCAGCAAACAGACAACTTTACTTTTTCTTCTTCAGCAAAAAGAGGTTACAACAAGCTTTATGGTTGCAGGAAAATAAAGGCACTGATGCTTAGTGGTTACTCCCTCTCCTGGGTTCAGCTTCTTGAACTTACGGAACTCCAAAAAGGAATATCTGTAAATGTTTCAACTGACTGGTCACTTGTGATTTACAGGAAACTGTTCTTCACATGTCTCACTAATGTCTATCGCTTTTAGCTCCTGATTCCAGATTATTTGCCCAAAATATTCAGCACACATAAAAGGACAGGCTTTTCAACTGCTCTCAGTCTTTGGGTAGGGTCACACGACCTTTTCCTCAGCGTCTGAGAAAAATAGTCGGACTATTCTGATCAGACTTTGAATCACAGTGGCATCAGTTTTTTTCTGACATGGAGAGGAAAAAAAGGTTTCTCCACCTTCTCAATTAGGTAAGAAAATCTGACCCATTGACTTGGATTGTCGATTTTGATCCCACACTTGGATCAAAATCAGGCGTGTCTCCAAATTTTTTTCCATGGACCACTAGGTTCAATGAAAAAAATCAGACATGTGCACAGCCCCACAGACTATCATAGGTAAGAGTGCTTTCCATGAAAACCACTCATAGCACTTGAACGTGAAAATCATTCGTGTGAACGTGCCCTTCCTCCAGAGACTTGCAGGTACCAGAGTACGAAGTCTGCACACTGCTGCTCTGTGAAACTGGTAGAGTTAGTTGATGGCAAGGCCTCGTAGACCTCATAAGAATAATTAAAATTAGACCTCTTGTAGTCCCGGTTAAACCCATTATTGTGAGGCTTACAAGATGCAGGCTTCAGAGTGAGTAACAACATTTTTTTACTTTGTTGTAACATAAACACTGTATAAATAATGGGTACTAAATAATAAAGCAGTTTCTTAACGAAGTTGTCTCATTAAGATTGCAGACACCATTGGTGATCAGTAGTGTTGAGCATTCCGATGCTGCAAGTATCGGGTATCGGCCGATACTTGCTGTATCGGAATTCCGATACCGGGATTCCGATACTCTTGTGGTATCGGGTATCGGGTATCGGAACAACATTAATGTTAAAATGTGTAAAATAGAGAATTAAAATAAAAAATATCGCTATACTCACCTGTCCGACGCAGCCGGGACCTCAGCGCAGGAACCGGCAGCGTTGTTTGTTTAAAATTCCCGCTTTTACATGGTTACGCGAAGTCCCGGCTTGTGATTGGTCAGGGCGGCCATGTTGCCGGGCCGCGGACCAATCACAGCAAGCCGTGACGAAAATACGTCACGGCTTGCTGTGATTGGTCCGCGTCCCGGCAACATGGCCGCCATTAACCAATCACAAGCCGTGACGTCACGGGAGGCTGGAAACGCGCTCATTTTAAAAAGGGCGCGTGTCCAGCCTCCCGTGACGTCACGGCTTGTGATTGGTTGCGTCGCGGTCAACCAATCACAAGCCGGGAGGCTGGACACGCGCCCATTTCAAAATGAGCGCGTCCAGCCTCCCGGCTTGTGATTGGTTGATCGCGGCGCAACCAATCACAAGCCGTGACGTCACGGGAGGCTGGACACGCGCCCATTTTAAAATGAGCGCGTGTCCAGCCTCCCGTGACGTCCCGGCTTGTGATTGGTCAGGGCGGCCATATTGCCGGGACGCGGACCAATCACAGCAAGCCGTGACGTAATTTCGTCACGGCTTGCTGTGATTGGTCCGCGTCCCGGCAACATGGCCGACCTGACCAATCACAAGCCGGGAATTCACGTAACCAAGTAATAGCGCGATTTTTAAACAAACAACGCTGCCGGTTCCCTCGCTGAAGTCCCGGCTGCGTCGGACAGGTGAGTATAGCAATATTTTTTATTTTAATTCTTTCTTTTACACATTTATATGGTTCCCAGGGCCTGAAGGAGAGTTTCCTCTCCTTCAGACCCTGGGAACCATCAGGAATACCGTCCGATACCTGAGTCCCATTGACTTGTATTGGTATCGGGTATCGGTATCGGATTGGATTCCGATACTGTGACGGTATCGGCCGATACTTTCCGATACCGATACTTTCAAGTATCGGACGGTATCGCTCAACACTAGTGATCAGTCATCGTGGCTCCCAGCAGCTATCTGTCTCAAGCCCCCAAACATATCGTCGTCTGGGTATTATTCATCTATGTATCTTAAAGACGCAGTGTGCACCTACCTTCGGATAGTGTTTTCTTCAAAAACTTCTTTAAAAAAATTGTAATGTGTCCATGCAGTTGTGTGGAAAAAATGTTTGCCCCTTCCTGATTTCCTATTCTTTTGCATGATTGTCACTCCTAAATGTTTCAGATCAACAGACAAATTTAAATTAAAACTTTATTATTAAGGGAAAAAGAAATCCAAACCTATGGGGCCTTGTGTGAAAACATGATTGTTCCCACCCCCTCAAAACATAAATTAACTGTGATTTATTACATCTTTGGGAAGCTGAGTTCAAAGTCCCTAGCCACACCCAGGCCTAATTACTGCCACACCTGTTCTCGATCAAGAAATCACTTAAATAGGACCTGTCTGACAAAATGAAGTAGACCAAAAGATCTTCAAAAGCTTGACATCATGCCGTGATCCAAAGAAATTCTGGGACAAATGAGAAATAAAGTAATTGAGATCTATCAGTCTGGAAAAAGTTATAAAGCCATTTCTAAAGCTTTGAGATTGCAGTGAACCACAATGAGAGCCATTATCCACACATGATGAAAATATAGAACAGTGGTGAACCTTTTCAGAAGTGGTCGGACAAACAAAATTACCCCAAGAGTGAAGCGACGACTCTTCCAAGAGGTCACAAAAAAACCCACAACAACAACATCCAAAGAACTGCGGGCCCCACTTGCCTCAATTAAGGTCAATGTTCATGACTCCACCATAAGAAAGAGACTGGGCAAGAACGGCCTGGGTGGCAGAGTTCCAAGACATTGCTAAGCAATGAGAACATAAAGGCTCATCTCAATTTTGCCAGAAAACATCTTGATGATCCCCAAGACTTTTGGGAGAATACTCTGTGGCATGACCAGACAACATTTGAACTTTTTGGAAGGTGTATGTCCCATTACATCTGGTGTAAAAGTAACACAGCATTCAGAGAAGGAACATCATACCAACAGTAAAATATGGTGGTGGTAGTGTGATGGTCTGGAGCTGTTTTGTTGCTTAGGACCTGGAAGACTTGCTGTGGTAAATGGAACCATGAATTCTTCTGTCTACCAAAAAGTCCCAGCATCTGTTTTTGACCTCAAGCTAAAGCACATTTGGGTTATGCAGCAGGACAATGATCCAAAACACACCAGCAAGTCCACCTCTGAATGGCTTAAGAAAAACCAAATTAAGGCTTTGGAGTGACCTAGTCAAGGTTCTAACCTTAATCCGACTGAGAGGCTGGGATATGATCTGAAATAGGCTGTTCATACTCAGAAACCCTCCTATGTGACTGAATTACAATAATTCTGCAACAAAGATTAGTGGGCCAAAATTCCTCCAGAGCGTTGTAAAAGACTCATTGCCAGTTATCACAAACGCTTGTCTGCAGTTGTTGCTGCTAAGAGCGGCCCAACCAGTTATTAGGTTTAGAGGGCAATCACTTTTTCACACAGGGCCCTGTAGGTTTGGATTTCTTTTTCCCTAATAATAAAGATCTTAATTTATAAACTGCATTTTGTGTTTACTTGTGTTATCTTTGTCTAATATTTACATTTGTTTGGAGATCTGAAACATTTAAATGTGACAAACATGCAAAATAATAGGAAATCAAGAAGAGTGAAAACACTTTTCACAGAACTGTATGTGCGCAAGATGTTTTAAAATTCCAGTGCATGTGCCAAGGTTTTCCTAGGTGAAGCGGCTTCACTGGCAGTTTTGCTGACATTTCAGCAGCATCTTTGCCACCGGCGTCTTTTTTTCTGTAGTGTATACTATAGCTAGTTAGCGGCTTCTGAAGGATGAATGTGCTACTTCTTTTAACCATTTCACGGTTTCCAAAATCTTGAATATGTGAAAAGAAGTAGCAAAAGACTTAACATGCACAGCAGTGACATTTTTACATTGCTATGCATTATGTTCCCTTTTTGTTGCAGTTTTGCGATACTTTTTTTTCAGGTGGTTTCCAGGTGGAATATTCCTGAAAAACGCTGAGTGCACATATCCTCAGAATGTTTTTGCTGAGTTTTTGGAGCAGAAATTGAACAGACACTCTTTTTGAGACGTTTTCAGATTTGGAGATTTTTCCACTCAGTGACTATGTACACAAGACGTCTTTTTCATGTGTTTTTTTTTTTTAAATCAAAAGAACATTAAAAAGAATGAACATATGCATGTCTATGTAAATACACGGTTCCCCTTCCTCAAATATTCCCCAAAACGCGTCGGTCAGCCTTTTGGTATTCCCCGAAATGCATCGGTCAGCTTTTTGGTATTGCCCGAAACATGTCGGTCAGCTTTTTGATGATACCCTGAGGAAGGGGAACCGTGTATTCCCCGAAACACGTCTGTCAGCTTTTTGGAATTGCCCGAAACTTGTCGGTCAGCTTTTTGATCATACCCTGAGGAAGGGCAACCGTGTATTCCCCGAAATGCGTCAGTCAGCTTTCTGGTATTGCCCGAAACGAGTCGGTCAGCTTTTTGATGATACCCTGAGGAAGGGGAACCGTGTATTCCCGGAAACGCGTCTGTCAGTTTTTTAGTATTCCCCGAAATGCATCGGTCATGTTTTGGTATTGCCCGAAACGCGTTGGTCAGCTTTTTGATAACACCCTGAGGATGAGGGACAGTGTATTCCCCAAAATGTATAGGTCAGCTTTTTGACGATACCCTGAAGAAGGGGAACAGTGTATTCCCCAAAACGCGTCAGTCAGCTTTTTGGTATTCCCCAAAATACATCGGTCAACTTTTTGGTATTGCCCGAAACGCGTCGGTCAGCTTTTTGATGACACCCTGAGGAAGGGGAACAGTGTATTCCCCGAAACGCGTCCATCAGCTTTTTGGTCTTTTTGCCACTCCGTACTTCTGTGACGTCACACGCTGTCTCCAAGCATCGTCGGCCAACTTCTTCCTGCCGGGTATCCAGGGACTCTACCGGCCGGAGCACCCCTGGGTCTACATTTGCCAACTCCAATCCACATCACATTAGATGCCTGAGTGGGTCACTGTGGACAGCGCAACCAGCTAGTATCCCCGAGGCTGTACAGCATCACATCCGAACGGTACAACTGCAGGGTTGGTTACACGCCTCACGGGCTGTTTTGAATATCCTACCTGCCGTTCATCCTTTATTACAAAGTTCTCCAATTTACATACGTGCTATGCAGTTGTGAATAGGCACACGGTGCACCTAACCATTAGCGCTCATTTGGTTTTCTATGTTACTTTTCATTCTCTGGAACGGTGACTACTCATCCACGGCTGCATTTATTATTTCCAGTACACATCTATTCCTTCCAAGCACCAGCCTCACTAACAGACGCGACAAACTATTATTTTTATTTTTAGCTCTTGCTTTATTTATTGGACTTTTTCACACAGAATCCAAAGTTTGCAGCTTGCCGTTTCTCCGGTTTCCCTTTCATCTCCACCATAGTGAGGGCACTAGCATTATTTTTAGTATTTTTTTCTTTTTTACATATAACAAACTTTTTTTTTTTTAAAAAAAGGCGCAAATTAAAGAATAAGGTAGAAAAACACCAAAAACTAGACAAAAAAAAGCATCAAATGCAATAATAAATATTTTTTGTATATTTTATTATTTTCTTTTTATGGATGTTTTTATTAGATTTGGTAGTCATATTTTGACCTTTTTTTTTTTTTTTCAAGCAGAAATGCAGCAAGAATTGAGATGTTGCTCCTGTAACGGCGCTATGTGCACTGTAGGTGTGTTTACTCGCCGAAAGGAATAGGAAGATTATTCAGAGAGTATTTGCTGCAGTTTTCCAGGTGGATTTTGGAACAGAATCCACGTAAAAAAAAAAAAAGGTTGTGTGTGAATATATCCTAAAAATGATTAATGGTGAAGTCCTACCTCATTGGCTGGGACATGGGTCAAATTGGTATATGGTAGGAAATATCTGTTTGGGTATGGGACGGTAGATCTATGGTGCAGATGTTCTTTTGCAACCGGTGACGGTACAAAAAAAAAGAAAATACATGGACCGGATTGGGGAAAATTTTCCCTGTATACATACGCTTGGAATAAACGTAATCTGTTTACGAAGGCGAGATGTTTTCTACGTTTATAATCTGGAGGTGAAAGGAAGTGTGTCTAGTGACGACAGCTGTGGCCCCATGGCTGTAGTGACTAGATGGGCGCTGAGCAACTCACAGTGTCACCATGACGCCAGCTGTTACAGTGTCACACACTTGTCTCACTGATTCCAGGGCGCCTTGAAACCGCCAAAGCTTGTCTGTGATTGGTGGAGGAGTGTGTGTGACGCTGTGAGGGCCCCCATCACCAGGAAGGAGAGTGAGAGCAGGATCCCAGGAGGACACAGCTCCCCTCCTCCTCCTCCTGTAACATTATACCGCCTGGATGCTGTCCTCCTCCACCCCTTGTGTGCACTCCACGTGTGGCTGTGCTAACAGTCCCTGCCCCATTCTCTTCTGTGGTCATGTACCAGACATTAACACACACTGGCGGGTGTAAATTGGCCATGAAAAAAAAACAAAAAAACACATTTTTTTATTCCTGTCTTAAGGCTGCCGTCACACTAGCAGTATTTGGTCAGTATTTTACATCAGTATTTGTAAGCCAAAACCAGGAGTGGGTGATAAAGGCAGAAGTGGTGCATATGTTTCTATTATACTTTTCCTCTGATTGTTCCACTCCTGGCTTTGGCTTACAAATACTGATGTAAAATACTGACCAAATACTGCTAGTGTGACGGCAGCCTTAGGCTTAAATCACACACGCGCAGTTTTTTTATGCATTTTTTTTGTTTTCCAGCCAATTCTAGAAAATAATCAAGCAGGAATAATATATAAATTTGCAATCGCCCCTGGTCCAAAATTGTTGCAAATTTGCACAAGTGAAAAACTTTTCCGAACTGATTTTTTTAAATTTTTTTTTCAGGCGGTGAGGATTTTTGAATCGGCAACACGTTCGTTTCTGTTGAGGGTTTTTACTCCTTTTAGTGTAGCGGGTTAAAAGTAGGTGGAACATTTCCAGGTTTTGCTGTAGTTTCATGGCAGAGAGATCTGCTGTGTGACATAACGCTTACAGCTTGTTCACACGCTGCGGTTTCTTCCTTGCAGATTGGAATCTTCAAAGCGTTTTTTTCTTTTTTTTTATCTGCAGCATGTCAATTTTTACAACAGCAGCGTTTTTTAACCATTCAAATGAAGATGGGGAAAAAAAATGGAAGTAAAAACAAAAGAAAAATGCAAGTGAAAATGTGTCAACTATAATGTAATTCCTGCCAACTCTCCAGTTTTTGGTTGGGGTGGAATTTAATGCAGATTTTTCTGCATCAGAATCTGCGCTTTTTTTTTTTTTTTTGTATGGATTTTCTTAAGATTTCACCCTTTCCATTGCAAGGGGTAAAATCTGTGAAGATTTTGCACAATGAATGAACATGATAAACTAATGATGTAAAACTCTTTTCGGCATGGATTCCCCATACAAAAAAAAATTGAATTAAAAAAAAAAAAAAAAAGAAGCAGAACTTGTTGGAGGATTTCTTGCTACCCCAGCAGCATGATGTAAGGGCAGAGACCCTGATTCCAGCAATGTATCACTTACTTGGCTACTTGCTATAGTTTTGATAAAATCCCTGTTTTTTTCTGCTGCAGGTTCTATCCAGTTCTCTGAATGCTAAACTCTGTATAACCCCGCCCACACCGCTGATTGGAAGCTCTCTCTGTACACTGTGCGTAGGCAGAAAGCTGCCAATCAGTAGTGGAAGGAGGGGTGAGGTTGGACTACATGGCAGCAGGTTTACAGTCCTCTAGTAATAATCTCCTGCTGATAAAACAGTGATTTTATAAAAATTACTAAGTAAGTGACATATAGCTGGAATCAGTGTCTCTGCCCCTACAATATGCTGCTCAGTGAACAACTGGTGATAGATTCTCATTAACTGGCCAATAATACTGGTTAGATTGATAAAAAAAGCAGTGTAAGCTGACCATCCAGGATAGTGTGTGACAGTGGGGAAGCCTCTATATACAATAGATAGTGGACAGGATTATACAACATAGTCTTGCGGGTAAGATGTCATCAGTCGTCATTTCCATTAGCCATATAAGCTGGAAAATGATTGTATTGCTTTCTAGTGCACTTATGGCTGGAAGGGACACCATAAGCCCTTCTGCAACTTTTATATCGGTCTAGTGATAAAATGCGTTTCGCTGGAAGAGATGCAGTCATCTCGGGTTACAGAGTACTAGGCATATTTTCTGGGTTTTCTAATTTCGGGCCAAGAATCTGGTGCAGTTGCAGGATGCTACGTAAATGATCCATCTCCCATACTCTACTACCGAAATTCAGTTTGCGGGGTTTTTTTTCAACTCATACCATCTTTGCTATTTTTTATTTTTTTATTTTATTACCCCTTTATAATTTATATATGGCCTCAATATATTCAGGCAGGGACGGACACCACAATTATTGTGACATTATATTACAATAACCGAACTTGTGGATATAACTTAAGATACCACACTCCCTTCTCGCTGGAGTGCCCATAACACCCCAATGGGGAGAAAAACAAGGGAGAAACTCCCAAGTAAATATATATTGACAATAATCTGAAACAACTATATAAAAAGTATCTACATGACAATGAATTTGTCACAAAAGGTAAACTTTATTCCAAATACAACAACAATAAAAAACAATAAAAGACAAAACGTGTCAAGATGGGGATAAGGTGAATGACTGCACTGGAAAAAGACCACATATGAGCACACTACTGTAAACCCAACAAGGGGGGTACCAGCCGACGGTAATATAGCATGGCAATGATCCAAATATTTGATACGGCAAGCCAATATTGCTACATATGGGGGACAGGAACGATCAAGAGGTGCCAGTGACCAAATGACTCACGAAAAAACTCTAATTCCTAACTCCATATATATTTAATCTATATTGCACAAATGCCCATAAGGTGCCAATGGTTATTTAAGGTGCCTAAGTGGCATACCGTAGGTGGAGCTTACCCATGTGTGTGCCGGCGTGTGGTCAGTCTCCAGTGTAAAGCCCCGACGCGCGTTTCGCGTGATGTGCTTCCTCGGGGGGCCCCCCGAGGAAGCACATCACGCGAAACGCGCGTCGGGGCTTTACACTGGAGACTGACCACACGCCGGCACACACATGGGTAAGCTCCACCTACGGTATGCCACTTAGGCACCTTAAATAACCATTGGCACCTTATGGGCATTTGTGCAATATAGATTAAATATATATGGAGTTAGGAATTAGAGTTTTTTCGTGAGTCATTTGGTCACTGGCACCTCTTGATCGTTCCTGTCCCCCATATGTAGCAATATTGGCTTGCCGTATCAAATATTTGGATCATTGCCATGCTATATTACCGTCGGCTGGTACCCCCCTTGTTGGGTTCACAGTAGTGTGCTCATATGTGGTCTTTTTCCAGTGCAGTCATTCACCTTATCCCCATCTTGACACGTTTTGTCTTTTATTGTTTTTTATTGTTGTTGTATTTGGAATAAAGTTTACCTTTTGTGACAACTTCATTGTCATGTAGATACTTTTTATATAGTTGTTTCAGATTATTGTCAATAATTATTGTGACATTATAGCAGTAAATCAGGGCTGCTGGGAGAAATAGTGGCTCAGTATTGGTTCTTTTGTCATTGATCCTGAATGTAGAACAACACATTTTCTTGTTTTGTCTGTTTTTGATTTTTTTTTTTTGTTGGGAGGAAAAAACATGCTGCCATCTTGAGGTTGATGTCCGCATTACATGATGTTCTGTATGCATCTGAACAATGAGGAGTAAACAAGCAAACAATGACGCCAGAGGAGAGATTGTACGAGAGGTAATAAACCATTGTGAATTATTAAACATTGTACATGCCAGGGAAAAAGGTCTGTGGAGGCCACATGGGACAAAATGCTTAGGGAGGCCTATGGCAAGTGATATTAAATAAAAAGAGCCTGCAGGTCAAGGAAAAATAGACAAATTGCCATCATGTATTAACCTAAATAGTGCCATACAGCGCCCGAATAAAAAATTCATAAAGTGCTTAAGTAATAATCATCCCTAGGAAGGTGGTAGAGGTCACTAAAAACATTGCACATGCCAGGGAGAGAGGTCCGTGGAGGCTCCCTAGGAAAAACAAATAAACAAAAACTAAATAAAAAGAGATTGCAGGTGTGACAATTGCAGGCATGACACAGGACTCATGGTAGCGCTCACTTTTTCTTCCCCGGACAATCATTCTTAGGCCGGTTTCACACGTCAGTGGCTCAGGTATGTGAGGTGACAATTTCCTCACGCACCGACGACACTGACTCACGTAAACACATTAAAATCAATGTGTCTCTGCACATGTCAGCGTGTTTTCGCGGACCGTGTGTCCGTTTGGAAAACACGGAGACATGTCAGTGTTCGTGGGAGCGCACGGATTACACGGACCCATTAAAGTCAATGGGTCCGTGTAAAACACGTACCGCACACGGATGTTGTCCATGTGCCGTCCGTGTGCCGTGCTGGAGACAGCGCTTACAGTAAGCGCTGTCCCCCGTGTGGTGCTGAAGGCTGCATTCATCTCTTCTCCCCCGCAGCGTACTCACCTAGCTCCAGCGATGTCTCCTCTCTCCTCTCCGTGCTGCTGCTTCGCCTGTATGAGCGGTCACGTGGTGCCGCCCATTACAGTGATGAATATGCGGCTCCACCTCCCATAGGGGTGGAGCCGCATATTCATCAACTGTAATGAGCGGCACCACATGACCGCTCATACAGGAAGAAGCTGCGGCGCGGAGAGGAGAGAGGAGACATCACGGGAGCTAGGTGAGTATTTCTCTGCATCTGCAAGGGGCCGGGCGGCGCACTGGGGATGGGAGGACACCAGCAAAGTTTATTTTTAACAAAAAAATAGAAAAAATTGATCTTTCATCTCTTCTCTCCAGCAAACGCTGCGGGGGAGAAGAGATGAATGCAGCCTTCAGCACCACACAGGGGGGACAGCGCTTACTGTAGCGCTGTCTCTCCTGCACGGTCCGTGTGGTACCCGGGCGGCACATGGCTGCCGCATGTGTGCCACACGGATAGCCTACGTGAGCTCATGGACACACGGACACGGATAACTCCGGTACCGATTTTTCCGGTACCGGAATTATCTGGACGTGTGGGACAGGCCTTAGGCCAGTTTCACACATCAGTGGCTCCAGTACGTGTGGTGACAGTTTCCTCACGTACCGGAGACACTGTCTCACGTAGACACATTAAAATAAATGTGTCTTTGCACATGTCAGCGTGTTTTCACGGACCGTGTGTCCATGTACAAAACACGGAGACATGTCAGTGTTCGTGGGAGAGCACGGATCACACCGACCCATTAAAGTCAATAGGTCCGTGTAAAACACGTACCGCACACGGATGCTGTCCGTGTGCCGTCCGTCTGCGTTTTTCCTGTCATAGAGTTAAAATTGTAAAAATTGTTGCAATACACGGACACACGTACAGCACACGGACCCTATAAACGTACTAACAGACATCACACGGATCCTACACGGATGGCCTACGTGAGCACACGGACAAACACCATTTTCTCTGGTACCGGAATTATCTGGACATGTGAGACTGGCCTAATGGAGGCTTCATCATAGAAAAATCACTTTATCTAAGTCTCCTACAGTCGCGGCAAATTTTAGGCCACACCTCTGACCACACCCATTTCACAACTAGTCACGCCCCAACCACACCCATTTAGCACTTCTGATCACAATGTTTCGTAACAATAATTATAAACAAAAAAAATATGGCCACACATGACGCTCCATACTGTATAATGGCCCCAAATGATGCTTCGTACAGTGTACTGGCCCCACGTGATGCTCCATACAGTATAATGGGCTCACATGATGCTGCATACTGTATAATGACCACACATGATACTCCATACTGTATAATGACCACACATGATGCTCCATACTGTATAATGGCTCCACATGATGCTCCATACTGTATATTGGCCACACAGTGCTCCATACTGTAAAATGGCCACACATGATGCTCCATACTGTATAAGGCCACACATGATGCTCCATACTGTATAATGGCCACATGATGCTCCATACTGTATAATAGCCACACAGTGCTCCATACTGTATAATGGCCACACATGATGCTCCATACTGTATAATGGCCACACATGATGCTTCATACTGTATAAGGCCACACATGATGCTCCATACTGTATAATGGCCACATGATGCTCCATACTGTATAATAGCCACATGATGCTCCATACTGTATAATAGCCACACAGTGCTCCATACTGTATAATGGCCACACATGATGCTCCATACTGTATAATGGCCACACATGATGCTTCATACTGTATAAGGCCACACATGATGCTCCATACTGTATAATGGCCACATGATGCTCCATACTGTATAATGGCCACATGATGCTCCATACTGTATAATAGCCACACAGTGCTCCATACTGTATAGTGGCCACACATGATGCTCCATACTGTATAATGGCCACACATGATGCTCCATACTATATAAGGCCACACATGATGCTCCATACTGTATAATGGCCACATGATGCTCCATACTGTATAATGGCCACACATGATGCTCCATACTGTATAATGGCCACACATGATGCTCCATACTGTATAAGGCCACACATGATGCTCCATACTGTAAAATGGCAATTGGCCACATTATGCTCCATACTGTATAATAGCTGTTATGATCCTAGTGGTAGAGGATCTCTGGTATTCCGGCTAAGTCTGCAAAAACATAAAACTGCTCTAGGGAGGTGGAAACTGGGCTAACCGCATACCTGATCCTAACACACAACTAGAAGTAGCCGGTGAACGTGCCTACGTTGATTCTAGACGTCTCGAGCCAGCCGGAGAACTGACTACCCCTACAGGGAAAATAAGACCTCACTTGCCTCCAGAGAAATTAACCCCAAAGATATAGACAGCCCCCAACAAATAATAACGGTGAGGCAAGGGGAAAACACAAACGTAGAGATGAACTAGATTCAGCAAAGTGAGGCCCGCTAATCTAGATAGAAAGAAAATAGAAAGTGAACTATGCGGTCAGCAGAAAACCCTGCAAAAACATCCACGCTGAGTATTCAAGAAGGCCCGCACCGACTGACGGTGTGAGGGGAGAATATCAGCTCCCTAGAGCTTCCAGCGAGCTAGAAAATCACATTTTGAGCAAGCTGGACAAAAAACACTGATAATGCAAATGATCCAAAGTATGCAAACAGGACTTAGCTTTTCTTGCATGAGACAGATGGCAAGGAATCGGGAGGAGACCAAATTGGACTGAATACATCGATACCAGGCAAGAGACTGAGTCCTAAGGAGGACTAAATAGGGAACACCCACAGCTTAATGAAACAGCTGAAGCCCAGGCCTGCAGAAAGACATGCCTCATACAATACCATTCGTGACCACAAGAGGGAGCCCAGAAACACAGTTCACAACAAATAGCCCCACATGATGCTTCGTACTGTATAATGGCCACACATGATGCTGCGTACTGTATAATGGCCACATGATGCTCCATATTGTATAATGACCACATGATGCTCCATACTGTATAATAGCCACACAGTGCTCCATACTGTATAATGGCCACACATGATGCTCCATACTGTATAATGGCCACACATGATGCCCTATACTGTATAATGGGCACATGATGCTCCATACTGTATAATGGCCACATGATGCTCCATACTGTATAATGGCCACACATGATGCTCCATACTGTGTAATGGCCATTGGCCACATTATGCTCCATACTGTATAATAGCCCCACATGATGCTTCATACTGTATAATGGCCATACATGATGCTGCGTACTGTATAATGGCCACACATGATGCTCCATACTGTATAATGGCCACACATGATGCTCCTTACTGTATAATGGCTTCACATGATGCTCCATACTATATAATGGCCACACAGTGCCCCATACTGTATAATGGCCACACATAATGCTCCATACTGTATAATGGCCACATTATGCTCCATATTGTATAATGGCCCCACATGATGCTGCGTACAGTATACTTGCCCCACATGATGGTCCATACAGTATAGTGTCCCCACATGATGCTTTGTACAGTAATGCTGGGTACAGTATAATGGCCCCTCACGATGCTCCATACAGTATAATGGCCCCACACAATGCTGGGTGCAGTATAATGGCCACACATGGTTACCCCACCCCCATCATTGCCTTCTCCATCACTACACACACACACACACCTTTCACCGCGCTCCCTCGCAGCAACCGGCAGCTTCCACTCCCACGGCGCTGAATGGTGTCATCCAGCTGCGCCGCTGACTGCTCACGTCACTGCAGCTGTGATACGCCACTGATAAAGACCTCCTGTGTCTCCAGTGCCAGTCAGTGTCAGAGCGAGGAGCAATATCTGCTCTGATTCGACACAGCCGAGTCCGCTCTGTATACCTCGTACACCTGCGACTCCGCTCCATACACTTCGTACACACACGACTCCGCTCCATACACCTTGCACATGCGGCTCCGCTCCGTACACCTCGTACACACACGGCTCCGCTCCGTACACCTCATACACACACGGCTCCTCCCCATACACCTCTTACACACACGGCTCCACTCCATACACTTCGTACACACATGGCTCCGCTCCATACACCTTATACACTCACGGCTCCGCTCCTTACACCTCATTACACACACGGCTCCTCTCCATACATCTTGTACACACACCACTGCACTCCGTACACCTCGTACACACATGGCTCTGATCCATACACCTCGTACACACACGACTGCGCTCCATACACCTTGCACATGCGGCTCCGCTCCGTACACCTCGTACACACACAGCTCCGCTCCGTACACCTCATACACACACACGGCTCCACTCCGTACACCTCATACACACACGGCTCCACTCCATACACCTCGCACACACACACGGCTCCACTCCGTACAACTCGTACACACACGGCACCACTCCGTACACCTCATATACTCACGGCTCCGCTCCATACACATTGCACACGCTGCTCCGCTCCGTATACCTTGCACACACACGGCTCTGCTCCGTACACCTCATACACATACGGCTCCTCTCCATACATCTTGTACACACACTGCTCCACTCCGTACACCTCTACACACAGCTCCGCTCCGTACACATTGCACACGCTGCTCCGCTCCGTATACCTTGCACACATGGCTCCGCTCCGTACACCTCATACACATATGGCTCCGCTCCATACATTTCGTACACACACGGCACCACTCCGTACACTCACGGCTCCGCTCCATACACATTGCACACGCTGTTCCGCTCAGTATACCTTGCACACACACGGCTCCGCTCCGCTCCGTACACCTCCGTACACCTCATACACATACGGCTCCTCTCCATACACCTCGTACACACACGGCTCCGCTCCATACAACTCATACACACACGGCTCCACTCCGTACACCTCGTACACACAGCTCCGCTCCATACACATTGCAGACGCTGCTCCGCTCCGTATACCTTGCACACACACGGCTCCACTCCGCACACCTCGTACACACACAGCTCCGCTCCATACACATTGCACACGCTGCTCCGCTCCGTATACCTTGCACACACACAGCTCCTCTCCATACACCTCGTACACACACGGCTCCACTCCGTACACTTCGTACACACACGGCTCTGCTCCATACACCTTATACACACACGGCTCCGCTCCGTACACCTCATACACACGGCTCCTCTCCATACATCTCGTACACACGGCTCCGCTCCATACACCTCGTACACACACGGCTCCCCTCCATACACATTGCACACGCTGCTCCACTCCGTATACCTTGTACACACATGGCTCTGCTCCGCACACCTCGTACACATGTGGCTCTGCTCTGTACACCTCGTACACACGTGGCTCCGCTCCGTACACATCTTACACACACGACTCTGCTCCATACACCTTTCACACGCTGCTCCGCTCCGTACACCTCTTACACACACGACTCCGCTCCAAACACCTTTCACACGCTGCTCCGATCCATACACCTCGTACACACACGGCTCTGCTACATCCACACTGTAAACACCTCCTGACCTCACACATACGCTTACCTTCCTCCAACGCCATGACAACCAGCAGAGTCCTGTACAGTGTACACGGAGGTCCTCCCGATCATGTGACCCCTGACTCCTCCCATCCTGTGACTTCATCACAGGTCCTGTGTGCACAGAGCAGCCAATATGCCGCTCTGCGTGCGGGTGCAGGGGCTCAGGGAGCTGACCGGGTGATATACACACCTCCCAACCAGTGCGGGACAACTAATGTCCCGCCCGGGATCGCGGGGTTGATTGTCAAAATCGGGACAGTCCCGCTGGATCCGGGATGGTTGGGAGGTATGGTACAGAAATACTGCACTCAGTGATGTCACAGTACAGAGATAGCGCACACAGTGATGTCACAGTATTGGGATATTGCTCACAGTGATGTCACAGTACAGAGATACCGCACTCAGTGATGTCACAGTACAGGGATAATGCACACAGTGATGTCACAGTTCAGGGATAAAGCACACAGTGATGTCACAGTACAGGGATAATACACACAGTGATGTCACAGTACAGGGATAATACACACAGTAATGTCACAGTACAGGGATAATGCACACAGTGATGTCACGGTTCAGGGATAAAGCACACAGTGATGTCACAGTACAGGGATAATGCACACAGTGATGTCACAACAAAAATACTGCACAGTTATACCACAATATTTATAATGTTACCTGTAATGGCACAGCACACTATCAAGTATTTATGTAATCTCTTTTAATACGCAGTAACCCATTTCTACCTCTAGAGTGTGCTAATGATATATATTTGAAATTCATTACCTGGACTATAATCACCATAAAAATCCGCCAAGTTAAATATTTTGTCAAAGCAAATATTTGCAAGGGCGCCTTTTTACTATCCTTGGAAAAGTTAACAGGCCCTAAAAAGTTGGGTGTTTTTAGTTTTCATCTGAATTCTGGATCACTAATTGGCTGTTTTACTAAGGAAAATGATGCGGGTTTGCAATAATCAAGTCAATCGACATCAACACAGCTGCAACTTGTCAGGATAGAGATGTACCTACACATCTGCCTATCACAGACTTGCTTACTGTGCCCAGACTGATGTAACATCTTCAGGGTACGTTCCCAGTTAGCATCTCCGCTGCAGACCTAATCCATCAGTAATATCCACAGCCACAATTCGCCCTGCAAAAAAATGTGTCAAATGAGCCGCACACTTCACCCATTGCAGAGGATAAAATCCGCAGTGGCATCCTAGAGATAAATTGACATGCTGCAGATATCGTATCTGCTCTGCTGGTCAGTTTACGCTGTGGATACTTTTCACAGCAAGCATGGCTGTGATAGTTCTTAAAGTTTCATGCTCCATGCTGGAACTGTAAACTGTGCAGATTTTCAACAAAACGAATCACGCACAGAGTTTTTGAAAAATACGCATCATTTTAAGCGCCATTTTGCGGCAAAAGAAAAAAATGTGCCCAGATGTTTTCTGGCAGTAAATAGGAAAAAATATATTGTTTGCGTTCATCACTTTCTCTCAAAACCGCAAAGCACTATAGATATTGTGTTTTTAGGCAGTTTGTGACATCTTCGTCCCATAGAATGCAATTTTCTGGATTATTTTTACGTTGTAAAAAAATGCTTGTGTAAGGGAAATATGAGTGTATTATAGAGGCATATGGGGTCTGTGTTAAAACTGGGTATTTTTTAATTGTTGATGTATAAAACTACATACAGATGTAAAAAAATGGACAGTAGGTGTCATATGGTAAAACGGGTACTTGGTGCCATAAAGATATCATTTGGATGTAAAAAATGGAAACTCGGTTCTATATGGATGGCACACAAATGTAAAAAACAGACACATAGTGCCATATGGTTACCAGACGGATGTAAAAGATGGACACACGGGTCTATATGGATGGTATACAGATGTAAAAAACACACATGGTGACATATGGATGTAAAAGATGGACATGTAGTGTCATATGGATTGGATACAGATGTAAAATCGGACACACGGTGCCATCTGGATAGGATACGGATGTTAAAAACAGGCACTCTGTGCCATACAGATGTCATTGAATTGTAAAAGTTGACACTCGGTTCCCTATGGCTGGCACACAGATGTAAAAAACAGACACTTGGTGCCATATCGATGACATACGAAGGTAAAAAATGGACACACGGTACCTTATTGATGGCATACAAATGTAAAAATCAGTCATACAGATGAAAAAATGAACACACGGTGCCATATGGATCGGATACGGATGTAAAAAATGAACACACGGTGCCATCTGGATAGGATACGGATGTAAAAAATGAACACACGGTGCCATCTGGATAGGATACGGAGGTAAAAATCGGACACTCTGTGCCATACAGATGAAAAAATTGACACCTATGGCATATAGATGGCACATATTTGAAAGCCTTCCCATTTATGGGGGGTGAAAAGCAGAGATTTGTCCTCAGCTCGTCTGAACGTGGCCTTTTATTTGCTTAGGAATTTCCAGCAGAAATCCAGCGTAGAGCCAGGCGTTTCTGTCAGGATTTGCAGTGTGACTGACGCGTTTCCACTCAATTGGTTTAACATGCGTTATGTTCCCGATACAGTTTTTGCCTCCTCACACCCCACTATCTGGATACCCAGTTTACCCCTTCCCCATGCCTGGTGATGCCTCACGAGAGCGCAGTGAGCACAACACAGACCTCTTCTGCTTTTTAATCGACACATCCTCAAAGAGGTGTCCAAATTATTACTTCATTGCTGCCATGTGTTTTGCGGCCTGACTCAGAAAGTCTGTAGTGAAAGCCAAATTCTGCCCTATGGTAACCTCACATAAAGACTTTGCAAAGCGAAAGAGTGAAAGTGGCCCATAGCAACCAATCAAGTCACGGCTTTCATTTTCCAGAAGACCTCTGAATAATGAGAGGTGGAATCTGATTGGTTGCCACGGACAACGCCTCATCTTCACCAGTTTTGATATATTTCCCCCTTTTGGCCTAATGACCCAAACTAACAGCTTCGCAGATTTACACCCCGGCGCCTGTGTGATGTAAAGATACAATGTTCTTGTGACTTTTTATGTTGCAGACCATTTCATTTTCTGCCTAATTTTATGCAATATGCAAATGAATACCTTTTAGGGTTTGTTAATACAATGAACTCAGCGTTGTTTGTTTTATATTATTCAAATTCATCATTTCTGCCACAATTTTTTTCTTCTGCCCATTAAAATATAAAAAAAACAGACAACATTGGGATGACACATGGATGACATACGTGCGCTGCCTGTTTTTTTACACGGACTTATTGATTTCACTGGGCGAGGATGATCCATGACTTAGATCAAAAAACAGAAATTACTCCATTTTTTATTACGCCCCCCCCCCAAAAAAAAAAAAAAAAAACAATGACAAAAGACTGACTGGCACATTCAGACTAGTGTGAATAGGTGCATACCAGGAGGAGATACCTCCATGTACAAAATGTAGAAAAAAAACCTTGATATGTAAAGAGTCCCATAGACTACAATGGGAATGTGATGTGTCCATGAAATATACAGATAAAACAAGAATTAACATCTCAATGGGGCTTGATTGGTATCTCAAAGCGCCACTCGTGGATTAGCCCATTCAACTCTCCAGAACATGATTAGAGGGAAGATTAATCTGGGGGAGAAAAAAACGCCCCCGCAACTTGTTACCCAGTAATTAGCAAGTTCTAAGGCTACGTTCACATTTGCGTTGTGCGCCGCAGCGTCGGCGCCGCAGCGCACAACGCAAACAAAAACGCGGCAAAACGCACGCTAAAACGCTGCGTTTTGCGCCGCATGCGTCCTTTTTGGCCGAAAGTTGGACGCAAAAAAAATGCAACTTGATGCGTTTCTTGCGTCCAACGCTTGCGGCCATGCGGCGCAAAACGCAGCACAACGCATGTCCATGCGCCCCCATGTTAAATATAGGGGCGCATGACGCATGCGGCGCCGCTGCGGCGCCCGACGCTGCGGCGCTGACCGCAAATGTGAACGTAGCCTAAGACCAGTTGCCAAATTGATTTTATGGAGATTCAAAAATCTATAATCCACAACAAGGGTCTTGTTAGGAAGTAGATAGGATCAATAAAGACATATTGGGGGGTCTGGGGAAGCTGACAGGTTCCCTTTAATATTTTTTTTTTTTTTTTAAACACAACATGCTTTTTCATAGGTTTCTTTATATGCAAGCATGTAAGAACAAAAAAGCCACAAATCGCACATGAAAATCAAGATATTTTTTAGATGCAAGAAAAACAACGTGTGAACAAATTGACAAGTCGCTTAATGTCAAGTGTTTCATTTTCACGTGCTATTGTTTGTATAAAAAAAGAGGGGTTTGAAACGATTATGAAAATCATAAAAGAAACAGCAACAAAAATTTTATAATACTGCACGTCCTTATCAAATAAAAAAAAGTCATTGCACAATGAAAACTGTAGATTATTTGTTCATGGTTCCATGCTGCGCCAGTTATGCAAATAAAAGCAGAGGGGCCCTATTGATTATTATGGGGTCCGTCTGGGTTCCATTTTTTAGAACAGAAAAAAAAAAGTTCTGCATGCCGGACCCCTTTTTTTTTTAAATTCTAAAATACCTATAAATAATATACAATTACTGACGCATCGGTCCACTTATTCAGCTTGTCTGTCCCTAAAGCGGACATGTATACAATGCCAGATTAGTCATCTCTAGCATAAGGCTGCCCCCAAAAAATGTCATACTCATTTATCAGGAAGTCTAATACAGTTTCCTGGCTGGTAGAGACAACTCTGTAGTGAATGCTCAGTTTTGCCCTTTAGTAACCTCAGGCTCATAACAAACATCACAGTCATAAGTTCTACCAAAGTTCCAAACTACGAAGAACTTTGCGAAAACTGGTTATCCCCTTCAGCTCCCCATCTGACCCTATTGACCCAACACAGTGCTAAAAAGGGTGCCCTTCCCAGAATCTCTCTCATCCTAGGCAGACTATGCCTTCCACATACAAACTATGATTTAAAGGGGCAATGTCTGCAAACCGAAAGCTCCTCTTATAACACACAATCCTCTAATATATATTTTTTATATAGTAAATGGCATTATTTTTTCTCTGCGGCAGTACCTAGCAATATAATTGACTCACTCTAGCACTTAGAAGGAGTTATGTTTGTGTTTTTGTTGTTATATTGTAACCCTGAAATAATACAATATTTTGATTTTTGCATAAAACAAACATTGCCTTGTACTGGTCTATGTACTGGGAACTTGGACCATTGAATGCAACTTATTTCAGCCAAGTACATGGGAAATGCATACAACTCAATTGTATTTCTGTTGCAGCTGGGTTCTGCCAGTTTAAGGACTGCTCCACGCCTGTTCTGCAGGATTGAGGAAGTCTAGGGGAAGCAGAAATGTGGGGAGGGACACTGATACCATGCCCTGGTGTGGGGACAGGCGGCAGGTGGAGGGACACTGGCTCATGTCATAGTAAAGTCTCTTATTTCTTTATATACTCTGCTTCGCTATCGTTAACCCTCGCACTATCTCTCAGCGATGTACCGTAACTTTGGAACTTGTCCAGTGTGTTATGTAACTTCTCTCTGCTATGTATATCTTCTGTGCCTTCCTCCGGTATACTGCACTCTTACTTTTACTATACGTTGATTTTATATACAGTATTTATATGAGTGGCATAGTAGAGATACACAAGGTTAATCAGAATAGCAACGTTAACCGGATATACTTACAGTATTCAATTATTGCTTTTTTTTTTCATCGCTTTTATGCTATGTTCACACTTTGTTGTTTTTTTTTTTGTAGACCTTCTAAATTACTGACTTTGTCAAGTGGAACCAATTCCTGAATAAACTGGCGGAGTTTTTGAAGAGTATTTCCCCAAGCGTCTTTTGATTTGACTGTGTCTTTTTCAAGCAGGTACGCTCCATAATCCACCTGTAAAAAGCACTAAATAAACTAAATTAATGAATAAGAATGAACATATGCACTGCAATGCAAAAACGACTGCTGTTCATATGTTCATTTTTTTTTTAGCTTCTTTTAAATGCTTCAGGTTTGTAAAAAGGCAGAGCGGGTTAAAAGAAGTGACCAGTCTATTTTTCTGGCCCGGTTATTTTATATACCCAAGTAAAAAAAAAAGACCCACATAGATGCCGAACAAGACTTTATAGGAAAAACACCGCCGACATTTTCCTGAGCCGTCTTCTGCTTGGAGACTGTGGTGGGTATGCTGGCGTGGAAAAGATGTCACATCACATACTTTTTATCTTGGATTTCGTCACGATCCACTTCCAAAAAGTGACATGTAATTTTTGCCTGTCCAGAAGACAGTTTTTGAAAACGTCTTCAGCATAAAAAAAACACAAACAAAAAAAAACCTCCCAATATGAACAGCAAAGTGCATTACTCATAGAAAGGAGTAGGAAGATCATTTATTAATCAGTTTTTTTTTGGAAGGATTCTGGAGCATATCCACTCCAATAAACTCCTCATGTGAACATAGCCTTAGGGTATGTGCACACTGCTTATTTTAGACTCAGGCGCAGTCATCTGGTTTTTAAGGCAAAGCTATTTCAGAGAGAGCGCCGAAAACTGCCTCCTAACTGTTGGCGTCTCCAGCTCTTCTTTCGTTTAGTAGGACCAATGCACAGTCATCATTGCGATGCTTCACTTGACATTGCCCCTTCTAATCAGAAGGGAGTGGAGGAGGAGGTTCGCAGGGATCTGATATGGCCGCCATAGACTTCTGATGTGGCCGCTAGGTCAGAGTCCTGCAAATCTTTTTTTTTTTTTGCTTAGCTCAGTTTAGGCCTCATTCAGACTGTGATGTTTACTATCCGTGTGCTGTTTCCTTTGTTTTCCGTGGAGAGCGCTGGCACACATTATTTTCTTTAGGAGTATTCACACATTTGTTTTTAATTTTTTTTTGTATCTCTGCAACAAGTTGGATAAGGGTATATTCACACTTAAAAATTCTCAGCTGCAGATCCTCATGAAATTCACATTAAAATCCATATGGCGTACAGATTTGTCATAGGTTCGGATTTGGATTTGACGGTAAATTCACCCTCTCAGTTGCCCAGTGTAAAAACCTGCTGTGAAAAGAATCTTGACATTCTACAGACTTATTATTGGTATGCAAAAATCTCATCCACTTTGCTGGTACTGTCATACGCAGTAGTCTTTCCAGCCATAAATTTGGAAAATCTGCAGCCTGTCCACCACTTGTGAACATACCCTAAGAGCGAGCATGGTATGTGCACACGTATTCTTGAGGTCTGCGGATTTTTCCGCAGCGGATTTGTGAAAACCGCAGGTAAAAGGCACTGTGTTTTACCTGCGGATTTCCTGCGTAATTACCACGGATTTACAACGGTTTTTGTGCGGATTCCACTGCGGCTTTACACCTGCTGTTTTCTATTATGGAGCAGGTGTAAAACTGCTGCGAATTCCGCACAAAGAATGTGCACTGCGGATTGTGATTCTCATAGGTTTACATTGTAATGTAAACACATTGGAAAACGCTGCGGATCTGCAGCAAGATCCGCAGCGTGTGGACATAGCCTCAAAACACAGGACCTCAATTATTTAGCATCTGGCAGCCGCAGGTGGAGCAAATGTACAACCAGACAGAGACCTTATTTGCATTTCTAATTTGGTTAATAGTTCTACAAAAATCAATGACATTTTTAAAGAGCACAAAGTATTGAATTATTGTTTGCAGGTGACACTTGTAAGATCTGGCCATGGCGAGTAGCAATGGAGATGTCCGAAACCTGACAGAGGTGCGCATGAGTCAGATGGTGCTCCCATGTCACGCCAACCACCGCGGTCAACTCAGCACAGGACAGCTGCTGAAATGGATAGACACAGCCGCCTGCTTGTCAGGTGAGGGAGAGCGTCACGCTAATGTCTTGACCCGCTTCAAAGAAGCCTGCAGTTGGGGAGGTCATACTGAATGTTACTGATTTTCTGTGGGTTTTGGTGTGGATTATGCAGCAAATTACAGTACAATTCATGAGAATAGAGTTTTCATAGAAACCCACGATTAGGGCTCAAGAACTTTGGTTAGAAAACACTGCTGCACATTCCCTATTTGTCAACCTGACCATTGGGGTATAAGAGACATTTCAGTTCTGCCCCCGGTCTGACTTGGGAAGACCTCCATACCAGGCATCGGTTTTTGGATGGGGTTCTCGTAAAACCAGAGCCCTTTTTGACCAAGGTTCGCTCCAAACTTGCCTGGATTCTATCAGAAAAATTGGGTCAATACTGGTGACTTTGCCAGGACTCTTGGCAAGAATGCTGTTATGGTTTGAGAAGGGTAATAAATCCTGTATTGTCTCATATGACTGATTTCACAACATGTTTGAATCCATGTACAAGACTCTGTCAAGGGCTTTTGTCTGGAGCCCTGGAAAATGTCACTTGGACGGAACCCCTGACAAAGCCATTCTCTATAATACGGCAGAACGAGTTGCTTTGTGCTCCGCCTGGCCTTCATTCTGGGAACGTCCTTCATTAGGAGGTCTACTACTCTTTCAAGTCCATCTAAAAGGATTTGCCTTGTCAGAATGGAGTCCAGGTCAAACAAACAGTGACTCACATTATAGAGAATGGTTCTATTTAGGGGTTCTGTCCAAATCCCGTTTTCCAGGGCTTTAGACTGAAGGAGTCTTGAACATGGGTTCAAACGTGATGTGAACCCAGCCTAATATTTTTAATAAATAATGTGGTGTATGTGTATATATGCATGTATCCTGTACAATAGAAGAATATTTGCATTAATGTTGAAATGGGTTGGCATGTTAGAACTTGACTGATCATCTCTTTAATCCCTTACAGCCGAGAGACATGCCGGCTGCCCGTGCGTCACTGCCTCCATGGACGACATCTATTTTGAACATACAATTAGGTACTGGCACATGCATGATGTATAAGGATTAATTATGAGTGAATGTGCTGGATAAGGTGTTATCTGAGCATGCTCGGGGGTGATGTGTATATATCCTTATTAATGATGAGCGAATGTGCTGGGATAAGGTGTTATCTGAGGATGCTCGAGTGCTAACCGAGTGTCTTTAGCATGTTCAAAAAATATATTCGAGTCCCCGCGGCTGCATGTCTCACGGCTGTTCGACAGCCACAACACATGTAGGGATTACCTAACAGGCAATCCCTGATGTGTTGCGGCTGTCAAACATCCTTAAGACATGCAGCCGCAGGGACTTGAACATAATATTTGAGCACGCCAAAGACACTCGGTTAGCACTCGAGCATCCTCAGATAACACCTTATCCCAGCGCATTCGCTCATCATTAATAAGGATATATACACATGGGACTCATTTGTTACGGTATCTACAATTGAAGAAAAAGAGTACCAATATGTGATTTTTTTTTTTTTTTTTTTTTACGTGCAGAAGTTAAAATCCACAGCATGATCAAATGCGAACAATTTAGGTAATTTAATACTGCAGATTTTTTTTTCCGCAGCAAGTGGATGAGATTTTCCACTGTATTAAATCACAGCAATTAATCGCTAAGCATGAACATTAATTAAAAATGTGAGCTATTTTAAAAAATGATGCAAAGCGAATATATTTTGTCATTCTGTCATCACTACCACATTGCAATGATGCACTTAGCTTGATGACAATTGCCCTTTTATTATCATTACTAATATAAGCATGCCAAGATGCCTTGAGGAAGAACGCAGATAGTGTTTGAAACGTGTTGTTTCCTGCTCCCCACATCGTGCCATGAATTTCTTGGATTTATATATATATATAATGAAAAAATGGAACAGCATCCAATAATACCTCAACCTCGTGCAAAGCTTTCCCAACCAGCAGTCCAAAGGCCTCCAACAATAATATCAAAAAAAGAAAAGCAGCACAGAAACAAAATAAAAAAAAAAGTGGACTTTATTGCCTGAACGGCTTGGCGACGTTTCGGATACAAAAATCTTGGCTTGAAAAATAATTTTTGTATCCGAAACGTCGCCACGCCGTTCAGGCAATAAAGTCCACTTTTTTATTTTGTTTCTGTGCTGCTTTTCTTTTTTTGATATAATATATACATTATTACCTTATTACCAGAACCTGGAATTTTGTAAGATGCCCATAAACATTAGGCAATTGCTGGTTGAACCTGCCGATTTTGGAAAAGATCTAATGTGTTTGATGGCTGCAAAATTCTCTACTGATGACAGATGTCAGGGGTAAAAATAAAATTAAGGATTAGACTTGTTGTATTTAAACATTGCCAACCCTTTTGTTTCTGCAGGAATTAAGCCTCTACCAGTTATTTAGCAGCTGCTTATTGTGAAGTGTAGTAGGAGTTTTTGAACTTTGGAAACAAGGAAGTCCCCCATATTATATTTATTATTATTATTATTATTATTCCCAGTAAACCAAAGTAGAAAAGAGTTTTGATATATCTGAGTAAATGGGCCTTGAGGCCTCTTATGAGTATCAGATCAATGAGCCCCCAAGAAAGATGAATGTTCGAAAGGACCCTCATTGTGTGTAAGCGAAGTATTTTACCTCTATGGTCTGAACTGTTTTGGAACATACAATTAAAGTTGTCATATGAGGATGTGTTTTTTTAGGTTTGTATTTATTATTCCTTTTCTTTTATTTCCAGTGTAGGACAAGTTGTTAATTTGAAGACAAAAGTGAACCGAGCCTTTAATTCCAGCATGGAGGTTTGTATATGATGACAATTTACTATAAGGTGTAAAATTATCAAACACATTGATCTAAGAGCAAGTTCTCCAGACATCCATGACGGCAGATTATCTTCCTTCAGTATATGGGATCAGTATGTTGAAACCCAACATGCCTGATCCCTTTATCCCTCAATATCTGATGTTGTAGGAGGTTCTGGACACCGTCAAGTGCCTTAGCTGGTTAGTAAGTATCCCTAAAATCAGTGTTTTTGGGTGTTATTTGTCTGATGTGTATGACCCTCCTGAAAGGGGTATAAATTTATTCATATTTAAATGTTTCATTTATTAATTTAAATTTCTCAGCCATTGTCCTTCTCCATCACAACTAGTGTTTAGACAGAGGAGGGCTTAGAGATTGAAATGATCAGTCGGCCCCCTGACACACCGCTCAGATCACGTGCCGACACAGGAAACGCCGTCTTGCTTAGGACATAAATCAGAAGAGCATGTAGCTGATGATCATGTCGTTGTATGTCATTTACCCTTTAGGTTGGTATTCATGTCGCCTCAGAAGACTTGTGTAATGGAAACGAATGGAATGTGTGTCAGGCATTTGCAACTTTTGTTGCACAACCGCAAGGCAACAAAAAGGTAAGATCATAAAGAGTTATATCAATTCTATGATCATTAGTGTAATAAAAATAATTATAATAAATGCCAAGGTTAATAACTCTCAATCATGACTTCTGTGGTATGGCACTCCAGCCTAGATCATGTTCTTTGATGTCTGTAGGTGAAGCTAAAACTGGTGACGCCGGTCAGTGAAGAAGAGAACCTGGAGCACAGTATTGCTGCTGAAAGACGTCGTATGAGATTAGTCCATACTGACAATATAAAGGACCTGCTGACCCGGAGTGCGCAGACCGATGGTATGTGCTAGATCAACACCAGTTTTGGGCGTTCTTTGGACTTTCTGGCCAATGCCACTTGATCATGCGCAGGGCAGGATAAGCTATTGATGTCCAAAGTGGACAAATCGTCCTAACTCTCTGGACATCTAATATATATGAAATGTTCGGTTAAGGTACCGTCACATTTAGCGACGCTGCAGCGATCTAGACAACGATCCCGATCGCTGCAGCGTCGCTGGAGAGCTGTCACACAGACAGCTCTCCAGCGAGCAACGATGCCGAAGTCCCCTGGTAACCAGGGTAAACATCGGGTTACTAAGCGCAGGGCCGCACTTAGTAACCCGACGTTTACCCTGGTTACCAGCGTAAACGTAAAAAAAACCAAACACTACATACTTTCATTCCGGTGTCTGTCCCCCGGCGCTATGCTTTCCTGCACTGTCAGCGCTGGCCAGCCGTAAAGCAGGGCACAGCGGTGACGTCACCGCTGTGCTTTCCGGCTGGCGCTTACACAGTGCAGAAAAGCACAGCGCCGGGGGACAGATACCAGAATGTAAGTATGTAGTGTTTGTTTGGTTTTTTTACGTTTACGCTGGTAACCAGGGTAAACATCGGGTTACTAAGCGCGGCCCTGCGCTTAGTAACCCGATGTTTACCCTGGTTACCAGTGAAGACATCGCTGAATCCGCGTCACACACGCCGACTCAGCGGGTGATCCAGCGACTAAATAAGGTGCTGGCCTTCTAGCTCCGACCAACGATGGCACAGCAGGATCCTGATCGCTGCTGCCTGTCAAACTCAACGATATCGCTAGCCAAGACGCTGCAACGTCACGGATCGCTAGCGATATCGTTCAGTGTGAAGGTACCTTTAATGTTCCTTAGCCAATGTCAGAGGGAAAAAGGATTGGGCAAGTTGACATTGAACTTTTCAACATTCCCAGTTGTCTTTCTATTATGGGAGATGCCACCTTGACTGTCCAGCAGCGGCTTACTCCCTTCTCCCCAATCAGAGCTCATGTGCTTGGCGTAGTTGAGCGCCTATATGTGAGCGAGGGTGAGGATTGGGAGAAATTGGTTAAAAACTTCATTGTTCTAGAAAGCAGAATGTAATATATTTTCTAATATATGAACCATAGAAAGGAGCAGAGAAAAAGGGACGAATGGAGAAGTTCCTGCCGAGAAGACTCGTGTGGAAAGTGTTGAACTGGTACTGCCTCCCCATGCAAACCATCAGGGCAATACTTTTGGTGGGCAGATAATGGCATGGATGGAGAATATTGCCACAATAGCTGCCAGGTATGAACCAGGGATTTATAATCTGTCTTTCTTGACAATACGTTGTGATGACTATTTTGGCATTGATGGCTAGCTTTTCAGTATTGTCCACATAGATTGTACATGACTGCCAATATTTGTGATACAATCTTGCATTATTTTCTTTAATTTTGGCATATATTGTCCTTCTAGTACCATTGAGTACTAGTTTGATCATTTTACCTTTCTCAGTAACAAACTGATTTTCTCATTTACACAGCCGACTTTGTCATGCTCACCCAACATTAAAGATAATTGAAATGTTCCATTTTCGAGGACCTTCACAAGTCGGGGACCGATTGATCCTGAAGGCCATTGTCAACAATGCCTTTAAAGACAGGTCAGTAACAAATAAGATATACCTGGAAGGACTTGGTCATAGTAAAATAATTTTAATTTTGCATCCAGTAATGGAAAATTTTAGGAAATGGTCTGCAGCTATCAATAGTAATATTTGTTAATTTCAGTGGCTACTGGTAATAGATGAATACTAGAGTGGAGCAAAAAAGATTTTCAGGACCCTGGTTTGGCAGCCATGTCAATACTCCATGATAGCCAGACCAGAGCCCTGTGAACCTTCTCAGATGATACTTGAATTCCGGCATTAAGGACGACTTTCACATTCACAAGGTTCTGAATTGCATCGCACCTTAGTTTTATGGTGTCATGCCATAATGTCATGGAAGTCTTGTAAATTCGAGAGGCACCCATGATGCTGGCATTTGAATGCTGCTTGAGGAAGTTTGCAGGACTTTGATCTGACCACCTTGGAGTACCAATGTGAACGCTGTACCAGGGTCCTGCAAATATTTTTGCTCGACTCTTACGGGTACATTATTCTCAAGTGGGGTTAAGACCTGGGAGTATACCGGGTGGTCAACGTGGGCCACCTAATGTGTGCTATGAATCTGAAGTAAGACGTGCCCTCAGAAGGCACCCATAAATAACGTGAGGATAGGACGCTTGATAGACAGGACACACTATTAGCACACACTTATTTAATCTGACAGTTTGACTAGGCTTCTATTTTTTTTTTTCTGCTGCTAACAATTGAGCTGGGTGTTCGGTGTTCTTTTTCAAAGTCCTTTATGGTGTAGGTGAAATGCATATAGTCATCAGGTTACGCATCCGTTTTCCACCCAGCTACTATGAGGGGGCAGCCACATCTAGACTTTTGAACTCTGGGGGTGCGTGGGTGGCAGTCTAGATGCTAGAGCACAAATATGTTATTCTAAGTCAAGAGGTCGCTACTTGTCTCTGACACTTGTGGCGTCTTGCAGTTTTGAGGATTAGGCAATTACTTGGTGGCCCTTTGTTCTTTTGGTATGACACTTTCTTGGTTTTTCTGAGTAAGCAAAATTACAATCCTGGGATCTCAAATATAAGACATAATATTAAAATATTTAGTTTACAGTTGTCGAAACTATCAAGTGTTCCATATTGTTGGTTTTTATGGTTCCTGTGTACAACACACTTGTAAGAGAATATTGCAATGATTGACATGTATATAATATCTATACAATTAAACTTGTTCTTATCCAAAACCAGAACAACCAGTTTTGTTCATCAGAAGCACAATACTAAGGAACCTGATCTGCTGTTGTTTAGCTAAAGAAATACATATACTGTACCTTCCCAGGTGTAAGTCACCGCTTAGGTTGTGCCTTTTCATTAAAGGGAACCTGTCAGCAGCATTTAGCACAGTAACCTACAGACAGTGTCAGGTCGACGTCATTATTGTCACACACAGTGTAGGAAAGACTAAGGGCAACAAGAAGGGATGAGGGGAAGGGAGGCCAACACGAGGGAGGGGGGAGTAGAGACCCCTAAAGTCACCCTGTCTGTCCTAAACAACCCTATATAGGTTCTGCACTTATCACTGAGCAGGAACCTAATCCCTTCCTTACCCTAATGATAAGCCCTGCATAGGGAAGGACAGGATGTATACTAGTCAATCCCCACTACCACTAGAGATAGCTGGGGTAGACAAACAAGGGGAACACTTATCTTGAGGTGAAACACAGACTTCCTTCATCAGCACCAAAGAGGATGATAGCAGGTCAGTGACAGATCAGTAACCTGTCAGCAGTCTTCATTATGAATACCTAATCAGAGCACCACATGCAGACCCCCCACATTAACTCAAAACTGAAAATAAAGATCAAACAACAACCACAAGACGGATTTCATCAACCAAGGTACCATTTTAATCAGTATAACGGCGCCATCCTGACACTGTCTGTAGGTTACTGTGCACAATCCTGCTGACAGGTTCCCTTTAAGTCCTCAAACTGGCTGATGCGAGTTGTTTTTTTTTTTGTTTTTTTTGTCCATTCCATATTGTCCTGCAATCGAATAGATTGTTTTGTCCTTGACCTAATTAGAGAAAACTCTGTGGGTGAACTTTATCCTACAGTAGATTCACCTCATACATCTGTGCAAAGACCAAGGTCATTTGAGATAAATCTTTGAAGACGAGAACATTTATGCTTTTATTGCTTTGCTTTTGATATCTCCATTACAGATGAAAAACTCGAACAAAGTACAGGTCCTTCTCAAAAAATTAGCATATAGTGTTAAATTTCATTATTTACCATAATATAATGATTACAATTAAACTTTCATATACTATAGATTCATTATCCACCAACTGAAATTTGTCAGGTCTTTTATTGTTTTAATACTGATGATTTTGGCATACAACTCCTGATAACCCAAAAAACCTGTCTCAATAAATTAGCATATTTCACCCGACCAATCAAATAAAAGTGTTTTTTAATACCAAACAAAAAAACCATCAAATAATAATGTTCAGTTATGCACTCAATACTTGGTCGGGAATCCTTTGGCAGAAATGACTGCTTCAATGCGGCGTGGCATGGAGGCAATCAGCCTGTGACACTGCTGAGATGTTATGGAGGCCCAGGATGCTTCAATAGCGGCCTTAAGCTCATCCAGAGTGTTGGGTCTTGCGTCTCTCAACTTTCTCTTCACAATATCCCACAGATTCTCTATGGGGTTCAGGTCAGGAGAGTTGGCAGGCCAATTGAGCACAGTAATACCATGGTCAGTAAACCATTTACCAGTGGTTTTGGCACTGTGAGCAGGTGCCAGGTCGTGCTGAAAAATGAAATCTTCATCTCCATAAAGCATTTCAGCCGATGGAAGCATGAAGTGCTCCAAAATCTCCTGATAGCTAGCTGCATTGACCCTGCCCTTGATGAAACACAGTGGACCAACACCAGCAGCTGACATGGCACCCCACACCATCACTGACTGTGGGTACTTGACACTGGACTTCAGGCATTTTGGCATTTCCTTCTCCCCAGTCTTCCTCCAGACTCTGGCACCTTGATTTCCGAATGACATGCAAAATTTGCTTTCATCAGAAAAAAGTACTTGGGACCACTTAGCAACAGTCCAGTGCTGCTTCTCTGTAGCCCAGGTCAGGCGCTTCTGCCGCTGTTTATGGTTCAAAAGTGGCTTTACCTGGGGAATGCGGCACCTGTAGCCCATTTCCTGCACACGCCTGTGCACGGTGGCTCTGGATGTTTCCACACCAGACTCAGTCCACTGCTTCCTCAGGTTCCGGTCACCTCTTCTCGTTGTACAGCGTTTTCTGCCACATTGTTTCCTTCCAACAGACTTACCATTGAGGTGCCTTGATACAGCACTCTGGGAACAGCCTATTTGTTGAGAAATTTCTTTCTGGGTCTTACCCTCTTGCTTGAGGGTGTCAATGATGGCCTTCTTGACATCTGTCAGGTCGCTAGTCTTACCCATGATGGGGGTTTTGAGTAATGAACCAGGCAGGGAGTTTTTAAAAGCCTCAGGTATCTTTTGCATGTGTTTAGAGTTAATTAGTTGATTCAGAAGATTAGGGTAATAGGTCATTTAGAGAACCTTTTCTTGATATGCTAATTTATTGAGACAGGTTTTTTGGGTTATCAGGAGTTGTATGCCAAAATCATCAGTATTAAAACAATAAAAGACCTGACAAATTTCAGTTGGTGGATAATGAATCTATAATATATGAAAGTTTAATTGTAATCATTACATTATGGTAAATAATGAAATTTAACACTATATGCTAATTTTTTGAGAAGGACCTGTATATTCTTCCTGGGCTGTGCAGAGTGTTTTCCAGAGATACAACTGACAAATAGTTTACCTGCTGTCACATTAAGGCCTCATTCAGACGTCCCTGACTGTTGTATGTGTTTTTATCCGTGCCCTTCACAGATGGAGCATATATCCATTATACTGTGGGGCTGTTCACATACTCATTCTTTTTTGCAGACCGAAAAAAAAAAGAAACTTGAGATATGTCTCAGATTAAAATCGTCAATTCAAGTCTACATCTACATCGGTGGTAAACTCGGAAAACACTCAGAAAAAAAAAGTAATATAAAGTTACACCAGGAATGGACAAATTATTGTAAAACCAGCCTGATTTTTCTAGCAGCCTGGTCATACAAATGTCAACAGAAGGCAACCCTAAAATTTCTTTTCTATAGAAGTTCGAATTACCCAACAAGTTAGATGCACATTGTTTGTCGGGCAATCCCCTCATGTTTGTGGCATGTCACCCGCGATAATCGGGGCATACCCGAGCACCCTAGGCGAACTCGAGTAACCGGCGCTTGCGCTCATCACTACTTTTAACCACTTGGCGCTTTTGGAAACATGAAGTAGTTGAAAGTTGCTCAAAAGGCCGAACATGTGAACAACAAGTCATTTTTACATAGAAATGCATATGCTCATAGGCGCTTTTTTTTTTTTGTATTTGTTTTGGGGGCGACCTGCTGGGAAAAAAAGACCACGTCTACAAAAAAACTAAATAAAGAGTATCTGTTAAATTCTAGATTGGAGATTTTGCTTTGGCAAAAGGACTACAATTTCCAGCAAGCTCTGTGATTTTCTGAACTCAAATAACTACTATTGGGAAATGTATATGGTCGTTGTTTTGCAGTATGGAGGTTGGCGTCTGCGTTGAAGCCTTTTGCCACGACGTGTGTGTACCCAGAAGGCATATAAACAGCGCTTTCATGACTTTCATGGTTCTTGATGAAAGCAATCACCCATGTATTCTTCCTCGCATCAAACCGGAGTCATCGGGGGTAAGTGATTGTCCCAAAGGTTCCCGGATAGTTTAAGACCTCGGCCTTATGTTACATCTACCATTTGTTCTGTATTTGGCCAAAAACCTTCTATGCTTATTAGTTATCCATTTTAAGGTGCCTACCTGCTTTTCCATTTTATTTAGAATTTTATTTTTGCCTATATAGGACTTTTTTTCTCTCATTTTATTTTTTTTTTGTTTTAAATAGGATGGAGAAAGACGATATCGTGAAGCAATTGCTCGTCGAAAGATTAGACTGGACCGGTAAAGCAAAATCAACACTCGTTGCTGTGTATTTTGTTCTAAAGGATAAATTTATCAAAACTGGTTATATAAAACACATAGAAGTTGCCCATAGCAACCAATCAGATTCCAGCTCTTATGCTTTTCCAGAGGCACTTTCGAAAAGGAAAGAGTGAATGTGATTTCTTGCTATGGGCAACACCTTCACCTCTCTATTTCCCCAGGTTGTTTTTATGTTTTTACATGTCGCAGATTAATCAAAACTGTCTAAAATGAAGGCTTTCTTAGTTGCCCATAGCAACCAATCACAGTGGAGCTTTCATTTTACCAGAGCGGTTTAAGAAACAAAAGCTGAGCTCTGATTGGTTGCTATGGGCCGCAATGACACTTTTCTTCTTTTGATAAATATTTTCCTATTTTATATTAAAGTGAATCCTCTTAATATTGTGTGTGGGGGGGGGGGGGAATTTGTCCATGATAGCGACACATTTCAATCCTTAGTTACCTAGAATCTCATCAGAGGGATTCGTTACCCTTCAGGGATAAGCCTGAGAATATTTATGGTTCTGTCCCATTGTGGAACCTGTACAGATAGTGGCATCCACCATAACACTGGTCACTGTCCATGGTATATAAGAAGACAGCTAATGTGAATTAGGCCTATGCCAGGGCTCCAAAATAGTCTGCCCACCCTTACATCTTGAGATGTGATCTTGTTCATTTTTTGGGGATCTAAAAAATTATTAAAAATCACCTATTGCATAAAAAGCCATCCCAACTGATCTGTATCTTTCCCCGTTTGTATCCCAATTCTCCGCCCAGGTGTTATATTGGGTCCTTATATTTCTTATGTATGGCCAGCCAAGCCCTTGTAGTGGTTAGGTTTATTTGGGGGAGGTGGATTGTAATTATAAAATAATTTTGCTATAATTAGATAAGTTCTGCTTTCTCATAATTACAGTTTTCTTTGTGTTAATAGCAAATATGTCATCTCCTGCAAACAGTCAGAGGTACCTCTGTCTGTCCCATGGGACCCATGCAATCAGGTAAATGGCTAAACATGAGCAGTCTTCAGTCTCAGTGCCAGAATGTGCTGAGCTGTATATTATGTTTCATAGGTTTATCTCAGCTACAACAACGTTTCTGCCTTGAAAATGTTGGTGTCTAAAACGGACTGGGTGTTGGCCTCAGAAATTAATAAGGTACACGGTATCAGTGCCTTGTTCATTTGTAGTATTTTATTTGATGTAATATATCATAAAGGGAACATGTCATGTTCAGAAATTCAATTTACCTGCAGATATAGCGTTAACCTGGAGGTAAATAGTGTTACGATCAAACCTGCCTTAGTAGAGTAGCGGCTACAGGGAGAAAATGAAGTTGTCTTCCCTTCTGCTGCTCGCTTTCAATCTTAGGGGCAGTACAGAATGCTACAACAGTCACCGCTCACTATACAGTGAATGCAGTGTAATGATTCCCTGACAGTTTGATGGACATTCTGCTAAATTTTGCCATGGGGTTACATTAAAAATGTTGATCCATTTAGTTTTTACAGGTTGTTAGTCTACTGGCAAATATTTGCCTAAAGAATGCATTCACTGAGGACCTGACAGTGAGCTTGTTCTGTTGGGGAAGTTGTACTTCTTCTTTTATCCGTCTTTTTCGATTTGCAACGCATGGTCATAAATTGGCTAATAGGATCTCAAAATAAAGACAGATAAGAGTTACGGTATTGTTGTGAATTCTGTTCTTGGGTTCCCTCCGGTGGTTGTTGGTAGTAATGCAGTTGTCCCTGGGTTGCAATCCTGGGCAGGTGTCCCTGCTGATTGCAGCTCTGACTGGGGTATTTAGGTGTGCAGGATTCATTAGCCCTTGCCAGTTGTCCATTGTTCTTGGAGGTTTTGCATCTCTGTCTGGTTCCTCCTGCCCTGCTGCCAAATCAGCAAAGCTAAGTGTCTGGTTTTGTTTCTGCAGCACACATGCTGTGTGCTTTACAATTCAGTGCAATTCAATGTTTTTTCTTAGACTGTGTTTGGATATTTCAGTCTAGTTGGATTCTCAGGAGATGCAGATATACATTCCATGTCTTTAGTTAGATGGTGGAATTTTTGTATTATCTGCTGTGGATATTTTTAGGGTTTTAATACTGACCGCTTAGTATTCTGTCCTATCCTTTCCTATTTAGCTAGCGTGGCCTCTTTTGCTAAATCCTGATTTCTGCCTGCCTGTGTCTTTCCTCTAATACTCACAGTCAATATTTGTGGGGGGCTGCCTATCCTTTGGGGTTCTGCTCTGAGGCAAGATAGAATTCCCATTTCCATCTATAGGGGTATTTTGTCCTCCGGCTGTGTCGAGGTGTCTAGGATGTGTTGGGTACACCCCACGGCTACTTCTAGTTGCGGTGACAGTTTAGGGTTTGCGGTCAGTACAGGTTCCACCTACTCCTGAGAAAGTCTCATGCGGCTCCAAGGTCACCGGATCATAACACGGTATATCATCAGAACAGCTCACTGACAGGTTCATGGTTCACATTAAAGACAAAATTTTTCATGGAACCCAGTTGCAAAATATTATATGTACGGTATATTATTATTAATATTATTTTTTTTTAAGTAATAAAATGTCTCAACCCCGCCCCGGAAGGTGTCCACGTCCTTTAAATTCCTAATATTCTTCATGATCTTTAATAAACCTTGTGGCTCCACAGAAACATTTGTGCAAGAACTATGCAAACCATAAAAGTAGATTGACATAAAGTACAACCGTCCAGTCTTTCTCCTCCACACAGGTTCAGCTGTACACACTGGAGGATGGCAAATTTTTATCCTTTAAGGTAGAAATAATAGTATCCATTGATGCAAGACAAACCTTCAACCTGCTTTCTGATCTGAGCCGCCGCACAGAATGGGACAGCTACTATAAGTAAGAGTGGGAGCACAAGAATAACAACATTTGCTGTATTCCTCTTCTGCATCTTTATACGCTGTCTGTTGCCTGCAGAGAATGTCAGCTCTTGCAACAAGTGAATGAAGATGATGCTATTTACCATGTAGTCTGCACCGTGAGCAGCACAGATGGCAAATTACAAGATTTTATCATCCTGGCTTCTCGACGACCACCCTGTGATGATGGGTGAGTTCTGACCCTAAACTACCTGTCTATTTTGATCATAAACTATAGTATACTGATTGCATGTTTTCTTTACCAGAGACCCCTACGTTGTAGCGTTTCGCTCCGTTTCCCTTCCCGCACATCCTCCCTGTGATGAGTACACCCGGGGAGAGACTCTCTGTTCTGGATTCTGCATATGGTCACAAGGACCTATGACAAAGGTATTGTTTTTTATCATTTGGCCTACATGATCAAGCAGGGAGCACCAGTTAGGTAGGATTTTGATATGCGCTTAATTATAAGGGTTGTAAAAGTCACAGCTCTACCAGGGTCCGTCCTACCATTGGTGCAACCTACGTAGCCACTCGGCAACCCAATAGGTGAGGGGGACCATGTCTACCTCCAATGCAGGTGGGATAGTGGATTAGGGTGAGTTATTGGGCTACAAAGGGCCCATATATTGTTCTTGCACAGGGGCCCATCTCTGTCTGTGTCTGCTCCTGAGCTGCACCTTCCTATGGCTTCCCTACCACCTCGGGGGACCGTAGTGCTAGAAGAGACAGGTGACCCATGTATAAATTAGGATCCAAGGGGTAAAGTTTCCTCTTGCGAAGAGTGACATGTCAAGCCTGAAATGCCAAGATGAGGAGACTTTTAAGCCTTGCAATGCTCCTCTGGGAAACATGCAAATTGTCTCTTCAGAGAGGAAGAGGACTAGAACTCTAGTGCCACCTATTAGAAGTAGCAATGCTAAAAGTCAATATCGACTCTCTAACGAGCCTTGTCACATGACTTAGGATAAAAGCCAAAACCAAAATCTCAGTTTGCAGACACTGTGTTTCGAGGTACTGCCTCTCATCAGTGCAATGTGTGAGATCTGGTGTGGCTGGGTGAGAGGCGTCTGACCGAGATCCAATAGGTAACGTTTCTCCTTAGGGAGAGTGACATGTCAAGCCTGACATGCCAAAGTGAGGAGACTTTTAAGCCTTGCAATGCTCCTCTGGGAAATATACAAATTGTCTCTTCAGAGAATGCCCGGTCAGACGCCTCTCACACAGCCAGACCAGATCTCACACTTTGCACTGAGGAGTGGCAGTACCCTGAAACACAGTGTCTGCAAACTGAGATTTTGGCTTTTATCCTAAGTCATGTGATGAGGCTCAGAGGGTCGATGTTTATTTTTAGGATTGCTACTTCCAATAAGTGGCAGCAGAGTTCTAGCCCTCTTCCTCTCTGAAGAGACAATTTAGTTATAAATTATGCACTGGCAGTTAACATTATGCCTTTGTTAACTTTAAAGTCTCCTCAAACTCTGTTTCCAACTTTTTAAATGCATAACACGTGCCATATATTTGGCCAAAGAATCAAATTGTATACGGGCAAATAAATAATAAACCATAACAAGAAGCAAATTGTGCTTACATGGGGTTTTTGGAGAAAAAGAGCTCAAACTAGGATGGTCCCATTCCCACTGCTATTGTGTGAGAATCTATTCAGAATTTCCCTTACCAGACTGGGAATTGGACAAGGGGTAATGGACAGGGTAGAGAAGTCTTTGAAACTCTTCCAAATACCGCAGTATATTTATCTATAACTTTGGAAACGAAAAGGACGCAATGATTTAAAAAATGTGGTCTCTAATGTTTTTTGCCCTTGTCAGGAGAAACATGTTCACACACAGTTTTGCTGTCAAATGAAATGCAAAGAGCAGGGAGCCGCTTTCCTTGCCCGATAATGGCTGCTTTGCCTGCTGCAGCTGTAGTGACGCTCACATTCATGGTTCTAGTTGATGACTTGTTGCACATTTTAGTACATGGCTACACAACGGTTTCTACACCAATATTTTTTGGCAAGGTGAAGAAGGACATCTTCACAACACTGCTGTTTATTGGCTTCAATCATAACAACGGTGCAGGACACTTTGATATCACCAAGGGTGGCTGTTGGAGACATGTTGGCCTAATATCATTAAATGGCCTCTGTCTCTTCTATGGGAGTTTTCTATATGCGAAATATTCTGTTGTAAATGAATATTTACTTTCCATTTTCTTTTTCAGATTTCCTATTACAACCAGTTTACTCCAGGAATCGTCTCACAATTAACAACCAATATTTCTGGACTGTCTACAGATTTTGCCAACACTTACCAAGCCTGTGAACAGTTTCTTCTTGCCAATACAAAGGACTCTAACCAGCCATAAAGCTCACATAATGTATCAGTAGACCTATTCTTAAGACCCCCATACACAATACATCAAAGACAAAGGACCCCGGTAATTTTGCTGTAGCCTCTGACTTTTCCTGATGTAAAATGTTGGGAGAAAGAAGAATCTTGAATGTGGTATTTCAACGCCTGACTCTTTTGTTCTACCAGTAGACAAGCCACCAGTAGACAATGGTTTGTCCTCTTATCTTTGAAAACACATGGATGATCAGCTAAACTGAGTGTGCATATGTATGGGGAAGTCAGAGGGAAAAACTGTTGGAGGAGCAGCTATCTAAGTTGTATGGGCACCCTTAGATTGGGTGTATAACATGTCCATCATCCATCAGACACAAGTCATAAATCACCAATGGTGTTGGGTGAGGAGGAACGCAGCCTAAGAACAGGTGGGAACCAAAAGTTGGTCACAGCTGACATGATGTGCCGTCCTCAGTCCCAGTAGTTTTAAGACATTTTGCACATAAAGCACTTTCCATTTTTTGATGCCATTAGTGGGATTTTGACTGTTTTTGAGATGTTGCATGAAATAGAATGAATTATTCAATATGTTAACGTTTGAGCATGCAGCGTGTGGTTTTTCGTATACACGTATATTAAAGAAGTGACCTGGAACATACTGCATATCTCATTACTGAATTACGGTGGCTAAATCAGCTTTGAGAATAAGACTAATGTCTTTTCCCGTATGAAAAGAAGAAAAGCTGCACTTGCCACGTTCTTGCTTAAAAGTCCTTTATTTTGCCTCTGATGATAATGAGCCTTCTGAAAAGTCTCATGTAAAGAACAGGATTTATAAAGTTTATTATTAGGCCTAATGTCCAGTGTGAAAATTGCAATACTTCTGATTCTTTTTTTTTTTTTTTTTTAATGTAATGATTTTCCAAACATTTTTTTAGATAAATAATAGATTTAAACAATAGGTAGTTTTCTGACGTCACAAAATTGCCGAATCCTCCCGAGCAAGAGATGTTCTTCCTGAACAAAAATTGTAAATTCACTAAATAATTTAAAAAAATTTGATTTTTTTTTTTTTGCAAAACATGACATCGCCTTTAAAGAGGATTAAAAAAAATAATTAGGTGATTTATTTTTATGTACCGTACGTCCTCTCATAATTACTTTGATTTTGTAGGAGAATACAATAATCTAAAAACAGAATATTGCTGAGTCAAACATTTTAGGACACAATTGATTTTTATCGTATTTATTTCTAAGTTAAAGCGTTAAGTTGTTTTTTTTTACATACTTTACATTACGTCTGGTCACACCGGATCTACTGCTCAAATTACCTTATCCTTTGACTAACCCAACCAGGTGCTCTGCGAATGCCTGCTCCAGCCGCCTGTCATACCACCGTCGTTATTAGTCCAGAACTTTCACAAAGAGTTGTTGGGGAACTGTATATAAATAATACACACTATGTACCCTTATCTTACACTACTGTATTTTGGAGACTTTTTTATGATGAAAATAACCAAAGAAGTTTTTATAATTCAAGTGAGGTTCCTTAGTGACTTCACTCTAGGTGCTGTAGATACTTGTCATGAGCGTATACCGATACTCGGGTGGTAGTTTGTAATAGACACCATTTTCCGTGTGGGTTCTGATGGCCATCAGTCCATGATATCCATCCAGGAACGCTCCTTGTTCAGTAGTGTGTTCTACAGTAAGAGTATACATTGGGGAGACCTTCAGTAGATTTATTGTACTCAGCCAGGCTTTTCCCAAGGCAACTGCCTGTAGCTGAAATGAGACCTCCTGCATGACTCCATTGCAAAGTTTCAGCATATCCTGCACCATTATCTCTGTGTATCCCTTATCCAACCGTTCTTTGGGCCAACTAGGCACAACTGTAACTGCTGAAAAGATGGCATTGATGCTACCAATGAAGTCTTCTCCTTGGATATATCCTGGTGTGCTAAAACTTTCATAAGCCACATCCATGCCAACCCACACTGGAAGATATAGATGTTTCTGGTCATCTAGTTTCTTCAGGACCTTGAGGGTCTCGTTGAGTGAGATGTGGTCTTTTGGTTTAAGGAAAATTCCCCATGGATTATTGCTGTCGGTAACCAACTTGAGAAGGTCTTCCAGTGGAAATGCTGATAATGACTTAGCAAAGATTACCATTGGGGTAAGAGAAATATTTGTTTGGACTTCTACCTGGAGTGTGAGCATTCCAAGATTACCTATAGTGGAAAGACGGAAGATTCTATAAATATTACAACACTTTCAGAAATTTTAATGTATAAATCTAATGATCTCATTAACCAGTCTTCATATAAACTCCAGTAGGTGGAGAATCTAGTGATACATATTTGGTAGCCCAAAATATAGCTTCCTATCTACTATAGAAAAGCCTTGAAAACCCTGAATTTCATCAAGTCAAGTTTCTCCTGCAAGTTTCTAGCTAGCCTTAAAGGGTTTTTCCTCTGTACTCACTTCCACATTGAGAAGTAAGCAGGATAGATGTCATCACGTTCTGTGTTACCTGCCGGCCATGTTTTCGATTTGCGGATATTGGACACCTGTCTCATTTAATAGTTGCCGTGTAACTGTTTTATTCTATCAGGCCCATTTCGAGATTAGCAGGCATCAGAGAATGTGTTGACACCTGCCCTGCTCACTTCTCAATTTATTTATTTTACTCACTTATATAGCGCCAATAATTCCACAGTGCTTTAGACGTCATCACCACTGTCCACATTGGGGCTCAGAATCTAAATTCCCTATCAGTACTGTATGTCTTTGGAATGTGGGAGGAAACCAGAGAACCCGGAGGAAACCCACGCAAACACGGGGAGAAGATACAAACTTCTTGCAGATGTTGTCCTTGGTGGGATTTAAAACCAGGACCCCAGCACTGCAAGGCTGCAATGTTAACGCCGGAGCCCCCGTGGTGCCCATATGTAAAGTGTATGCAAATAAGCCTGGAACTTCATTGGGGGTGAGCCAGCTAGAACACAGCTAGTGTATTAGCCCACCCTCAATGCACTTACAAGCTAATTTTCATAAACATTCTAACCGAATTTTCTCTGTACTGGCACAAAACTTTGTGGTTATACACGTATATCTGTATTTTTAATTTGATGACCTATATAACCATGCTCTCGGTTTATTTGCATTAAACAATGTTGTTGTCATTGCGTCGACGTGTTTCCCCAACTAAGGGTTCATCAGGAGGTTGATAAGAATGACATCTGGTAGGATCACAAGCCCACGATTTGGGAAACGTGTCAAGGCAATGACAACACCATTAAAGCGATAAGTACCATTACTTTGTTTTTGAGCCCCTTCTGCCTTCCTTAAGCAATATGATTTCTACTTCACTCATTGGTAGGCCGTCCAAGGGTTTCCTAGGGTCAGCCGTGGAGGAGCGCAGCGCCACTGTCACCATTACCCTAAGGTCCAACCTCTGCGGGTAGGCAGGACTGTATCAATAAGGACGATCTGATTAGGGTTAATTAGTGCCCCTTGGTTATCAGCCTGGTATTGTATTTAGGCACATTTTTATCTATTATTGTGCCCATTCATTTGTATATTGGGCTACTTTCCCTATCACTTGTTTGTGTTGTAAAATTGGTTTTAAATGGGATTTTTTTTTCTATGTTATACACTTTTATGGTCTCTAAGCATTAAGCCATTTTTGTCAAACATTGTTCTGGATGTTGTATTTCTCCATAATTGGAGATACTTTTCTTACTTGACAATAGATTCTGTACAGTGGAGACATTTTCCTCAGCATCAAACCATTTCACTGAAATTCCATCATCATCATCGGGGTGAAAGTACATCTGAAGGCTGACCCCGGAATAGAACAGCTTCTTCCGGTTTGAATTCACTTTGGAAATAAACACAAGTAGAAATAGTATCACTGTATTGATTGTCTATTTTCTTCAGGAGCCCACTGCTCCCCAGCCTCACAGCTTCATGCAAACTGTGACTGTAAAATGAAACACATAAGTGTTGCAATTAATAAGGTTTGGGGATTTTTAGACTAGATCAGGAACAGATACTTTATCTGAATCAGGGATCAATTTGAATTTCAGCCTCTCAATGTAAGACTATGCTCACATTTTGTTTTACCCTACGTTCAGTGGCTCCATCAGGGCCCAGGAAAAAGGCCATTTACCTTAATGAGGCAGATGAAGTCACTGTGTGCTCTGTTGGACCATCATCTTTGGACCTATTTTGCAGATGTTTGGACCTATCATGCAGATTTCGTCCTTGGTGAGATTTTAACCCAGGACCCCAGCACTGCAAGGCTGCAGTTCTAACCACTGAGCCACCCTGCTGCCCATGTTCAACCAATAAGACACCCTGGTATAATTCTGGACATATACAGTATGTGCTCCCAGGACGTTTCATCAAATGTTTTATGTTGAGCTGGGCACACGATGTAATAGCGGAATAGCAGAATAAAACATTAGTGTATATTTTTAATTTTGCCTCTTCATTGCAGATATCTTAGCAAAAAAAAGTATTTGGCACCTAATGTGCTATTTTTTTTTTAAGTCCAACTATTTGTTATTACATACTTTTCATTGGGGGGGGGGGGGGGGGTGCACTTCTCCCTGTATCACTTGCTATCTGGTGAAAAATTTGATGAAAGGACCTCTTCAACCTCACATGTACACTTGTCTAAATAAAACTTTTACCCTTCTTCCACCATAAAAACTAGCATTTATTTAAAAAAAAAAACACTTTTATTTTCTTTTTAAATGTTTCGCCGCTTATCTGGCTTCATCAGAGGTATAGAGGCTTATAACTCTGTACGCCTGAAGAAGCCAGGTTATTAGTGAAACCTGTAAAGGGGCTTGTGTGTTTGGCTTTAACAATTGTGGGGGCTGTCCCTTACATAACTATTGCAGCAGTAGAACAGTAGAGGAATAGTGCTCTGAATTGACAGCAATATTGACACCTGTTTCATTTTAGTTAGGGTTGAATATATTACATTATTAATATTAAATGAAATGTTTTAATAATGCTAGATGGAAGAGGGGTAATGCTTTTTCTGTTCTTTTAGTCAATTATAAATGTATTTTGTATACTCAGCCACGATTCCTGTGTGGAACTCTGTTGTTATTGTAAGTGGTTCATTTTGTCACCAGGCTGATAACTTACATGCTATTTGTTTAAATTCTGATAGCAAAGGATCATAAATGTCATAGTAGATTTCCTCGGGCTGACTGTTATCTCGGATGAACAAAAGGTCGTCCAGTTTTAACGGGTCTGAACTCCCCTGCCATAAAGTCAGGCTGTACCTGTAGAGATGATAGAACACACAGTTATCATACTGATATTATCACTGATGTATTGTGTAACCCAGCACAGATGCGTAACCCACATACAGTGCAAAGTGTTCACATCACGGCTCGCTCAGAACAAATTTTACACAAAATCATACAAAATAAAAAAATATATACAAAATAAATTGCTAAATAAATTATTTTTGGGAAAAAAATTCTGTTCTTAAAATTAAAATGAAATTATGAGCCACGTTAACGTTATATGATTTCATGATTTGGTCTCTGTTTCAATTAATCAATGATTTTCAAGATCTCTGCTTGCAGTCATTTAACCCCTTGGTGCAAATGAATGCAGGTTTGGAAGCTGAGCCCACTCGACACTCTACAGTCGCTCTGATCGCTGCTGTTTAACTATTTAGATGCCGCTGTCAATCACTGACAGCGGAATTTTAAATGATGTAATCACTGATTTGATGGGTTTCCCCCGACATAGTGGGCTTTATAGTAGACCATCATTTACGCAGTGTGCTGCAACACCTTAGTATTGCAGTATAGAGAGCAAGCAATCAAACGATCACAGTGTCAAGTTGCCTAAAGGAACAAAAGAATAAGAAAAACTAAAAAAAATAAATACAAAAATTCAAATGACCATGCTTTTCTTAGTTCAAAGGTAACGAAATGAAAAAAATATATATACACTGCTCAAAAAAATTAAGGAAACAATTAAACAACACAATGTAATTCCAAGCAAATCACACTTCTTTGAAATCAACCTGTCCAGTTAAGCAACACTGATTGTGAATCAATTTCTCCTGCTGTTGTGCAAATGGAACAGACAACAGGTAGAAATTATAGGCAATTAGCAAGACAACCCCTATAAAGGAGTGGTTCTGCAGGGGGTGACCACAGACCATTTCTCTGATCTCATCCTTTTTGACTGTTGTTTTGGTCACTTTTAAATTTTGTCATTGCTTTCACCCCTAGAGGTACAGTAACGAGGCAGTGTCTACAATCGACAGAAGTTGCTTAGGTAGTGATGCTCATCCAGGATGGCCCATCAATGCGAGCTTCAAGAGGGGTAGCTGTGTCTGTCAACAAAATGTCCAGAGCATGGAGCAGATACCAAGAGACAAGCCAGTACACCAGGAGACATGGAGCGGGTCATAGAAGGGCAACAACCCAGCAGCATGATTGATATCTCTTCCTTTGTGCAAGGATGAACAGGAGGAGCAGTGCCAGAGTCCTGCAGAATGACCTCCAGCAGGCCACTAACATCCATGTGCCTGCTCAAACTGTCAGAAACACTCCATGAGAGTGGTATCAGGGCCTGTCATCCACAAGTGGGTGTTGTGCTTACAGCCCAACACCGTGCAGAGTGGTTGTCATTTGCCAGAGAACACCAAGATTGGCAGATTTGACATTGGTGCCCTGTGCTCTTCACAAATGAGAGCCGGTTCAAACTGAGCACATGTGACAGATGTGACAGAGTCTGGAGACGCTGTGGAGAGCGATCTGCTGCCTGCAACATCCTCCGGTTTGGCAGTGGTTCAGTAATCGTGTGGGGAGGCATTTCTTTGGAGTGCCGCACAGCCCTCCATGTGCTCGCCAGAGGTAGCCTGACTGCCATTGGGTACTAGGATGAGACCTCAGACCCATTATGAGACCATATGCTGGTGCGGTTGGCCCAGGGTTCCTTCAGATGCATGACAATGCTAGGCCTCATGTGGCTAAAGTGTGTCAGCAGTTCCTGCATGATGAAGGCATTGAAGGTATAGACTGGCCCGTCCGTTCCCCAGATACGAATCCAATCGAGCACATCTGGGACATGATGTCTCGTTCCATCCACCAACACCAGGTTGCACCACAGACTGTCCAGGAGTTGACTAATGCTTTAATGCAGGTTTGGGAGGATATCCTTCAAGAGATCATCCGCTGCCTCATCTGGACCATGCCTAGGCGTTGTAGGGAGGTCATACAGGCACGTGGAGGCCACACACACCATTGAGCATTATTTTCTCGTCTTGAGACATTTCCACTGAATTTGGATCAGCCTGTAATTTGATGTTCTACTTTGAATTTGAGTATCATTCCAAATCCAGACCTCCATGTGATATTAATTTTTATTTACATTGATCATTTTTATGTTTTATTGTTCTCAACGCACTCCACTATGGAATGAATAAAGATTTGCAACTGCAATATTTCATTCATTGATATTTAGGATGTGGGATTTTTGTGTTCCCTTTATTTTTTTGAGCAGTGTATATCTGGTATTGTCATGTCTGTAAAAGTACAGCCTATCAATCTTGAAAAGTAATGAATTAACCCATGTGGTAAATACCGAAAACTGAAAAATAATGGAGACAATAGAATTGAAGTTTTTCTGGTGCCGCATCTGTCTAAAAAAAATGCAATTAAATGCCATCAAGTGTTATATACCCCAGAATGGTATAAATGAAAACGCCATTTCACCATGCAAAAAAAATAAGCCATCAATGGAAAAAAAAAAATTCACGTTTCAGGGAAAGGATGACAAACAAATTTTGTTTGGAAATTTTTAACCCCTAAAATGAATAGACAAGACTATATACAAAGTTTGGTACCATCATATTCAGACTGACCTGTAGAATCATATTGCCAGATAATTTTTTGCCATACAATGAATGCCATAAAAGCAAAACCCCAAACAAATGGTGTAATTACATTTTTTTTTAACTATTTCAACCTACTTGGACCTTATTTTCCAATTTTCAGTGCATTATATGGTAAAATAAATTGTGTTGAGATGCTGAGTCACTACTCACAGACAAGCCGTGAGAAAGGGTAGTCAGAAAGTCAGAGTTCAGCTACCAGGAGGGCTTGTAGTACAGAGGGACAAGACAAAGGCATGATCAGCTAACAGTCCGAGGTCAAATGCCAGGAGGCTACGTAAAGGTAAGGGGATAAGAGAAACGGATAGTCAGGGGCCATGTCCAAGGTCAGATACCTGAGGAAATGGGGATAAGAGAAACGGATAGTCAGGGGCCATGTCCAAGGTCAGATACCTGAGGAAATAAGACACAAAGCGAAGCACACACATCAATGAGTAAATCTCTGTGTCTGATTTCCTGATCATGTTGCCGGACCTTGGATTTGTTTTGACTAATTTTCTGTGTTATCCCTTTTGCTATTAACACTCTCCGACCTCAGATACCTGACCACGGACTTAGTCTTTGACTATCCGTTTCTGTTATCCTCTTACCTTAACGTACCCTCCTAGCATTTGACCCTGGACTGTTACTTGACCACGCCTTTGTCTTGACCTTCTGTACTACAAGCCCTCCTAGCATCTGACCTCGGACTTCCTGACTACCCTGCCTCACGGTTTGTCCTTGAGTAGTGATTCAGTTTCAGAGGTGTAATTCAAATACATCTCTCAAAAAAGCATGCCCTGATACGGCTATGTCGACGGAAAAATAGCAAAAGTGCAAAAAATTGGCAGGGAGTTAGAAAGAATCTTAACTGTTCACTATGTTGGAAAAAAATACAGGCTCGGTGATGTAGTGGACATACAGTTGATTATCAGGGCTGTTGCCTTGTAACGAGCAAAGCACCTTCTTGTCCATCCCAGGACAGATTTTTATCCCAAAGAAGTTAAAAGTAAAGTTTTGATTGAATGGCAGCAAGCAGAGATCTTGAAATATGTGACTATATTTGAAAGTGGTATATCTTCATTATTCAAGAAAATATCATTATTTTCTAAAACCCTAATATCTATTTAATATATTTTTCCACAAAATATATTCATCACTTATTCACAGGGGTCACGTTGCTCAAACATTTATTACCCGTCCTGTCGATAGTTGATAAATAATAAGAAAAAACATTTATATATTTATATAAGAATACTAACTCGGGATCGGAGTTCACGATGAAGCCCTCTCCCTAATACATAATTTACCAGAAGGATCTACAAACATCCCTAAATTAGAAATATAGAGCATTTGGTATATCAAAAGCAGTTGAATTCCCAATATCAGGAGCTTTTCCCTGTCTATACTGTCTAACCCTAAAATAATCTGCATGAATTGTTCTGTCTCCAAACCATTGTACTTTTATAATATACAGTATCCATCTCTTATGGAGACACATTATACAGCATTGGGACACCACACATTACACTACGGGAGCTTTTATGACCTCGAATTCTACACCCATAGACACTTATATTGAGTTGATCCCTTTGCAGATGTAACATGTCCGGCTTTTCTGGAAAGGTTTTCTACAAGATTTTGGAGAGGTCTGTAAGAATTTCTGCCCATTCATCTAGATGAATTCATCTAGAGGAGCATTTGTGAAGTCAGTCACTGATGTTGGGGGAAGACCGGGCTCACAATCTCAGTTCTTGTTCACCCCATAGGTGTTGGATGGGGTTGAGGAACGGGCTCTGTGTGGTTGGTTATGGTCTTCCCACCAAACTCGCCCAATCATGACTTATGGACCTTCTGTACCGGAAACAGTAATCGGGAACAGAAAAGGGCCTGCTCCACACCTTTTCCTCAAGATTGTAAGCTACATTTGTCCAAAATGTGTTGATTCTCCTCCACCAAACTGTACAGGGGGCACAAAGTAAACAGGCGGGTAACGTTTTCCTGGCATAGACCAAACCCAGACTCGTCCATCAGACGCCAGATAGAGGAGTGTGATCCGTCACTGCACAGAACACGTTTCCTCCAGTGCCCAATGTTGGCGACTTTACACCACTCCATCCGACGCTCGGTGTTCTCTCGTAGTTTACATATTGATCTTTAGTATACTTTATATATACCCATCTGTGGCCTCAGTATATCAGCTTACCGGTCAGATTGCTTCAGGAGCCAGTAGAAATTCTGCCAAGCCGAGCGAGTGAGAACAGCGCGAGCCGGGAAAGTGATTCTTTGGGGCAGATCTTTTACTAGATTGTACATCTTCTCAATCATTTCTTTTGAGTAAGTTCTATTAGAGATGATGGGTGGCAAGTATAAAGTGATCCAGCCAGGAGAGATGGTGATGTCAGGGTACCTCTCTTGGATGAGTTTTAGAAACCTGTAATTATAAATTATAAGGGCTGTATAGGATTAGAAAAGTTTGTTTTCTTCAAGAAACAGCGCCACTCTTGCCCATAGGCTGTGGCTGGTATTGCAGCTCAGGTCAATTTAAAAAAAAGCCAAGCTGCAATAGAACACAACGTCCATAGGCCAACGTGACGCTGTGCAAGTATCAATCAGATTTGTATTCAAATTCTAATAAATATACATCACCAGATACTGACTGTGTCGCATTTACTCCTATTTCATGATAGACATTGGGACCAGGCACGATATCGGCATTTAGCCATACGGGACGGTTTATAGGAGTTTTGGAGGCCTTAGCAAGTAATATGTCTAGTGATGGGCCAACAGCTTTGGTATTCTTGAAATCCAACTTGATACCTAGACGGGATAAACCGAAAACATGGATATGAATTACTCATAGATAAGTATATTAAAAAAGTCTTCATATGGACTCTGAGGACACTTTCATTGCATTTATTATTGGCTGCTTTTTATTACATTAGATGATATATCAGACACACAACACATGGCTACTTTCTTCCTGAACCAGCAGCAGTTTTGTTCATGGGCTGCTCATGATATTGTAGTTCTGCCCCATGTATAGACAGAGCTGCAATACCAAGAAAAACCCAAATAATTTTTTTTATGCTATAAAAAAGTCACAATTTGGTAGAAAATTTGGTGCAATAGTTGCGTTATTTTCATTAAAAAATTGCTACTTTTTTACCTTTTGCAACAGTCTAGATACTTACCTAAAAAAAGTAAATTGGTCTTTGCATAAAAGGGTGAGGACAACTGCTGTCCAAAAAGTTTACTATGACACATGCTCTAAAGGGAATAGCTGGCCCATATTTCACCTTCTGGTGCACGGATAGCCAAAGGACACCACAAATTTATTAGTAGATTTGACGCACCTTCCACCAGCGGGCTTCTGACTCAAGACTGGTGGATGAAACATCAGTCGAGGTTAATTCCTCCAAAGACCAAACTTTTAGGCTGTCATATGTGACTTCTATTAAATGCAGCAACATCAATGTCTCAACAAATGTATTAGGTGCTGTGTAATGATAACGAACCATTTTACCTTGTGGCGGTGCTTTTATCCTGTGTTTTTTTTTACAGATTAGAGCTAATTATTATGTGTTCCAGCAATGGGGTAACTATGGTCCAATGGGCCCGATGCAAAATTTGGACCTGTACAACCCCATTAAGACACACACTAGCCCCGTCCTCCCCACATTTTGGTCAGATGTATCTGCCCTTGTAGTTTTCCAAATCCTATAAGGACATACAAGTTGCCTCTCCTCCCCCATTGCAAAGTAATGTCCCCCATCCTTCCTGGTATATATGTCCCCTCCATCCTGGGCCCATTCTAGTATGTGTGTCCCCCATTCTGATATATATGTCCCTTATCCTGGGCCCCACCTTGAGATATATATATATATATATATATATATATATATATATATATATATATATATATATATATATATATACACACATTCCCCATCCTGGTATGTTTGTCACTTATCTTGGACCTCATCCTGGTATATATGTCCCCCATCCTGGTGTGTATCTCCCATCCTGTTATAGAAGTCCCTTATCCTGGGCTGCATCCTGGTATATGTCCCCATCCTGGCATGTATGTCCCATTCTGTTATATAGGTTCCTTATCCCGGACCGCATCCTGGTATATATGGCCCCACCCTGGTATATATGTCCCATCCTGGTATATATGTCCACCATTCTGTCTTTGTTCTTCAATGCATAGAAAAAAATAAATTATGCTACTCACCTCCCCTCCGCTCCTCCGGCTTACAGCATCCTCTTCTGAAGCTGACAGCTGACTTCAGAGTGCAAGCAATGGAAGCGCATGACATGACTGACATGTACCCCGTCACGTGCATGCTGATGTCCGCTGCTGGCCTTTGATTGGCCCGCAGTGTGTATTACAGCGCACAGGATCCATTTAAGTCATGAATCAAAATTATCCATACAAGTATATGGGCACGTGAAAATCATGGGGGCACATGGAATGACATCCATGTGCTGACCTTTTTTAACATTGGATTGTAAGAGAAGTTAAGTTTTTAAATAATTTAGTCACGTGCAAAAAATACCGACATTAAAAACTAACTTAATAATAAAACACTGCTGGAAATCTGTCCATTTTTTTTCATACACAAGAAATAAAAAAAAATGCTTAAGGAACAGTTTATTTGGCATGCTATTGGAGTCCAAAATATTTGGTGTAGTGGACCCTGGGTTTAAGAGCTCCTATCAGCAGGTTTTGCTCTTATTTTATTCCCATTGTCCTTTATATTCCACCATACGGTTCCAGAGATATGGCCCTTTTTACTTTGTGCTATTTTTTATGGTCTTTTTATAAGGGACTTGTCTCACAGGATTGTTGTGAAATTGGATTCTGGGCTCCCCCGGTGGCCACTTGTGGAATTGTACTTGTGTGCATCATCCCCTCTGTTCACCTGCTCCTATCAGGATGTGGGAGTCGCTATATAACCTTGCTCCTCTGTCAGTTTCATGCCGGTCAACAATGTAATCAGAAGCCTTCTGTGCATGTTCCTGCTACTAGACAACTCCTAGCTAAGTTGGACTTTTGTCCTTGTGTGTTTTTGCATTTTGTTCCTGTTCACAGCTGCTGTTTCGTTACTGTGTCTGGAAAGCTCTTGTGAGCGGAAATTGCCACTCTGGTGTTATGAGTTAATGCTAGAGTCTTAAAGTAATTTCTGGATGGTGTTTTGATAGGGTTTTCTGCTGACCATGAAAGTGCCCTTTCTGTCTTCATGCTATCTAGTAAGCGGACCTCGATTTTGCTAAACCTATTTTCATACTACGTTTGTCATTTCATCTAAAATCACCGCCAATATATGTGGGGGCCTCTGTCTGCCTTTTGGGAAAATTTCTCTAGAGGTGAGCCAGGACTGTCTTTTCCTCTGCTAGGATTAGGTAGTTCTCCGGCTGGCGCTGGGCATCTAGGGATAAAAAACGTAGGCATGCTACCCGGCCACTTCTAGTTGTGCGGCAGGTTTAGTTCATGGTCAGTATAGTTTCCATCTTCCAAGAGCTAGTTCTCATATATGCTGGGCTATGTTCTCTCGCCATTGAGAATCATGACAGTTTGACCGGCCCAAAAAAGGGTTAAATTACTGGCTGAGAAAGGAGAGAAAAAAGAAGTCTGCTACAATTTTTTTTTTTTTTTCCTCTAGTTCTGAGTGTGCTCTTAATTGAATCACTTGCTAGTTTGCCTATGCTGCAGCCTTCCTCTCTTTCTCTCCTTCTAATCCTTGAATGGCTCTGTGTTCACCTGTTTCAAATGGATCTTCAGAGTGTAGCTACAGGTTTGAATAATCTCGCCACAAAGGTACAAAATTTGCAAGATTTTGTTGTTCATGCACCTATGTCTGAGCCTAGAATTCCTTTGCCTGAATTCTTCTCGGGGAATAGATCTCACTTTCAAAATTTTAAAAATAATTGCAAATTGTTTTTGTCCCTGAAGTCTCGCTCTGCCGGAGACCCTGCACAGCAGGTCAGGATTGTAATTTCCTTGCTCCGGGGCGACCCTCAGGACTGGGCTTTTGCATTGGCACCAGGGGATCCTGCGTTGCTCAATGTGGATGCGTTTTTTCTGGCCTTGGGGTTGCTTTATGAGGAACCTCATTTAGAGCTTCAGGCGGAAAAGGCCTTGATGTCCTTGTCTCAGGGGCAAGATGAAGCTGAAATATACTGCCAAAAATTCCGCAAATGGTCTGTGCTTACTCAGTGGAATGAGTGCGCCCTGGCGGCGATTTTCAGAGAAGGTCTCTCTGATGCCATTAAGGATGTTATGGTGGGGTTCCCTGTGCCTGCGAGTCTGAATGAGTCCATGACGATGGCTATTCAGATCGATAGGCGTCTGCGGGAGCGCAAACCTGTGCACCATTTGGCGGTGTCTACTGAGAAAACGCCAGAAAATATGCAATGTGATAGAATTCTGTCCAGAAGCGAGCGGCAGAATTTTAGACGAAAAAATGGGTTGTGCTTCTATTGTGGTGATTCAACTCATGTTATATCAGCATGCTTTAAGCGTACTAAGAAGCCTGACAAGTCTGTTTCAATTAGCACTTTACAGTCTAAGTTTATTCTATCTGTGACCCTGATTTGTTCTTTGTCATCTATTACCGCGGACGCCTATGTCGACTCTGGCGCTGCTTTGAGTCTTATGGATTGGTCCTTTGCCAAACGCTGTGGGTATGATTTGGAGCCATTGGAGGCTCCGATACCTCTGAAAGGGATTGACTCCACCCCATTGGCTAGTAATAAACCACAATACTGGACACAAGTGACTATGCGTGTTAATCCGGATCACCAGGAGGTTATTCGCTTTCTGGTGCTGTATAATCTACATGATGTTTTGGTGCTGGGATTGCCATGGCTGCAATCTCATAACCCAGTCCTCGACTGGAGAGCTATGTCTGTGTTAAGCTGGGGATGTAAAGGAACTCATGGGGACGTACCTTTGGTTTCCATTTCATCATCTATTCCCTCTGAGATTCCTGAATTCTTGTCTGACTTTCGTGACGTTTTTGAAGAACCCAAGGTTGGTTCACTACCTCCGCACCGGGAGTGCGATTGTGCCATAGACTTGATCCCGGGTAGTAAATACCCTAAGGGTCGTTTATTTAATCTGTCTGTGCCTGAACACGCGGCTATGCGAGAATATATAAAGGAGTCCTTGGAAAAGGGACATATTCGTCCTTCGTCATCTCCCTTAGGAGCCGGTTTTTTCTTTGTGTCTAAGAAAGACGGCTCTTTGAGGCCGTGTATTGATTATCGACTTTTGAATAAAATCACGGTTAAATATCAATATCCGTTACCACTGCTTACTGATTTGTTTGCTCGTATAAAGGGGGCCAAGTGGTTCTCTAAGATTGATCTCCGTGGGGCGTATAATTTGGTGCGAATCAAGCAGGGGGATGAGTGGAAAACCGCATTTAATACGCCCGAGGGCCATTTTGAGTATTTGGTGATGCCTTTTGGTCTTTCAAATGCCCCTTCAGTCTTCCAGTCCTTTATGCATGACATTTTCCGCGATTATTTGGATAAATTTATGATTGTGTATCTGGATGATATTCTGATTTTTTCGGATGACTGGGACTCTCATGTCCAGCAGGTCAGGAGGGTTTTTCAGGTTTTGCGGTCTAATTCCTTGTGTGTGAAGGGTTCTAAGTGTGTTTTTGGGGTTCAAAAGATTTCCTTCTTGGGATACATTTTTTCCCCCTCTTCCATCGAGATGGATCCTGTCAAGGTTCAGGCTATTGGTGATTGGACGCAACCCTCTTCTCTTAAGAGTCTTCAGAAATTTTTGGGCTTTGCTAACTTTTATCGTCGATTTATTGCTGGTTTTTCTGATGTTGTAAAACCATTGACTGATTTGACTAAGAAGGGTGCTGATGTTGCTGATTGGTCCCCTGATGCTGTGGAGGCCTTTCGGGAGCTCAAGCGCCGCTTTTCTTCCGCCCCAGTGTTGCGTCAGCCTGATGTTGCTCTTCCTTTTCAGGTTGAGGTCGACTCTTCTGAAATCGGAGCTGGGGCGGTGTTGTCGCAGAGAAGTTCCGACTGCTCAGTGAGGAGACCTTGTGCCTTTTTTTCCCGTAAATTTTCGCCCGCCGAGCGGAATTATGATATTGGGAATCGGGAGCTTTTGGCCATGAAGTGGGCTTTTGAGGAGTGGCGTCACTGGCTTGAGGGGGCCAGACATCAGGTGGTGGTATTGACTGACCACAAAAATTTAATTTACCTTGAGTCTGCCAGGCGCCTGAATCCTAGACAGGCGCGCTGGTCGTTGTTTTTCTCTCGGTTTAATTTTGTGGTGTCTTACCTACCGGGTTCTAAGAATGTTAAGGCGGATGCCCTTTCTAGGAGTTTTGAGCCTGACTCCCCTGGTAATTCTGAGCCCACAGGTATCCTTAAAGATGGAGTGATATTGTCTGCCGTTTCTCCAGACCTGCGGCGGGCCCTGCAGGAGTTTCAGGCGGATAGACCTGATCGTTGCCCACCTGGTAGACTGTTTGTTCCTGATGATTGGACCAGTAGAGTCATCTCTGAGGTTCATTCTTCTGCGTTGGCAGGTCATCCTGGAATCTTTGGTACCAGGGATTTGGTGGCAAGGTCCTTCTGGTGGCCTTCCCTGTCACGAGATGTGCGAGGCTTTGTGCAGTCTTGTGACGTTTGTGCTCGGGCCAAGCCTTGTTGTTCTCGGGCTAGTGGATTGTTGTTACCCTTGCCTATCCCGAAGAGGCCTTGGACGCACATCTCGATGGATTTTATTTCGGATCTGCCTGTTTCTCAGAAGATGTCTGTCATCTGGGTGGTGTGTGACCGTTTCTCTAAGATGGTCCATCTGGTTCCCTTGCCTAAGTTGCCTTCTTCTTCCGAGTTGGTTCCTCTGTTTTTTCAAAATGTTGTTCGTTTGCATGGTATTCCGGAGAATATCGTTTCTGACAGAGGGACCCAATTCGTGTCTAGATTTTGGCGGGCATTCTGTGCTAGGATGGGCATAGATTTGTCTTTTTCGTCTGCTTTCCATCCTCAGACTAATGGCCAGACCGAGCGGACTAATCAGACCTTGGAGACATATTTGAGGTGTTTTGTGTCTGCGGATCAGGATGATTGGGTTGCTTTTTTGCCTTTGGCGGAGTTCGCCCTCAATAATCGGGCCAGCTCTGCCACCTTGGTGTCCCCGTTTTTCTGTAATTCGGGGTTTCATCCTCGATTTTCCTCCGGTCAAGTGGAATCTTCGGATTGTCCTGGAGTGGATGCTGTGGTGGAGAGATTGCATCAGATCTGGGGGCAGGTGGTGGACAATTTGAAGTTGTCCCAGGAGAAGACTCAGCTTTTTGCCAACCGCCGTCGTCGTGTTGGTCCTCGGCTTTGTGTTGGGGACTTGGTGTGGTTGTCTTCTCGTTTTGTCCCTATGAGGGTTTCTTCTCCTAAGTTTAAGCCTCGGTTCATCGGCCCGTACAAGATATTGGAGATTCTTAACCCTGTATCCTTCCGTTTGGACCTCCCTGCATCCTTTTCGATTCATAATGTTTTTCATCGGTCATTGTTGCGCAGGTATGAGGTACCGGCTGTGCCTTCCGTTGAGCCTCCTGCTCCGGTGTTGGTTGAGGGTGAGTTGGAGTACGTTGTGGAAAAGATCTTAGACTCTCGTGTTTCCAGACGGAAACTCCAGTATCTGGTCAAATGGAAGGGATACGGTCAGGAGGATAATTCTTGGGTCACTGCCTCTGATGTTCATGCCTCCGATCTTGTCCGTGCCTTTCATAGGGCTCATCCTGATCGCCCTGGTGGTTCTGGTGAGGGTTCGGTGCCCCCTCCTTGAGGGGGGGGGTACTGTTGTGAAATTGGATTCTGGGCTCCCCCGGTGGCCACTTGTGGAATTGTACTTGTGTGCATCATCCCCTCTGTTCACCTGCTCCTATCAGGATGTGGGAGTCGCTATATAACCTTGCTCCTCTGTCAGTTTCATGCCGGTCAACAATGTAATCAGAAGCCTTCTGTGCATGTTCCTGCTACTAGACAACTCCTAGCTAAGTTGGACTTTTGTCCTTGTGTGTTTTTGCATTTTGTTCCTGTTCACAGCTGCTGTTTCGTTACTGTGTCTGGAAAGCTCTTGTGAGCGGAAATTGCCACTCTGGTGTTATGAGTTAATGCTAGAGTCTTAAAGTAATTTCTGGATGGTGTTTTGATAGGGTTTTCTGCTGACCATGAAAGTGCCCTTTCTGTCTTCATGCTATCTAGTAAGCGGACCTCGATTTTGCTAAACCTATTTTCATACTACGTTTGTCATTTCATCTAAAATCACCGCCAATATATGTGGGGGCCTCTGTCTGCCTTTTGGGAAAATTTCTCTAGAGGTGAGCCAGGACTGTCTTTTCCTCTGCTAGGATTAGGTAGTTCTCCGGCTGGCGCTGGGCATCTAGGGATAAAAAACGTAGGCATGCTACCCGGCCACTTCTAGTTGTGCGGCAGGTTTAGTTCATGGTCAGTATAGTTTCCATCTTCCAAGAGCTAGTTCTCATATATGCTGGGCTATGTTCTCTCGCCATTGAGAATCATGACACAGGATCCTCTGGGGCGTGTCTTTAGGCTGCAATGCATTATTATCTAATTAGCCATGCCCTTTAGGTAAAGACCATCAAATATCACTTAAGTAAAAAAACCCATACCTATGGAGCCGTATGTCGAATTAAAGGAAGAAAAAATGGAATACTCAGGAAAGCAGCGGAAATTTAAATAAGAGCAACAACTGGTCAATTTTGATCTGGTGACTGGTCCTCTTTTTCTTTACAAGCTTTTTTTATTTGTTCTTTGTCCAGACAGAATTATTTATTACCTTGCGAAGACTGAAGGACGGTATCCAACCATTCTTCTAGAGTGTTGTCACTATATACAGCGGGAGGATGAGCCATAATCGGAATATCTGTCTCATTTGGGGTTCCTTGTCCTTCCACATTGACATCTGCTTCCAAGACCATGACGCCACCTGAGGAATTATAAATACACTCACCATGAGTGGCTTCAGGGATGGTTTTAGGGGGTCACATAAAATGACTGCAGACGTGAGCTCCAAGGCCGGACAACCCCTTTAATTGGTCATTGCCATCTCAAAAAATGTTGCACAATTCACTAGTACAAGCAAGTATATATACATATATATATATATATATATATATATATATATATATATATATATATATACAAATTAAATCTATTTTTATCAGAGAACTCTGCTTCTAAAATCTATCTTGCTCAGAAACTACTTAATGCCAGCTCATTGAGGTGTCAGATTACAGCTGCTTATTGAAGTATATGGAGTGGGATACGGGAAGTTCAGAGTGAAAGAGAAATGTATACACACACAGACCCGTTCAGAAGCTTTCTAGTGAGTGTTATATCACTAGCGCTGGATTCACAGCTACACTGCTCAGTACTGTTGTATAACGCCCTCCATGTTGCTGCTGATTCTAGACACGTGCTATAAACTGGATAAACAGGAGAGCAGGAATCCCTCATGTCTGTGTGTGCTGTGTACGGGATATATAATAACAGCTAGTTTTCACCCAGTCACTCAGAGACAACTGAAAATTAGGGATGAAGTCAGCAAAGGTGAAATGGTGAATATTTCTAGGGGGGAATGGGATAGATTGCAACGAGTAAATTTGCTTTATAGTACAGAGCTAAAGTATTGAAGTTTGGAAGGATTATAGAGGCCAGTAACACCCACTGTACTCTTGCTGGGTCTTTCTTTTATATGACTACAGCACCTGAAGGGTTAAAATTAATAGAAAGGCAAATCCGGGTCGCCGGATAGTGATCCATAGCAGAATCACTATACAGCATATCACATCCCAATTCTGAGCTTTCCTCGATCACCTTTTCCCATTGATATTCGGTTACAGTGAATAAAAGATACAGAGGAAAGGATTAAATTGCACAATGTTCATGGCTCGCTTTGTCCTCCCATGTGAGCCTTTAGTACATAGGACATAACGTAAAAATTAGTAACTGGTGCAAACATTAAGCTTTTTGACTGTTTCCAGAGCCCCCCCATCTTCCATGCACCATTTAAAATACAACTTTGTGGCAGAACGTCCTTTGGGGTCCCTGATGTCCTTGCTATCTCTATCTCCATAGCTACTCTCACATTTACATGGAATATGTCAGCAGACTTTTGCTATGTAATATGAGAGCAGCATCATGTAGGAGCAAAGACCCCGATTCCAGCGATGTGTCACGTTTTGGGATGTGTGTTGCTGTTTCAATAAAATCAGTGTTTTATCAGGAGGAGATTATCACTGCAGGACAAGGTGCCCCATGCCAACTAGTCCTTCTGCTCTGTGTTACCCCGACCCCACCACTGATTGGATGCTTTCTTTTGACAGAAAGCTGCCAATCAGTGATGTAGGCGGGGTTACATATGGCTCAGCATGCAAGCACTGCTAGATCTGCAGCAGAGAAAATTGTGATCTTACCAAAATAACAGCAGGCAGACCAGTAAGTGACACATCGCTGGAATCAGGGTCTCTGCCCCTATGTCTTACTGTTCTTAGATTACATAGAAAACCCCTGCTGACAGATTCAATTTAATATATTTGTGGGCCAGAATTAGATTCTTAGTCTCGCTAAGGACAGAAACTAATCCAGTATCCTATTTCCAAGAAAGTCTTAAATTCTAACATGAGGATATACATCATACTGGTCAGCTCTCCTGGGGAGTCTGTGAGGCTCCTAAAGAAAGGGGAGCTCTACTGGACTTTTCCAGGAGGTTTCTGAGACACCCCAGACAATTAGTCAACTCCTATGGATAGTCTATCATCAGACACAGTTTTCGTCCCCGATTCATTATTGCATATATGCCTTTTTTCTAGTTTTTGGCGTTTTTAGCCTGTTTTTGATTTGAATCAAATTCTTTTAATGTGTGTTTTTTTAACATCTATTTTACATGAGTTTGTTTTATATGTTTGCCATTGTGGGCATGTTTTTTTTTTTCTCTATACATTCATTGCGACTTTTTAAAAAGTGGCAATGGTTTTGCACTAGTTACGTCCACTTGAAATTTTTGCAACATCTTAGCCGTACATACAACTTTCTGCTCTTAAAAAAAAGCGCAAAAGAGGTAAAAGATAAAAGTAAAGTGCATTTTTGCTTTTGCTCAAAATTAATGAACCAGGAGAATCAATTTGAAAAATTGGGCACAAAAGATGTCATCAATACTAGAAGACAAAAACAATGAAAAAAAAGGACTTAATTTAAAAAAATTTAAAAAAGCTAATGATGAATGGGAGCGTGGTGTCCAAATGAATTCTCAGGGCGTGGGAAAAGGGTGTAGTCTATAAAAGAGGAGTGGTGACGCAAAAGTCCTACTCTGGAGGCTCCCAAAATTGAAGAGCTGGATTAATATATATAAACATACAGTATATAGAATTAATTTTCATGAGAGTCTCCTACACTTTTCATAGTTAGCAATTAGCGGAGTGGAGAGTCGATTGCCGTGTTCATGGTTATTTCCACATCTGGAATGAGACAAACCTGAACTAAGACGATACCTGAAAATATTGTAGTTTGAAAACTCTAGTTAAATCTTTTTTTTTGTGTGTGTGTGGATCCCAACTTTAACATATGAAAGATCAGATCTGATTACCGTAATCGAGCCTGGAACGATTGGATTTGTAGCTTATAGCATTACTCTGGAAATAAAAGGAATATGGAACTTGATTTCTGACTGGTTGATATGAGGAACAAAGCCATTTTCACTGCAGAACCATTTTTTATATTTTCAGGTGAAAACCACTAATAGCAGATATGAGTAATGGAGTTTACTGTTGAGGGCGTCCTGCAGCTGGCTCTTGTTGTTTGCCGCATGATACCAGGTGACCAGGAGTCCATCACGGGATGAAATTTCTCCTTGTGAAAGCAGATAGTCCAACATGTCTCCTCCCGTGTAGAAAGCAGATGTTGAATCTAAAAAAAAAATGGCAGCAGGTGATAAGGGTTGAGTAGAGCCTCCAAAACTTTGCATCTTTGATTTTGGCATTATTGATTCGCAAGAGGACTGCCGGAGATAACGGAGGACCTCGCTTGGCTGCTCTTTGGAGCTCCCATCATGAATGGTGCGGAGGTGCGCATGCTCAACCTCTGCCCCATTTAGAACGGGGCTCTTTACATCCTCGTTCTCAGTACTGGAGGAGTCCCAGAGGTCGGACCCCCAGTGACCGGGATGTTATCTCCTATTCAGTGGATCAGGGCCTGTGCACAAGACCGTTTTCTCTCCATCTAAGAAAAAGAATCCGATTATTCTGATCAGAGTGACGTATTTCTCAAAGGAGGACAAAAAAGAAAAAAAAACATTTCTCCACCTTCTCCATTCTGTCAGTCCGTGAAAATTGGACAGCACATGGATGTCATCCCAGTGTGGTCCAATATTTCTCAAGGGCCCATAGATTTGTATTGCCAATTTTTGATCTGACACTTGGATCAAAATTGGACATATCTCGGAATTTTTGGCCGAAGAAAAAAAATCAGACAAATGCACAACCTCACAGGTACCAGTGCCATCAGCGAAAACCACAGCCAGCTCTCGTCTGATATAAACACTCGTGTGTACGGGTCCTTAAGAATAGCTTCCAAACTTGGTACAAAGCAGTGGCGTAGCTACCGGGGGGGGGGGAGGGCAGAGGGTGGTGGCGCCCCGGGCCTGGTGCTCTGAAGGGGCCCACCCGCAGCTACGCTACTGTAACTGTATCGGTGTGCGCAGCGCCTCGATACAGTTACATTCTGCGGCAGAGCAGGGAGAATCGATCTCCCTGCTCTGCCGCCTGGTCGCTATGGGCCCCCTGCCATCATCGGAAGATCAGCTGTACCGGCATTAAGCCGATACTGCTGATCGCATTGATGGGAGAAGGAGCTCTACGCTCCTTCTCCCATCACCCCCCTGTCAGTGTCGGCGTCTGACGTCGCCAACACTGACAGCAGGCGCAATGATGTCACTGCCCGGTGCCCGCTGTCAGGAGATCAGCGGGAGCAGTGCCGGAACCAGGAAAAAGAGAGGTGAGTATTTATTTTTTATGGGTGCTGCTGCCTTATTACAGGGTCTGCCTATGGGGGGGCTGCCTTATTACAGGATCTGCCTATAAGTGCTGCCTCATTACAGAGTCTGACTATGGGGGCTGCCTTATTACAGGGTCTGCCTATAGGGGTGCTGCCTTATTACAGGGTCTGACTATGGGGGTGCTGCCTTATTACAGGGTCTGACTATGGGGGTGCTGCCTTATTACAGGGTCTGCCTATAGGGGTGCTGCCTTATTACAGGGTCTGACAATGGGGGTGCTGCCTTGTAACAGGGTCTGACTATGGGGGCTGCCTTATTACAGGGTCTGCCTGTAGGGGTGCTGCCTTATTACAGGGTCTGACTATGGGGGTGCTGCCTTATTACAGGGTCTGACTATGGGGGTGCTGCCTTATTACAGGGTCTGACTATGGGGGTGCTGCCTTATTACAGGGTCTGACTATGGGGCTGCTGCCTTATTACAGGGTCTGACTATGGGGGCTGCCTTATTACAGGGTCTGACTATGGAGGTGCTGCCTTATTACAGGGTCTGCCTATGGGGGGTGCGGCCTTATACTACAGAGTCTGCCTATGGGGGTACTGCCTTATTACAGGGTCTGCCTATATGAGGGTGCTGCCTTATTACAGTGTCTGCCTATGGGGGCTGCCTTATGCTATAGAGTCTGCCTATGGGGAGTGCATTATACTATATTGTGGACTATTGACTATTTGGTGCATTATGCTACTGTATATGGAGGCTATCTAGGCGGCCATAATACAGTATGGAGATTAAATTGTGGGGGTCATTATACATTGTCGGAGCCATCAAACAGTTTGGAGGCTACTAAGGAGCCAGTATACTGTGTGGGTGGTACTATACAGTGAGGGGGCATTATACTGTGTATAAGAGAGCACCATGCTGTGTATAGGGTAGATGTACAGGGGGAGACTCGGGACATTATTAAATGTAAAGTGGGCACTTATTGTTATAGGGGAACTCAGGTTACTGTGGCTATCAAAGGGGCACACAGGGCAATATTACTTTCTAGGTGGCAAAATATGGGCACTGTTTTCTAGGGCACTTACACCCGGCATTACTATATAGAGGGGTGCTTTAGAATTTAGAGGGCACAGAAAACCACAAAGTATGTGCATTATTAGGGACAAATACGGCAGCAGCGGCTCAGTATTGGGGTATCAGGAGCAGTAATAAGGACACATACGGCAGCAGAGGCTCAGTATTGGGGTATCAGGTGCAGTAATAGGGACACATATGGCAGCAGCGGCTCAGTATTGGGTATCAGGTGGAGTAATAGGGACACATACGGCAGCAGCGGCTCCGTATTGGTGTGACAGGAGCAGTAATAGGGTCACATACGGCAGCAGTGGCTCAGTATTGGGGTATCAGGAGCAGTAATAGGGTCACATACGGCAGCAGTGGCTCAGTATTGGGGTATCAGGGGCAGTAATAGGGACACATACGGCAGCAGCGGCTCAGTATTGGGGTATCAGGTGTAGTAATAGGGACACATACGGCAGCAGCGGCTCAGTATTGGGGTATCAGGGGCAGTAATAAGGACACATACGGCAGCAGCGGCTCAGTATTGGGTATCAGGTGCAGTAATAAGGACACATATGGCAGCAGAGGCTCAGTATTGGGGTATCAGGTGCAGTAATAGGGACACATACGGCAGCAGAGGCTCAGCATTGGGGTTTCAGGTGCAGTAATGGGGACACACACGGCAGCAGCAGCTCAGTATTGGGGTATCAGTAGGATGAGGAGTTTGTGCAGGTTGGAAATAGATGGTGATGGGGCTGGAATATGAGAAGTGAAACGTGTCTTTGTTGTATTCTCTGGCTGGAAGAAGTTGTCATGTCGGTCTGGGCCAGATGGAAAAGACAGGAAAAATGAACGATTCCATCAGAAGGACGTCAGCGGTAAGACATTATCTGTAACTGTGCTGTGATCTCTTATATGTTCTGTAGGGCTGGTATCTACCACTGACCATATGGCGGTAATATCCATATTGGTCTTTATATAGAGATCATCTTCAGTAACAGCGCGGTCATTTGCTGAGGTTCTCCTCCAGTATTAGGGTGCGTCACCCAGTTGTAATCAAGGTTACCTGGTTAGGGGCCACTCAGAAGTTTCGCCCCCCCTGAACCAAAACTCTAGCTACGGCTCTGGTACAAACCCTTTAACACCCATATCAGAATGGCTCCATTTATTATTGGATGTAGTCAAAGAGAAATTTAGGATTTTTTTTAATGTGGATTTTGAAGTGGACCCATTTCAAAATCTTTGCAGAAAAAAAAACCCGTGTAGACATACCCAAAGAGGTCAGTACTTCTATTTTTACACAATTATTTTTACGTGAATTTTGGTGAGGATCTTGTTCTTATACACTTCTACTGATAAATATGGGAATACATGTCTACAGTGCAAACGCTGCTTTTTTCTTACACTTGGAAAAAGAAAACAACAGGTCAATTTCTGCTTGAAAAAAAGCTCAAACTTTGATTATTTAATTGATTGAAGTAGATACAAAAAGTGTCCTGTACACAAAAACAGTGTCATAATATATAAAAAAGATTCAAATTCTAATAACCCGAAATATGGTTATGTGACTGTACAATGCAACCAATATTGGACAAGAAATGGGGGGAAAAAAAGGAAAATAGAAAAAATATATAAGCTGCTTTATCAAAATTTTCAGTACAAGCAAAACTTAAAATTCTTTGGTTGGACGTCCGCTTTTTTTTCTAGTTGGCCAATCATTTTCCATAAAGGGGCAATGTGAATTTCCAGTTCTACTGACTTCAGATTCTGTCATATCAGACAATATTCAGAGAATACATCATTTAGTTGTATTAATACATTTCTACAAGGTGATGGGATTCGGCTTAGATTTTATAAGATTTTTCGGCGATAGCGTCTAATACTATAAAGGTGAAGGTTATTCCGTACCTTTTTGACGAGGTTTTCCCAGTGTCAGACAGAGCGCAGCAATGGTGACGCATACCCCCAAAAATACACAGACGCCCGCTACCGTCCTCAGGTTAGACCAGGTGCAGTGCTTCATTCCGTCCCCTTCCCAAAGTTTTCACCCAACAAGAAGATGTTAGATGGCCCCAAATCCTTATGAGAATGGCCGGTCTTTCTGCTCCCTCTCGTTGGAAATGGCCTCTTCTCAGCTACACATACTCTACCGGAGTCCACAAATACGTTTTTTTTTGCCTTTTTTCCTTTTCCAGCTAGAAGACGTCTTCTCACGTTACTGAGAAGGCCCCACAACCCCTTTGTTCTGGCTGGAATTACAGGATGCACTGCTAGAACTCTGCACTTGGACCTTGTGCCATTGAAATTCTTTCACGCAAGAAGAAAGGAATCCAGAGTGATTACTGACAATAGCTGGAGACGCGGTCGAATCTCGGATCATATCTACTAAGGGAGTTTCAATAAGTATCATTACACCTAACCCTAGGACGCCCAACAGTTGGGTCCCTTTCTCTCCACTCAAGATCCAGTTACAGAGGTCTCTGACTAAGCAAAAATCACAGCTCAGTAACTCTGCTCAATCTCTTAGTAACAAACCCAGGAATCATTACAGCTTGTACCAGCGCAAAAAAAAATAATAATAATAAAAAAAAATTATATTCTGAATCACATGAGTTTTTTTTTTAGGATGGGAGGGTGATTCATTTTTGCAATAGGGTTTTAATACAAGTTTTGCACCATTTGGCTTTCACACGCTTTTTTTTTTCTGCATGTCGCTGGCTGCTGATTGAGTTAACTGATTATATATCAGTGAGCTCTTTTTGGAAAGTTAGTATCTCTTTTAACCCCTTAACCCCCAAGGGTGGTTTGCACGATAATGACCGGGCCAATTTTTACAATTCTGACCACTGTCCCTTTATGAGTTTATAACTCTGGAACGCTTCAACAGATCCTGATGATTCTGACAATGTTTTCTCATGACATATTGTACTTCATGATAGTGGTAAAATTTATTTGATATTATTTGCATTTATTGGTGAAAAAAATGAAAATTTGGCGCAAATTTTGAAAATTTTGCAATTTTACAACTTTGAATTTTTATGCCCTTAAATCACAGAGATATGTCACACAAAATACTTAATAAGTAACATTTCCCACATGTCTACTTTACATCAGCACAATTTTGGAACCAAATTTTTTTGTTTGTTAGGGAGTTATAAGGGTTAAAAGTTGACCAGAAATTTCCCATTTTTACAACATCATTTTTTTTAGGGACCACATCACATTTTAAGTCACATTGAGGGGTCTATATGATAGAAAATAACCAAGTGTGACACCATTCTAAAAACTGCACCCCTCAAGGTGCTCAAAACCACATTCAAGAAGTTTATTAACCATTCTGGTGTTTCACAGGAATTTTTGGAATGTTTAAAAAAAAATAAAATTAACATTTAACTTTTTTTCACAAAACATTTACTTCAGATCCAATTTGTTTTATTTTACAAAGGGTAACAGGAGAAATTGGCCCCCAAAAGTTGTTGTACAATTTGTCCTGAGTACGCTGATACCCCATATGTGGGGGTAAACCACTGTTTGGGCGCATGGCAGAGCTCGGAAGGGAAGGAGCGCCATTTGACTTTTCATTGCAAAATTGACTGGAGTTGAGATGGGACGCCATGTTGCGTTTGGAGAGCCCCTGATGTGCCTAATCATTGAAACCCCCACAAGTGACACCATTTTGGAAAGTAGACCCCCTAAGGAACTTATCTAGATGTGTGGTGAGCACTTTGACCCACCAAGTGCTTCACAGAAGTTTATAATGTAGACACGTAAAAATAAAAAATCATATTTTTTCACAGAAATGAACTTTTCGCCAATTTTTTATTTTCCCAAGGGTACCAGAAGAAATTGGACCCCTGAAGTTGTTGTGCAATTTGTCCTGAGTACGCTGATACCCCATATGTGCGGGTAAACCCCTGTTTGGGCGCATGACAGAGCTCGGAAGGGAAGGAGTGCCATTTGACTTTTCAATGCAAAATTGGCTGGAATTGAGATCGGACACCATGTCGTGTTTGGAGAGCCCCTGATGTGCCTAATCATTGAAACCCCCACAAGTGACACCATTTTGGAAAGTAGACCCCTTAAGGAACTTATCTAGATGTGTTGTGAGAACTGTGAACCCCCAAGTGTTTCACTACAGTTTATAACGCAGAGCCGTGAAAATAAAAAAATCTTTTTTTTTTTTCCACAAAAATTATTTTTTAGCCCCCAGTTTTTTCCAATTTGTCCTGAGTATGCCGATACCCCATATGTTGGGGTAAACCCCTGTTTGGGCGTACAGGAGAGCTTGGAAGGGAAGGAGGATTGTTTTACTTTTTCAACGCAGAATTGGCTGGAATTGAGATCGGACGCCATGTCGCGTTTGGAGAGCCCCTGATGTGCCTAAACAGTGGAAACCCCCAAATTCTAACTGAAACCCTAACCAAAACACATCCCTAACCCTAATCCCAACCCTAACCCTAACCACACCGCTAACCCGAACATGCCTCTAGCCCTAATCCCAACCACACCCCTAACCCCAACACACCCCTAACCCTAATCCCAACAATAACCCTAACCACACCCCTAACCCTAATCCCAACCATAAATGTAATCCAAACCCTAACTTTAGCCCCAACCCTAACTTTAGTCCCAACCTAACTGTAGCCCCAACCCTAACTTTAGCCCCAACCCTAACCCTAACTTCAGCCCCAGCCCTAATGCTAATGGGAAAATGGAAATATATATATTTTTAATTTTATTATTTTTACCTAACTAAGGGGGTGATGAAGGGGGGTTTGATTTACTTTTATAGCGGGTTTTTAGCAGATTTTTATGATTGGCAGCTGTCACACACTAAAAGATGCTTTTTATTGCAAAATATAGATTTTGCGTCTCCACATTTTGAGAGCTATAATTTTTCCATATTTTGGTCCACAGAGTCATGTGAGGTCTTGTTTTTTGCGGGATGAGTTGACGTTTTTATTGGTACCATTTGGGCACGTGACATTTTTTAATCGCTTTTTATTCAAATTTTTGTGAGGCAGAATGACCCAAAACCAGCTATTCATGAATATCTTCTTTTTTTTTTTTTTTTTGGGGGGGGCGTTTATACAGTTCCACTTTTGGTAAAATTGATAAAGCAGTTTTATTCTTCGGGTCAGTACAATTACAGCGATACCTCATTTATATCATTTTTTTATGTTTTGGCGCTTTTATACGATAAAAACTATTTTATATAAAAAATAATTATTTTGGTATCCCTTTATTCTGAGGAGTATAACTTTTTTATTTTTTTGCTGATGATGCTGTATGGCGGCTCGTTTTTTGCAGGACAAGATGACGTTTTCAGCGGTACCATGGTTATTTATATCTGTCTTTTTGATCGCGTTATTCCACTTTTTGTTTGGCGGTATCATAATAAAGTGTTTTTTGCCTCTTTTTTTTTTACGGTGTTCACTGAAGGGGTTAACTAGTGGGACAGTTTTATAGGTCGGGTCATTATGGACGCGGCGATACTAAATATGTGTACTTTAATTGTTTTTTTTTATTTAGATAGAGAAATGTATTTATTGGAACAATATATATATATATTTTTTTTTACACATTGAAATATTTTTTTTTTTTACTTTTTTACTTTGTCCCGGGGGGTCATGACTATATAGGGTCAGGTCCCTGATCTGACACTTTGCATTGCACTGTGTCAGATCAGCGATCACACAGGCACTGAAGGAGGCTTCCCGGCGTCTGCTCTGAGCAGGCGCTTGCAAGCCACCTCCCTGCTGGATCCGGAAGGCCCCCCGTGGCCATTTTGGATCCGGGCCTGCAGGGAGGAGGTAGGAGACCCTCGGAGCAACCCGATCACATTGCGTTGCTCCGAGGGTCTCAGGGAAGCATGCAGGGAGCCCCCTCCCTGTGCGATGCTTCCCTTTGCCGCCGGAACGCTGCAATCAGCTGACACCCGGTGGCGATCGGCCGCACTCCCCCCGTGAACGCGGCTGATCGCGCTGGACGTACTATACCGTCAGTGGGAATTAAGTCCCAGGTCACCTCTACGGGATAGTACGTCCAATGGGATTAAGGGGTTAAAGAGTTTTAACTTTTAGCTGACTTTGACCACAAGTGTTCAACTCATCAATAGAAGCATCATCACTTTATACAAATATTGATCACAATTTAGGTTTTGAATATGTAGGCCATTATTTTAATCAGGACGAAAAGATTACAGAAATTCACATAACCTTTCTACTTGGAGGATTATATTTCATCGTCACCAATAATATCATTTTTGATAATTGTACATACAGTTATGCTCAAAAGTTTACATACCCCAGCAGAATTTTTGCTTTCTTGGCCTTTTGTCAGAGACTATGAATGATAACACCAAAACTTTTTCTCCACTCATGCTTAGTGGTTGGGAGAAGCCATTTATTGTCAAACTACTGTGTTTTCTCTTTTTAAATCATAAAGACAACCCAAAACATCCAAATGAACCTGATGAAAAGTTCACATACCCTGGTGATTTTGGCCTGATAACATGCACAGAAGTTGACACAAATGGGTTTGAATGGCTACTAAAGGTAACATCCTCACCTGTGACCTGTTTGCTTGTAATCATTGTGTGCATAAAAGCTGAGTGACTTTCTGGGATCCAGACAGACTCTTGCATCTTTCATCTAGCCACTGATGTTTCTGGATTGTGAGTCATGGGGAAAGCAAAAGAATTGTCAACGGATCTCTGGGAAAAGGTAGTTGAATTGTATACAAAAGGAAAGAGATACAAAAAAGATAATCGGTAGCCAATATCCTGCAGATTTTCCAATGCTGGGGGGCACTATACCCTTATTTCTCAGCACTGTTAAAAAGCGGCGCTGAGGAATAAGTACCCTTAACCGTTAAAAGGCATATCGGTGGTCGTTAAGGGGTTAATGCAAGAATATCATATTTTGAAAACAAATAAACAAAAACAGAAAGCCCAATGGATTTTAATAATGTTCTGTTTCAGTACGTGGGAAGGATCCCCAAAGCCCTAAGCCTGGATGAGCAGTTATTATGTAGCACGGACAGATGATGTTGGTGCAGCAGAAAGATCCAGATGGAATAATGGAAGCTGTAGGTGCAAAAAGGCAAGAGGAGCAAAAGGGAATCACGGGATGTGATGAGATAGAGGTGAGCAAATGGCAGCAGACGTGACAAGGAAGCCGAGGACACTTAGTGATGAGTAACTTATGTACCGAGTTAAACAGGACTGGACTAGCAGATTTTAGCAGAACTGGTCAGTGGTACAGTTGAGCTGTGTTTGTCACATGGTGCAGTATAGCAAACCTGGCTTTGTTACAACATACAAACATACTGGCCAGTGGAAAAGCAGGGCCGAGTATGGCAGATTGCCAATGCAGAGGTGGTCTATTAGGCCGGAGGGCTTTAAGTCAGAGGTGTGTGCCGGGTTGCCATGAGAACCTGATGCGCCAAAAAACAGATAGAGTTGACGTCCAGAGGAGAAGGCAGGGTCCAGTGCTGGATCCAACAGAGGTTAGTGACAATTAAAAAGGATCCAGCATTGCTGATATACAAAAAAAAGCAGCTTATGACAATGGCCACCATTAAATATTTGCATATGTATACCTTCCTGCTGAGAAATCCATTTTTATGATACTTTTACTTGTGTTTTTTTACGTAATTGCAGCAAGCTGGCATTTGTCCCACGGGAAAAAAAAGGAAATAAAAATATCTATTTCTCAGGCGCTTTATTGGGTGACACAGGAAACCATGGGTGTATGCTGCTACTATCAGGTTATGGTTTATGTCCAAAGTGTTTTCTTTTCTTAGCGTATTATTTTGTTAAATGTGTAAAAAAAAAAAGACAAATCAGTGGCTGCAGGAGGTGATGGGGGAAAAACTCCCAAATGCAGATCCGAGAAAAACCTGTGCTCTCCAAGTAAAACAAAGTTATTTTTTTATTTTCATTTCGCACGAACAGGATAAGTATATGTGGAATGTCCTATGTATGTAAAACAGGTATAAAAAAAATCAGCATTATATTTGGAGAGTGAGGAAGTTTCTTTATTTAAATGGTCACTGTCGTTCCAATAAATGTATCTACATTTGTTAGAGGTGTATTAAATAGCAACATTGGAAATCACTTTCTTTACAGGAAACATTGTTCACTCCCTGTACTACCCCTGCCCTAAAGTGCTGGCTACAAGTCGTTCCTCCTCTGTGGCTTACTGCCCACTGCCTGTTAGGGTGAATCCATCTCCAGTAACAGGGTCTGATCTGGGGCAGGACTTTGCTTCCGCTAGGTGTGAACTGCTGTACACGGAGGAGCTGTCACGGTTCATCCTGAGTCCTTCTTCTGAGGATCTCCGTCTCATGCACAGCTTATCCATAGCACCTCTCCTATCCCACATCTTGGGACCTGCCTTTCATGCACAGCTTGTCCACAATTCTTCTTCTCCATGGCTGGGGATCTCCCTTTCATATACAGCTTAGCACTGGCCCTCTCCTGTCCCATCACTTCTCAATCTCAGGGCTTTTCTCTTTGATGCACAACCTATCCACAGTCCTTCTTGCTGCCCTTCCTCTCCACAGTCCTTCTTGCTGCCCTTCCTCTCCACAGTCCTTCTTGCTGCCCTTCCTCTCCACAGTCCTTCTTGCTGCCCTTCCTCTCCACAATCCTTCTTGCTGCCCTTCCTCTCCACAGTCCTTCTTGCTGCCCTTCTTCTCCACAGTCCTTCTTGCTGTCCTTCCTCTCCACAGTCCTTCTTGCTGTCCTTCCTCTCCACAGTCCTTCTTGCTGCCCTTCCTCTCCACAGTCCTTGCTGCCCTTCCTCTGAGTCTCCCCGCTCCTGCGCAGCTTATCTACGGTTCCTTTTCTGCCCCTCCTCGATCTCTGCATGGCCCACAACCTTTACTCCCCACACAATAGTGAAATCCCTGTCTGCTACATCTTCAGGCCCACTCAGCTGCACCATTATAATAAACGCTTTAATTTCTCCACTTTTAGCAGTAGCTCACAGAAGATTTCACTGCTTGTACCAGTTCTAGGTCTAATAATAAAACAAAAGGACAGATATATGGGTGGGATAGTAAAAAAAAAAACTTGGATCAACCAGGGAACAGTAACCATTAGCTACTCAGAATGCGGACACTCAGCTAACTCTCTCACTATGCTGTTCGCTCTATTTCCTCTCACTGTGCTGCTGTCATCTCAATCTCCCCTGGTTTTCACTGTGCTGCTGTCATCTCAATCTCCACGCTGCCTCTAACTGTGCTGTCATCTCAATCTCCTTTCTGGCTCCTACTGTGCTGTGTGCTAGCTCCAGCTTTCCTACAGACAAGAATACAGGTAGGAGGAGTTTCAGTTGAAGGCTGGCATCTCATTGGTCACTGCAGTAACGGCAGTGGTTGCAGCATGTACACACCTGTCAGTGTTCTCAAGGTATGCAACTTCCCACCAAAAGAAAATGGATGAATAGGCAACTGTGCAAAAGCTTAGAAAGTTTTTTTTTTAGGCTGATTTACAGATGAGTCTAAGGTTACACTACTAAATATTTCACAAAGGACTCCTAGTTTCTCAAGGTGCAAATTCAATACATTATCGCGCATGGAGTACTGTGTCCAGTTTTGGGCACCGGTGCTCAGGAAGGATATAATGGAACTAGAGAGTACAAAGGAGGGCAACAAAATTAATAAAGGGGATGGGAGAACTACAATACCCAGATAGATTAGCGAAATTAGGATTATTTAGTCTAGAAAAAAGACGACTGAGGGGCGATCTAATAACCATGTATAAGTATATAAGGGGACAATACAAATATCTCGCTGAGGATCTGTTTATACCAAGGAAGGGGACGGGCACCAGGGGGCATTCTTTGTGTCTGGAAGAGAGAAGGTTTTTCCACCAAAATAGAAGAGGATTCTTTACTGTTAGGGCAGTGAGAATCTGGAATTGCTTGCCTGAGGAGGTGGTGATGGCGAACTCAGTTGAGGGGTTCAAGAGAGGCCTGGATGTCTTCCTGGAGCAGAACAATATTGTATCTTACAATTATTAGGTTCTGTAGAAGGACGTAGATCTGGGGATTTATTATGATGGAATATAGGCTGAACTGGATGGACAAATGTCTTTTTTCGGCCTTACTATGTTACTTTGACATTCTAGCCAAATACTTTCCAGCTGTAATGCACATTACAACCACTAGATGGCAGATGTAACAAACCATATCGCAAAATAAGCCACTGCGACCAAGATGTAAGGTAAGGAAGAAAGCACCAATATAGGTTTACAAAATACTAGATGGTGGCCCGATTCTAATGCATCGGGTATTCTAGAATATGTATGTGTAGTGTATAGCACAGCCCACGCAGTACATTGCGCAGCCCACGCAGTACATTGCGCAGCCCACGTTGTATATTGCGCAGCCCGTTGTATATTGCGCAGCCCACGTTTTATATTGCCCAGCCCACGTTGTATAGTAATGTAGTATATTGCCCAGCCCACGTAGTATTTTGCGCAGCCCACGTAGTATATTGCGCAGCCCACGTAGTATATTGCGCAGCCCACGTTGTATATTGCGCAGCCCACGTTGTATATTGCGCAGCCCACGTTGTATATTGCGCAGCCCACGTAGTATATTGCGCAGCCCACGTTGTATATTGCGCAGCCCACGTTGTATATTGCGCAGCCCACGTTGTATATTGCGCAGCCCACATTGTATAGTAACGTAGTATATTGCCCAGCCACGTAGTATATTGCCCAGCCCATATAGCATATTGCCCAGCCCATGTAGTATATAGCAATGTGGGCATCATATCCCTGTTAAAAAAAAGAAATAAAAAAAAAAATAGTTATATACTCACCCCCGGATCCAGGCGAAGCGGTTACCGACGCTGCTCGTGCGCTCCGGTCTCAAGAGTGCATTGCGGTCTCGTGAGATGATGATGTAGCGGTCTCGAGAGACCGCTACGTCATCATCTTGCGAGATCGCAGCATGGACCGGTTACCGGAGCATCGCGAGCAGGAAAGGCCTGTTGTCGATCTGGGGGGGGGCGACGGACGGTGAGTATATAACGATTTTTTATTTTTTTTTAATTATTTTTAACATTAGATCGTTTTACTATACATAATGCATAGGCAGCATCAATAGTAAAAAGTTGGTCACACAGGGTTAATAGCAGCGGTAACGGAGTGCATTACACCGCGGCATAATGCGGTCCATTACCGCTGCCATTAACCCTGTGTGAGGGCAGACTGGAGGGGAGTACGGAGCGGGCACTGACTGCGGGGAGGAAGGGGCGGCCATTTTTTCGCCGGACTGTGCCCGTCGCTGATTGGTCGTGGCTGTTTTGCCACGACCAATCAGTGACTTGTATTCCATGACAGACAGAGGCCGCGACCAATGAATATCCATGACAGACAGACAGAAAGACGGAAGTACCCCTTAGACAATTATATAGTAGAAGCTTTAAAAAAAGGAGTAATGAAAAAAATATAAATATCTTTAATATTACATAGTTAAAAATAATAAAAACAAGTTATTTGGGAAAAGAACGTTCGTTCCTAAATGTCAGCGCCAAGCTAAGCAGTGCAACAAAAAGGAAAAGGTGGATGTCAAAAATTGGGGTGTGCAAACATGAATCAGAAGAAAAACAGATACTTTTTTCCAACGGATACTGGAAGCCTGTGCTAGCATTTCTTCTGCGGTGCTGCTATCAGTGTGTCCAGAGTGGGAGAAGAGGGTTGCATTGACAATTCAACACAATGGGCAGCACTTAGGACACATTTTATAAGTGGTCATAAACTTGTAAATAACTCATAAAAGGAATAAAGTTACGTTAAAACCAAGCACACCATTGTTTTTCTTGTGAAATTCTCAATAAGTTTGATGTGTCACATGACCCTCTTCCCATTGGAAAAAATAAAGTTGGATCCAAAATGGCCGGCTTCAAATAGGCCACGATGGTCACCACCCATGCGCGAGATCCCCGGAGCGGGCGAAATCCCGGAAGGGCACGAGAAGCCCCCGCTCAGACGCACGCCGGGAAGCACGAGAAGAGAGGTAAGTATCACGGGATCGGGCGGCTGCCGCAGTAACAACATCTTTACATATGTAGCGAAAGTATTTGGAACTTCTATAAAGAATTACTTGGAAATATCAAAATTGTCTCTTCAGAGATGAAGAGGACTAGAACTCTAGTGCCACCTATTGGAAGTAGCAATCCTAACAGTCAATGTCGACCCATTAGATTATGCAGAGCACTCTTCGTTATTTTATATACCAAATTTTATGGACCATTAGACACCTAGGTTTAGAAAGCAGAAAATAGGAAAAACATTTTTTCTATTAATTAAAATTTCCTTGGCAGTGTAAAGTTGAAGGGCCGTTATCACTAATTTTAACGTACTAGAGAATAGATTGTGAGCCTTCGCGGGCAGGGTCCTCTCTCCTCCTGTACCAGTTATGACTTGTATTGTTTAAGATTATTGTACTTGTTTTTATTATGTATACCCCTCCTCACATGTAAAGCGCAATGGAATAAATGGCGCTATAACAATAAATAATAATAATAATAATAGAGAGGTAATAAATCAGTTATTGGCATTTCTCTGCAGTGTATATTATTCACACATAGCTCTACTACATGTAAATCTGCACACATACACAGCTGTGCTACATGTACATTTACTCATACACACAGCTGTTACATGCACATTTGCATACATACAGCATTGCTACATGTACTTACAAAGCTCTGCTACATGCAAACTTGCATACACACACAGCTCTGCTACATGAACCCTTGAATACACACAGCTCTGCTACATGTACATTTACTCATACACATCTTGCAGTTCCTGATGGGACCTAAATGGCAGATTCACAAGCAGAGCAGCCGAAGGACCTTCTACTCCATTATCTGAAGGAGATATATATATATTTTATTAATATATTATTTTAACTCACCCATTTGATGCCTAAAATCTTGTCTGATGTTGTATGTTTTTTATATTTTTAACTTTGTAATAATAAAGATTATATAGATTTGTTTTTACATTTAATTATTGGGCTCTGCACTCCTTCTTGATACGTTATTTAATATTTTTGGTTCAAATAGAAGTATATATTTTTGGGACATCTCTTCATGTTGGTCTAATATATTTTTATAGTCAAACCCTTTTATAGGTTTGCGTAATCACAAGACAGCCTTCTGATTACTGGAGATCTGTAATAAAAGTAAGGCCGTGTTTTTGGCTGGTGATAAAAGATGTTTCCCCTCTTTCTATACCATGGACATTACAGAGGGGGGTTCGCTGCTAAAGCCAAGGGGAAACACTCTGGTTGACCCAAACATCATGAAAAACCACAAACTGTTAGAGGTGTTGCCCAAGATTAGAGAAACATGGCTGCTGTCTTCCAAAGTTCAACAACACTTGTAAATCGGTTGTGTTTGGTAACACAAGCCCCATACGACCTGTGGACAGGTGCGGCACCGCTTTTGGAAGAAATCAGACATGTTTTTGTAATCCTGGAATACCCCTTTAACCTCAAGACTTAGAGAAGCCAAAACAATAGGCAGTATCACTGCTGTGGTTTAGTGGTGCACGCTTCCATTGTGGTGATTCTTCTGCAAACTGCAACGATAATGAAAACAGCGCCGAAACCTCCCAAAACAATAGAGGCAGAGATTACAGCCGTCAGGTCGACATGATGTTATGTCAGAGTTCATAAAACCTTTACATAGCAGCATATCCTGTGAAGTTTTTTGTCGGAAAAATATTTTTTGCAGAAAGGGGATTGCTTAGCAAAAATGAGAAATGATGGCGTCCCGGCTTTCACACAAAACCTAGAAAAAGACAAGACAGCAATAAGTATAGTACAGCAAGGATTAACTTGTTCATTCAACACAAACGCAATATTAAAAGAGTAACTACATTTTTTTGTCTTTTTTTTTCTGAATCTTTCCAGAACAAAATTATGGACAAAATTATTATTATTTTTTTTTTTAAGTTTAGTTACTATGTAACTTAGAAAAAAACAACACACATCATTCATTCCTAAGTAGGGTGTTGTCCTACGACTGTATTCTCACCTGCTGTGCTGCAGGACCTGGAGTAATGTCTTGTCCGGATCTACCTGGTAAAAGGACTGAGACATTTCATCCTCAAAGAAGATCTGCAAAAAAAACAAAATGTTGAAATTGTAGACATTTTCCCTGCACTAGTGCATAAATCAAGCAGACTAAGCACTGGGTATACATGTTGTTCCAAAGTGATGGATACAGCCCTTTGATTTTACAGAAAAGGTTCACAGATAAGCTGAAAGCATGGTGTTTTGTTGCTGGACTCATAGTTATGAGCAGTAATTTGTGGGGGAACCTAAAAGGTGCTCAGGTCCATGGGGAAAATTAAAGGGTTGGTCCACTTTATTCTATCAGATGTGTTGGGACATGATTTTGTGGTCCTTACTGGGGATGGTGCTGTCCAGCAGCCACGTCATTAATATGTTGTCACCGGACAGGAGCCTCGCAAACTGCCTCCTACCTGACTGCATCCCTGACTTCTCTTTTGATTAGTCGGCCTGGCGTGATGTCATCGTTGACGTGTGATGTCATACCAGGCCGACTACTCATAAAAGAAGCTGTGGATGCCGGCAAGTGGTAGGGTTCCGTTCTGGGAGTAGTAGATTACCGATGTGGTCCTGTGAATCAATTTTCACCATCTCTAGTACGTACTAACATTAGGTGATACAATTTCGTCAGTGACCCCTCAGGACTTCATCAACATAGCCGCTGACGAAGGAGCCCGTCATGGGACCTGTCCGTCCGCCTCCAGCTGAAACCACTGCACATGAAAACTAAAGAAGCGACTACGTAGTAGAACAACTGTCTGTGCTGACCTCTAGGTTGTGAGCCACGTATTTTCTCTCTGTATCCCACGGTGGCAAATCCTGTGAGAACATTTCATTCAGATGATCTATAAATCTAAAAATAATAATTAAATGATGAACTGCAGAAACATGATGGAGACACCAGAAACCCCATCTAACTATATGGTGCAGTGAGAAATTCCCAGCCTACCTGGAGTCTTCCTGAAATGCAGAGATGAAGTCCGTCTGACTGTGTTCGGGGTAGAAGAACAGCACCGGCCAATGAAGGCGGCCATTCTCATCTAAAAACACTTGTGCCCCAGTCACATTTTCAGACCTGGAGATGCCATTATGTAACGTTCCCACCGTCTCTTCCTCGTCATCATCATCCTTGCTGCTTTGTTCTAGTAATTTTATTCCTCGTTCCTATAGTAAAAGTTCAATAATCATGATAATTACTTGCTCAGATAAGTGCATCCTCCCATCCATCAAAGGATTACTCATCTAGGGATATTTAGAGGGTCCTCCTATCAGAGCAAGAATTCTCCACGTCTCCAGCTGCACTGTAACTGGGCCATTCACGTCTGCAAATTGGGAGTATGCAGCTGACTGCCATTTACATGCACTAGTTTGATCAGAAGAGTGCATCTGTGATTTTTATTCCCACGCAGACTAATGGTCCGTGTGGAAAATCGGCCACATGCACTGGCTGTAATGGGTACGTATAAATACACTAGTTTGATAGTCATACTCCGAACCAAGCCAGATGTCAACACGTCCCAGAACCGTTTGACCCCATCCTGCACAGAGATGTGCACGCTCCAAGAACAGATTTAGTGAGAAGAAACGCACATAAATATAAAATGTGCATATATTATTCTGGAAGCAGTAACATGTTTAAACCACGTTCACAAGTTCAGTATTTGGTCAGTATTTTACATTAGTATTTTTCAGTGAAAACCAGGAGTGGGTGATAAATGCAGAAGTGGTGACATATTTCTATTATACTTTTCCTCTAATTGTTCCACTCCTGGTTTTGGCTTACAAATACTGATGTAAAATACTGACCAAATACTGAAGGTGTGAACGTGGGCTTAACTGATATCTGTGCGGTTACTTTCACAGTCTCCAGCCTTCTTTTCTCCAATTAAATAGACATATTTGGACCTTTATGGACGCAGCGTTACCAAACTATGAAAGTAAAAAGTAAAATGGTCCAGTACCTCAAGGGGTTAGCACAGTTTTGGGAAGCGGGACAGCGAGCGAGCTTCAGCGCCATCCTCACTGCGCATTTTCATTTATTATTATGTTTTACATGTCTAATACTCTTGCCTTAATTGCACGCAGAAGAGAATCGTTTTGGGCCTGCTTCTTCTTTTCTGTCTGTCTCAACTTCCTGGCATCTCGCTCTGCAGCCCTCTGTACATGGAGAAAGCATTTTATTTCATATCATTGATAAAAAAAAGAAAAAAAAAAGAAGAAGAAGCAAAAAAAAACAAAAAACTCCATAAAGTCAAAGAACTTGACTATGTGCAGTCTGCCCACAACCAGCATACATGCCTACACTGAGGTCCTTGTTATTACGGTATGCGATTTGCACACTTCTGATCACATTCCGACTAGACGTGTCCACCCTAGCTCAATTCACTTGTACTGAGCGAAGCTGTGGACGTCTGGTCAGCATGTGACCAAATGTACACAAATCACATACTTACAGTCACGTGACTGACTGCATCCGGCACAGGAGAATCCTGTTCAGCGCATCCAATTAGTGCTGTAAAGCAGACAGAAAGTGCTAAGAAGTGCAATATACATTGAGAAGTGTCCAGCATCCAGTGGTCTAAACTTTCAAACTTGCAGCTTTTATAAACGTTTCCATGCAGTCCATCATACGGTCAAAGCAAACATTACTAACGCATTTCAGGCACTCGATCATGGCAGCCAATGCTTGGCCAGAAATGCGCATGCAATGTGTTTTACTCACATGATAAATGTTATCAATACCTTTAAAGTGTAGCTAAACTTTGTAATTGTTTTTGGCAAGTTGTATCCCAGCACTGCTGACTGTATATAGTCCGAGTCCTGAGACCTCCACCGATTACTCGATCCAAGGATAGTACTCAGCCTATGCATGAGCAGGATGGTGTACAGACTTTCTAATGAGCCATACACCGCTGTGCTCGAGACCCCACTGAACATGAGAATGGGAATCACAAAGTCCCCTTTGTGAATGAAGTGTTAAAGAGCCTGACAAGGGCTTACCAACGCTTCATTCACCCAGGAGCCACAGTGGAGTCTCAGCAGACGGACCCACACCAATCATTCATTTATCGCTGATTATTTATGGGACAACCCCTTTAACATTTCCAAAATTCGATGACTATAAATCAAACATAGTATTATTTTTATATGTAACTGATAACCATATACACATCGGCCCTGCAGTAGGCCCAGCTATTCATTTTTACTTACATGAAGTTTATCCGCTTTCGTCCTCATTTCCAAAAGTTTCTTCTCCGTTGGACTGATCTGTAAGCCTTCATCGCACCATTTCAAAGCTTCAGAGTAATTCTTAATTTCCATGTAGCACAGAGCACCTAAAACAGGACACATGGAGCATCCAGCATCAACTTACAACATTAAATCGGATAAGGCACCAAACATATGCTTTTATTTTTATTCCCTAAAAACAGTTAGAAAAAAAGTAAAATAAACAGTCCTATATTCAATCTATAAAACCAAACATCTGGAACTCTCTGGCCGCGAGGCCCCTAAGAGTCGCAGATCGGCCCCACTGTTCTGCCTTCAGTAAAACATCATAGAGCAATCCGTACGTGCGCTGGTTGATAATAGTTAGGACTGTGCTTGGTGGGGTGGGTGTCGGTAAGAGAATAATAATTTTTGGAACTGCAAAAAACTAAAGAAACAATAACATCCCCCACAAAAAAAAATAAAAGAAAACAAACAAACAATGATGATTAAGATGATGTTTATTTTGGACTAATTACCTCGAATCACTGCCTTTAAATGGTCCGACTTCTGCTTTCTTGCAGCAATTGCATCATTAAGAGAGGAGCGGTAGTTGCCTGGAGAGAACGGAACAACTTGGTTTATTTTGACAAATAAAAAATTGAATGAACGTGTTCAGATAAGGTGTTATCTGAGCATGCTCGTGGGCTAACAAACGTGTCTTCAGCATGCTCGAATAATATATTCGATTCCTCGCAGCTGCATGTTGCCCAACCCTAATATCTGCATCTTATGAAAAATATGTATGCAATATGTTTTATGATCAGATCATCTTTTTTCATTGTGGTCAACATACACACTCACCTAGATAAAACTGAGCCGCTGCCCGGTTGGTGTACAGCACCGCGTTCAGCTCTGCATCCTTACAACTCTTTTTGATGCCTTCTGTGTAAGCGACGATGGCTTTCTTGTAATTCTTTTCTTTGAAGTAGTCATTTCCCTCTTCTTTATAGGATTTGGCTTGTTCTGCGCAATCAAGGTTAAAGGGATTGTATGACATCACAAAAAAACATTGCTCTTCTCCATCAACTGGATCTGGCATTACGGCTCTTGCCGAACCAGAGCCCTGCAAACCACATCCTACCTGGGCCAGGGTCCTGCAAATCGATTCTTTCATCTCTAGCATATAAGTTTTCCAGGTTCTCCTCCTGCACCATCCTCACAGCCTGCACTGATCTTCTGTCCATCAAACAGCTGCTGATGGAGGAGCCTGTGTCCTGACCTGTCCATCAACCTCCTTCAATTTAAATAGACCGCACTCAGGAAACCGTTTATTTATTTTTTTTTATCGGAGGTGGTTGATGGACAGGTGGGGTCACATGCTTGTCCGCAGGCAGTATAAAAAGCTATGCAGTCTGTGAGGAAGGAGGAGAACCTTTAATAGTTATATATTATTAGGTGCCATAAAATCCTGTCCCCCAAACACTTATATTAAAAAAAAAAAAATATATATATAAGCAGACCACCCCTTTAAGTAGTTTTCCAGCCTGTGTTGCCAACGTGAACCAGGCATGTCAACATCTAGAGTATACTGGAAAATGATGAACTATTAAATGGCCAGACTGGAATAGTAAGGAAAAAAATCCATATTCACTGCCAGCAATCAGAGATCTTACATATAGTAGGAAAATAAGACAGTATAGTAAAAACGTGCACATAATTATGTGCAAAATAATTACACCTTATGCACATGCCGCTGCAAACAATACCTTCAGGGGAGCGATCATTGTCAAAGAGCATAGACTGGAGGCAGGCCAGGTCCGGGGCTTTCTCTGGGTCAATTTCATCCGGAGCTTTCTTCATAAACATAGGAATCTTCTCAAACTCCTACAGTGGATGTAGAAAATGAAGGTTACATCTCGGAATCTCACACACCAGGCCATATAACATCTGCTGTACTCTCCCAGTAAGTATTACAGCTCCTACCGTGGTACGGTATGGATTGTGTAGGTAAAGGTATGCAGTCCACCCGATGTGTACGAGGGAGAGTTATATCGCCCGACTCTGGTGGGACTATGATGAGTGTAGAATACAATCATCACCTAATAAGTCAGCACTCACCTCCTGCCAGTTGTCCTCATTGAACGCCCCCTTGTATTTCTGCGTTTGGAATTTATCCATAAACTGGTCCATGACTTCATCTTCCTCCGGCTGCTTCGGATCCATGACAGCGCAGGATTTCCTGTAAAATACAGACATCCAAGTGTTTTTATATATATTTTAATTAATTTTGCTTGCAAGAGACAACAAGTATTTGAGAACATTTGGATGTGCGAGGGCCTGTATGATTACTGACTGCAGCATTCATCACTTTTATAGTGATCCCACCTGATCAGACTCATGGCCACCCCTGCACTCATCCTCCTACTAGACAGGGCAGGGGTCAGGGACCCATATCCTGGTGCTCTGCTTCCATATTTACGGAGGGGGGGGGAACCTAACATCAAAAGCACCCCATAGGTCACATATCAAACAGTTTGCACTCCCATCTACCATACAATACTGCAATACACTGCATCTTCTATGCAGGGAGCTGCAATAGGGCAAGAGAAGCCCACACCATATATTGGCTCGTCGTTAAAGGGGAAAATAAAGCTGCCATTGGACATCCCCTTTTAAAACCAGATAGGCACAATATAAACCAGGGGAGGCATATTCTCAGGGACCACAGTACTCAGACCAGCAGCCTTGTTTTGCAGGACCTTAAAATTGCTCCTTACGTGGAGAGTGCGTGCACGCAGATCTGATCTATATGCAGCAGTGTCGGCATCTCCAATGTGATACATATACAGCAGTCTCGGAGTGTCCAATGTGATACATATACAACAGTCTCGGAGTCTCCTATGTGATACATATACAACAGTCTCGGAGTCTCCTATGTGATACATATACAGCAGTCTCGGAGTCTCCTATGTGATACATATACAGCAGTCTCAGAGTCTCCTATGTGATACATATACAGCAGTCTGAGAGTCTCCCATGTGATACATATACAGCAGTCTGAGAGTCTCCTATGTGATGCATATACAGCAGTCTCGGAGTCTCCTATGTGATGCATATACACCAGTCTCGGAGTCTCCTATGTGATACATATACAGCAGTCTCTTCTCTGTGTCTCCTATGTGATAGATACAGCAGTGTCGGTGTCTCCTATGTGATGTATATGTAACGTGGTGCAAGGCGGTAACTGTGAGTGAGGTACTCATCTATTATGCCCTGGCACATTACATGAAGGTGGGGTCCTGGCTGGGTGTGTGGATTTGTGCTGTGAGGGAGCTACGCCCATGCAGGCAGCATGAAACCAGTTCAAAACAAACCTTTTACTGAACATTACCTTGGGGAGGGATATATATACCTATATACAGTAGATAGCGGGCACATATCTTTACAAACATTTCCCTGATAATGCGTAACATTTTCCTCACACAAATTCAATCCCTTTCTCTTCACTTGCTCTCTGTCTTCACTCTTCCTCACTACTTCACCACAACCCAGCTCAACACCACAGTACAGATAGTGAGAGTCCTTTACTCGACCCGCGGTTCTGCGTATTCTTTCCCCTTAGGGGAACTATGGTGCCAGTATGGCCGGTACGTATCTTCTCTTCTGATGCTCCGTTACACCTGCCCTGGGCACTTCTCCATCTTGCGTACTCTGTCCTGTCTAGCCCCAACCGTTACCTTTCGGCGTTATAAACTCTGAGCCTTTCTGCTCAGCATCCTCTTCCAGGACCCGTCTCCCAAAAAAAATTATTCTGTCTCTCGGTCACTAGTCCTCGTTTCCGCTCTGGATCACACTCTCTCTTTTTCCTGGTCTCCTCTCACTTCTAGGGACACCCACGAAATGCAGCACTGCTCACTCCAGACCTTAGGTCTCTTGTCTCTACACTCTGGGCCCTATCTCTTTCCCTTCAGCTTAGCCTCTCCCACTCTGGGCTAGTCCCAAAGTTAACTCTAACTGTCCCTGTTACCTATCTTCTGCTGGGCAGAACTCAGCCTAGTCACCAACAACACAGATCACTACGCATCTGTTCCCACTGCTGTACACCAATGCAATGATAGTACTGACTCAGAGCTACTGCAAACGAGAAGGCCTGCAAGTCAGAAAGAGCTACCACATGGATGCCATGCTGGTACATGTAGTTCTTCTAACAGGGCAGCGCAATGCCCATGTATGAGACAAATAAGAGCCTACCTGGTGAAATTAACCGCTGCACTAGGTCTTCAGTCCTCCAGCACGCTCTCAGGTGTCGCTCTTCTGTCTCACACTTCCGGTCTTCTCCATGGTTCCACGTGTGCCTCGCAGTGCACCGCGCTTTCCGTTCCCCCATGTGTTTCCGGTGTACGTCTTCCGGGTTCTTTTACCCTTGGATATTGGCGCTGACAGCCCGGTATCTGATAACGGTGAGCAGTGCTGGGAACATAGGGCAAGGGGCAATGTTCCCTGTGTGATGTGTGCGCAGCTGCCCTGCAGGGTGTCATGGCTGCCGTGTCTCAGGCATCAGCAGTCTTGACTTCTTTTGTGTTAACCCTTTCAAGTCCTCTCTGCTTTTGTTGTCACTGCAGTGTATTCTAGCAGAAATTGTGCAAATAAATGCACCCATGTCATCCATGAAAGGGCCGGGTGTAAGTGACCCCTCTGGTGACCCAGTCCCGGGGAGCCTGTCTTCACTTACAGTTTTCTTCTCCTCTTCTTTTAAGAGCTGTAACTTTATCTTTGTCGTTTCATAGCTATGTGTCAGGTCTTGTTTTTTTTGCTGTACGAGCTATAATTTTCCTCATTAACGCTTTTTTTTTGTGGGAGTCGAAGTGAGGAAAAGCAAGTTACTCTGTCGCCTCATTGGGGGACACAGGACCATAGTTTTTGCTTAGTGTAGCATAGGAGGCACACCTAAAATTTCGTACAACAGGATTATTATTATTATTATAGGGTCCCCGGACATGGGGAATAGCCATCTCAACTTCAACCGGGCACCCTATAATAGGGGGCCGAGGAAGGAGCCATGCCGGGAGTCTCGCAGGAGACCCACTTTTCTTCATCTGTAATCCCGTCGTACGAAATTTTAGGTGTGCCTCCTATGCGACACTAAGCAAAAACTATGGTCCTGTGTCCCCCAACTAGATCCTAAGAGAAAGAGATTTTACGGTGAGTACACAAAATTCTCCTTTTTCTGCAATTTGCCTTACATTTTCAGCGTTCACTGTGTGGGGTAAATATTATGATACTGTATTAGTTCAGACACACAGCAATGCCACTTTTTGTTTTACATTCCGGGAAAAGGGAGTGATATGAATATATATATATATTATTTTTTTTACACATTTTGTGTGGGATCTTCTAGGGGTCTTAAATGAGGGATCTCTACAATACACTGCAATACTGTAATATTATAATATTGTAAAATTACAGATCCATGAGTAGAAACATGCACGCCACACACCTTCCTGCTATTCCCCCATTCTTCCCATCCCTCCCCCAGACACACCCATGGATAAGAATGGCTCTATTCCATATTTAAAAAAAAAAATCCTTGTGTTTTAAACTTGTACACTCCCTTTAAATGCAGCCACATACTGCTTGGGCATAGGGTAGTGTGCCAAATGTCCCCCTCTGCTATGCTGAAAAGAGGAGTGGGCTCATTGTGAGATGGGGCGTATATTTTTCAGGCATGTCTTGAGCTTGTTTTATTGAATTAATGAAGAAAGAGTGCACTACTGTCCAGAGTATTTAGAACAGAGTGCAATACCTAGTTCGTGCAACAATAATGTATGAAAACAGAAAAAAGACTGAACTAATAATAGTATGCACATCCTCATAGTAAAATTGGAAAACCTTTATTTCACCTTAAACACAATAACTATAAAAAACATTTAAAATACTGATTACAACTCGTGTGCTAATAACGTATCTTCGGCATACTTAAAAAAATATGTTTGAGTCCCCACACTTGCATGTCTCGCGGTTGTTCAACAATCGTAACACATGCAGGGACCGCCTGTTTGTTAGGTATCCCTACATGTGTTGTGGCTGATGAACAGCCGTGAGATTTGCAGCCACGGGGACTTGAACATAGTATTCAAGCATGCTGAAGATACTCTTTTAGCACATGAGCATGCTCGCACATCACTAATCAGCACATCTTTACATATGACAGTAGTGGTATGGCTGTATAGGCACTTGTCCCATAATAAAAGTGATACCTGTTTTGCAGAGATCTCATGTCCAAGTCATGACATATCTACTGTAGCAACCATATGCTAATCAGGCTGGAAGTGCACTAGGGGCATGTCAGTACACTCCAAATAAGCAGTCTATGTACACTGACGCCCCCAGTGAATTTCCAGCTTGGTATGCAAATGGTTACTACACTAGATATCTCATGACTGGCACGTTGGATCTCTACAAACAAGGTATTGTTTTCATTAGGAGACAACCACGTACACAGCCATACCACTACTAACCTATGTAAAAATGTGCTGACAAGTTCCATTTAACGCATTGTGCACTGTGACATGTTTCCCTACATTTTGCAACAGTGGTGCAAGTGAAACCTTCCATTGAGACCACCAAATCTAAAAGCTCTCTCTTCTTGGGTAAAAGTCTTAGAAAAAATGTTTGTGGCTGAGGTGCAAGACCTATAGACAGGTGTGCATCTGCTGGGGAAAGGGAAACATTTTTTTGTACAGTCATGGCCAAAAATTTTGAGAATGAGACAAATATTAATTTTTCCAAAGTCTACTGCTTCATTTTTTCTAATGGCAATTTGCATATACTCCTGAATGTCAGAGTGATCAGCTTAACAGCAATTACTGTACTTGCAAAGTCAATATTTGCCCAGAAAATGAACTTTAACCCCCAAAACACATTTCAACATCATTGCAGTCCTGCCTTAAAACGAGCAGCTAACATCGTTTTAGTGATTGATCCATTAACACAGGTGTGGGTGTTGATGAGGACAGGGCTGGTGATCAATCAGTCATCATTAAGTAAGAATGACATCACTGGCCACTTTAAAAGGAGGCTGGTGCTTGGTATCATTGTTTCTCTTCAGTTAACCATGGTTATCTCTAAAGAAACACGTGCAGCCATCATTGCACTGCACAAAAATGGCCTAACAGGGAAGAGTATCGCAGCTACAAAGATTGCACCTCAGTCAACAATCTATCGCATCAAGAACTTCAAGGAGAGAGCTTCCATTGTTGCAAAAAAGGCTCCAGGGCGCCCAAGAAAGACCAGCAAGCGCCAGGACCGTATCTTAAAACTGTTTCAGCTGCGGGATCAGACTCCCAGCAGTGCCGAGCTTGCTCAGGAATGGCAGCAGGCTGGTGTGAGTGCTTCTGCATGCACTGTGAGGTGGAGACACTTTGAGCAAGGCCTGGTTTCAAGGAGGGCAGCAAAGAAGCCACTTCTCTCCAGAAAAACCATCAGGGACTGACTGATTTTCTGCAAAAGGTACAGGGAGTGGACTGCTGAGGACTGGGGCAAAGTCATTTTCTCTGATGAATCCCCTTTTCGATTGTTTGGGACATCTGGAAAACAGCTTATTCGGAGAAGAAGAGGTGAGCGCTACCACCAGTCTTGTCTCATGCCAACTGTAAAGCATCCTGAAACCATTCATGTGTGGGGTTGCTTCTCAGCCAAGGGAATCGGCTCACTCACAGTCTTGCCTAAAAACACAGCCATGAATAAAGAATGGTACCAGAATGTCCTCCAAGAGCAACTTCTCCCAACCGTCCAAGAGCAGTTTGGCGCCCAACAATGCCTTTTCCAGCATGATGGAGCACCTTGCCATAAAGCAAAGGTGATAACTAAATGGCTCATGGAACAAAACATAGAGATTTTGCGTCCATGTCCTGGAAAATCCCCAGATCTTAATCCCATTGAGAACTTGTGGTCAATCATCAAGAGACGGGTGGACAAACAAAAACCAACAAATTCTGGCAAAATGCAAGCATTGATTATGCAAGAATGGACTGCTATCAGTCAGGATTTGGTCCAGAAGTTGATTGAGAGCATGCCAGGGAGAATTGCAGAGGTCTTGAAGAAGAAGGGTCAACACTGCAAATATTGACTTGCTGCATTAACTCATTCTAACTGTCATTATAACCTATTGGTACTCATAATATGATTGCAATTATATTTCTGTATGTGATATAAACATCAGACAAACACTAATAAAAACCAGAGGGCAGCAGATCATGTGAAAATATAATTTTGGTGTCATTCTCAAAACTTTTGGCTATGACTGTATATTTGTGATCAATGTGATGGATTATTGACTTTTTGTATTTTTCAGAGTTTGTGATGAGGAGGCTGCTGTGGTCATCACTACCCCATCTAGTGGCCATCAGAGCGTATGGCAATGACTCATCCAGAGTTAGGCGCCACCTGCTGTCCAGGATTTACCAGCCAGGAAATCTGTGGACAGAAAACTCGTCTGAAATTCAAGCCAAACCAAACGAGCCCTCCAGTAAGAGTCAGAGACTTATGTTCAAAGCAGGATTAATCCGACCCACCAGTCCCGGATGTTTCCACTATTTGCCCCATACTGTACGCTCAATGGAGAAGCTCATTAGGCTGATAGATCGGGCTATGCAGGAGATCGGAGGGCAGAAGATTGACATGGCGACTCTTTGCTCAGCAACTCTGTGGAAGCAAAGTGGACGCTGGGATCTGGTGGGAAAAGAGCTGCTGTGTTTGATGGACAGACACAATCAGGAATACTGCTTAGGGCCCACACATGAAGAGTCCGTCACCAATTTAGTCGCCGCAGAGGGCGGCATCAGCTACAAGCAGCTTCCTCTTCTGCTGTACCAGATCACCCGGAAATTCAGAGATGAAAAGAGGCCGTGCTTTGGTTTGCTGCGCGGCAGGGAGTTTTACATGAAGGACATGTACACGTTTGATCTAACAGAGGAAGCCGCCTACGTGACGTATAACAACGTGTGCGATGCCTACTCTAATATATTCCGCACCCTTGGCATGAAACATGTGAAAGTCCAAGCAGATACGGGAAATATAGGGGGCAAAATGTCGCATGAGTTTCACCTCCCTGCCGGTATCGGTGAGGACAGGCTGATGGTCTGCGGCAGCTGTGATTTTGCCGCCAACATAGAGACATTGCATCCAGATGAGAGAAGTTGTCCTAGTTGTAAAGGTGAGCTGGCAGAAAGTAAGGGCATCGAGATCGGGCACACCTTCTACCTCGGGACCAAGTACTCGCAGGTTTTCAATGCCGTATGTCACGATGCCCAGAACAAACCTGTTGTGGCCGAAATGGGCTGCTATGGCATTGGCGTTTCACGGCTGTTGGCGGCATCTATAGAAGTTCTTTCTGCTGAGGAGGAAATTCACTGGCCAAGTCTGATTGCCCCATACCAGATTTGTCTCATTCCCCCTAAAAAGGGAAGCAAGGAGACGGCGGCATCATTGGTCGCGGAGGAACTGTACGACTCTATATGCGCCATTCCTCACATGAGAAATGAGGCCGTCTTAGATGATAGAGATCATTTAACTATTGGAAAAAGGGTAAAGGAAGCTCACATGATGGGTTACCCCCATGTTATTGTCATAGGCAAGAAGGCTTTAGAGAGCCCCTCGCTGTTTGAAGTGCGCAATCACAGGACTGGTGAAGTGCAGTTTCTTTCTAAAGACGAAGTGTTAGGCTTTATACAGTCAATTCATGTCATCTAGAATATTTTGTAAGTAAACTTATAAAATGATTGTATACTAATAAAAAAAAATCTGGGTTTTTCCTACCTTGCTCAATCCCTTGTTTGATGTTTAATGGTCGAGACCACCGGAGCCGCAGGGGAGTGTAATAATAATAATAATAATTTTATTTATATAGCGCCAACATATTCCGCAGCGCTTTACAATTATAGAGGGGACTTGTACAGACAATAGACATTACAGCATAACAGAAATCACAGTTCAAAACAGATACCAGGAGGAATGAGGGCCCTGCTCGCAAGCTTACAAACTATGAGGAAAAAGGGGGGACACGAGAGGTAGATGGTAACAACTGCTTTCGTTGTTCGGACCAGCCATAGTGTAAGAATCAGGTGTTCATGTAATGCTGCATGAACCAGTGTAACAGTAAGTAACACTTCATTATCTCTTGAGAACTGTTAGAAAACCCCTTTAAAGATTTATTTCCATTGTAGCATGCTATCACGTATCCTATTGTGTTAGGGAATAACCTCTTAAATGTCAAACTAGGGGTTCTCCTTAAAGGTGAACCTGTCATGCAAAAAAATATTAACATGCTGATAAGAGGTTCATCTGCAGACTAATAGCATTCTGAAGCTGCTCGGCTGCTGCACTGAAAGCCCAGCTAATTGGAGGAAATGAACTTTATTTTTCACGGCAGCCTCTGACTTTCAGTTATAGAGGCGCAGCTTCAGTCACCGCTCTTTAAGTAGTTAGCTGCGGCTGTAACTGCGCCTGGTTCTTCCATGAATATATAATGTACCATTATCCAGCAGGTATTAAGAATTGTAAAGTTGGGCCTACATGCTTCACCCTGCCTATGTGTTGTACAGTACACTTCGGATTATTACCACTACAATACAATTTTTGACCATCTGGAATCATATCTTTCACCCTATTTTGTGGTTATGAGTTTTTTTATTATATTTCATGATCTGTCTGTGGTGCATATATCGTTACTTTTACCTTGGACTTTGTGTCCCAGTGTGTTTTGCTATGACATTTTGACCACCCGTACACTGGTGTCCATTCGTGGCTATGTATATATTTTTTGCTATACCTTTTACCTTTATGCTTTCTGCAGTGAATTTTTTTGCTCTTTAACACTTTCTCCTTCTTATCCCTCTTAAGATTTTTTATGTGATAATTTATTCAGTAAAATTCATTTTTCCATTTAGTCGCCTTGGCTTCCATTTCTTTTTGGGTTTTCTATTTGTTTGGAACTGTGATCTTCATAGGACCAGTTCTTTCTTGGGTACTTTTCTTTCACGATGCATGGATCTTAACTTTTTCGCCATTTTTCTATTTCTCTTTTTATTATATTGGGGAAAAATGTAAGAAAAATAGGAAATTGCGTGGATATTTTTCACACATATGTATTTTATTTTATATACTTTGCACTCCCCATAAGGTCTTAAAAGACCATTAGGAGGAGGCATTTTAACATATTAATACATTCTTTTTGTTGATCATTTCTCCTGTTACTAGAGCTAGTTTATTAGGCCCAGTTACAGAGGAAATTAATCCACTCAGCAGCTCCTGCTCCTTCCCTGCACCCAACAATCACATGATCACTGGGTCGGGCGGAGGAAGCAGGGTAAGTGTTTCCTTCTCCATATACACAGCACAAGTTTAGTGCTGTGTATACAGAGATCGAGTAGGTAAGCATGTTAATAAACCATCTTTCTTCTCTGGAAATTCTGACTGTGTCTGCCGGCTTCCTACCTGCACAGCTGCACGATTTCGTGCAAACTGATAACTAGGCATTGACTTTTTTGACACTTTTGCAGAGTAAAGTATACACTGCCTAGACAATTATATTGTGTGCACAGTCTAGTTGTACTTAAAGGGAATGTATCATCAGAGAAAAACTTTTTTTAAATGAAAAAGTAATAAATTAGAAATCTTACAATGTCATATTGGTCACTGCAGCTATTCTAAACCCACACTTCCTATTTCAGAAAATCCTCATGTACATTAGCCGCAACAAACAGACTCTGACCCTATATTTTATATTGATGCATCTAATGGGCTTGTGCAAAGGTCTTTGTGAAGGAGGTTGGGGGAAGCAGGGTCAGCTGAGACATCGCCTGTTGTGGTTGTTGGATCCTGTGTGTAGAGTTGTTACTTGTCATTGCACACCTACCTCTGATGATAATGAGACTTATGAAAGAACAGGAAGTTTGAGTGTAAAACAACCTCAATGTCCAGTTTGAGAATTGAACGATTGCTCATTTTGTTTAATACAAATTGTGATGTGAATAAAATAAACACATTGTTAAACAGTTTAAAAAAAATATACAAAAACCTGATTTAAACCATGTCATCTAATGATGGCTTCCCTTCCCTGTTTGCATAACCTTACTGCCTCCTGTATGTTCTTAATTTTCCTACAAAAAAAAAGTTGAGTGCATGCTTTTTATTGCACAGTAAACATATGGTCGGGTATTTTAATTTCAGTGTGTCCGTGCTTTTCTTTATTCCAGATTTTAATCACAGCTTTAAAACCAACGATAAATGTGCCACGATTCTTCATGCCAGAGAAGGACAATTGTGTCGCTGACGTGTTTCTGGTCAGTGACTGATCTGTATGTTTCTTGGCAACGTCTTTGGATGTAGGACAAAGTAATTATTTGTGTCTCAAGCATAATGTGCTACTGCAAGTTCCATATGTGTGAACCAAACTACGTGTGGCGGGGAAGAACGCGACTGCAGTTGTCGGCTGGACGTTCAGCCAGTGCAGGTGACATTTGGTTACTCAGAAGGTCTCTAAAATCTAAGAACTAGCTCCCTTACATTCCTATCCTTATTTTTCACTCATTTTATTGAATGTTTGGCTGTACAGTGTTTCCAAATTGAACAGCATCTTTAATAAAAATGTCAGCTCTTGTAGTAGCTGCCAGGTTTATTGGCCAAACCAGGGAGGGAGTCCCAATTTCGAGGCTTCAGAGCAAAGAAGGAGTCCAAAAATGGTGAACTGACAACTGTTCCGCCATAGTTTGGTTTTACCACCATGGTTTCCAAGGAATTTGGGATTTTGCTTTTTTCTGCTTTTCAGATTTTAGCTTCTGCCATAACTGCATTAAAAGATCTGACATCCCCCCCCCATACAATAAGTGGGGCTGGGTGCCCACAAATTTCAGGGCTGCATTTCAGTCCCAGTCCGGGCACAATGTGAAGAATCGCCGCCCGTGTAATGCAATTAAGGTACCGTATTTTTCGGAATATAAGACTCACTTTTTCCAAAAAAAAATTGTGAGGAAAATGGGGGGTGCGTCTTATATTCGTAACGCAGGCTTACCGGCATTGTGGCGGCGACAGAGGTGCGGGGATGATGTGGCGCGGTGAGCTGTATGGCGTGAGCAGGGTCTTGTCCACATTTGAGGTGAATCCGCGGCCTGGTATTGATGGAGAGCAGCAGCGCTGGTGAGTTACGGTATTTTCCGGTGGCGTCGTCCATCTTGCTGAGGCCGCGCGTGCGCAGATTCACTACTCTGCGTCCCAGGGCTTCAGGAAAATGGCCGCGGGAGGCCGCTCGTGCGCAGATGGAGATCGCGGCGGCCATTTTCCTGAAGCCCTGGGACGCAGAGTAGTGAATCTGCGCATGCGCGGCCTCAGCAAGATGGCCGCCGCCACCGGAAAATACCGTAACTCACCAGCGAGGAACTGTGCAGCCTGAATGTCTTGTATCCTACCCCACTGTCGCTTCGTCCCTGTCAAGTGCCGTGGAGTCCTGTCCATTCCTGCAGAGCTGGAATCGCTGTCAGGGTGATGGAGGGAATTCCGTTGTAGTGGGGATCTCGGAGAGTCTCGGGGAGTTTGCGCAAAGCCGACAATGCTTTGCAGTGTGTAATGTCACTGAGCTACGGAGCGTCTGAGAGGCCAGAAAGCAAACCAACACATTTAGGGGAATACACCCTGAGGAAGGGGAACTGTGTATTCCCAGAAACGTGTTGGTTTCCTTTTTGGCCTCTCAGACGCTCCGTAGCTCAGTGACATAAAGCATTGGATTAAGGGTAATTTCAAATTGATTAAAGTTAGAGGGGAAAAAAAAACCAAAACATTCCAACGATTGGGCGATTAAATTTACTCCCACAATACGGAAAGATTTTATAAATTTTTTAGATATTACCATCTCTCATCAGGGACACCATGCAATTACTAAAACTTGCTCTCTTTTCTCCATCAATACCGGGCCGCGGATTCACCTCAAATATGGATGGGACCTGCTCACGCCATACAGCTCACCGTGCCACATCATGCCCGCACCTCTGTCGCCGCCACAATGCCGGTAAGCCCGCCGCCACCAGGAAAACCACCCAGCTCTGCTGCTCTCCTTCACTACTGCTGTGGCGTCACCTCAAATGTGGAAGGGACCCTGGCCGCTGCCACCTGAGGAAGTGACCGCACATCTGCCGCCGCCACAGCAACCTCCCCATGGACACCAGGCCATGGCGTCGCCCACCTAAGCAGGATGGGACCCTGCTCAGGTGCACGCTGTTCCGCCCACCGCACTTCAGCATCACCTCACCTCTGCCACCACCATGCCTCCTGTGACCCTGCTCTGCGACTGCCTGCCCTCAGGTAAGAGATCTTAAATTCGGACAATAAGATGGACCCCATCTTATAAAAAATCTTTTTTTCTGCAATTTTCACCCCAAATTTGGGGTGCGTCTTATGGTCCGGTGCGTCTTATAGTCCGAAAAATACGGTACATTGAAATGACAAAGACAAACTTCGGCTTATTCATTTTTATTTTTTATGAAATCACATTACTTTCTGCTTATTTACACAAAAATGCTTAAAACAACATAATAATGACCATGGACATTCAGCAATTATACATTATATAAAAAGGATTGGACGGTCAATGTTAACACGTGTGGCCTCATTAACAAAATTAGGCTGCAGTGAGTCACTGGTTGTGGCCTTTTATTATGTCACCTCTGTGTTAATTAGGCCAAGCATGTTAATGTTAGCCGAGCACACCAATATAGTCAGGAATGACCAACTCTGTTGTGCATTAGATGTTCTGCCAGGAAAAAAGCATCAGGCATGTTGAATTTCAGCATGCCTGATCTTTTATTTTCTAAAGAGTTGCCACCAAAGGTATCTGACAGCAGCCTACTCCCCTTTCTCTATAGATGAAATATGAAAACTGTGTGTGTTTGTGTATAGGGAGGTCAGGAGGCATAATTGTGCATTCGGCACTAGTGTTCTTTCCACCTTTAGGTTTAGACCTCTTGTTCATTGAGTCCTAAGGCTCCGTATAGAGCAGCAGGGTCTCCTTGTGCCACCATGAGTTGTGTACTGAAAAAGTTTACGATTCCTGACTCCGTCACCGAACACACGATTTTTATGCAAGTACAACTAATAATCATTTTCTTATTAGTCCTTTTGTGCATTGTTGGACAATTCTTGGGCTTTTTATTCCAAAACTAGTGATAATTGACCAGCATAAACTTCCCTTTGGGCACCCAAAACATAAAAATTGCCATGTACGATTGATTGTTTGATTTTTCAATTTCTTTTACTTACACAGATAGTGCTATTTTTCTATTTCGTTGAGACGATCGTTTTGGCCAAAGTGACAACAGGAAACGCTGCCATATTGGTTGTCACCTTCGATTCTTTAAAGGTTTCTAATATTCATACCAATGACCGCAGCAGATCTACGTGACCATATAGCGGGTATATTTTCTCCTCCATTTTATGTCAGTAAGTCTAAACCTGTCCGTGGGTTTTGTGGCCCGAACTAACAGCATCTTTGGCACATACGCGCTTGGTTCAGTAGGCCCGAGATTGGACCAGACCTTCGTGCTGTAAATACAGTTCTGTGAATTAGGTGTCAACCCAAGCACGTTTTTGAGGCTTGAGACTAGAGACATGAGAAGAACCTACAAGCCTCTTTATAGATATATTTGGAAAAGTCTCAGTTTTTTCTTAATGTGGTTAGATGGAAGACGAGCGGCTGCTCAGTTTTAGTCTGGGTTTCTTGCCATTGACCATCATAGACTGGAACAAAAGCCTGACCAAGTCCATTTTCCCAGTCGCGATCATCACCTTAGAAAGGCTGACCACCTCGGTGGTGTTATTTCTGCAGACAGCCTGCAGCTCTTGACTTACACTTTCTTCTCCATACTTCTCTTGAGCTTCTTTTACCCAGGACTCAACCTCCTTGATCAGCGTCTCGGCAGCGATTTTACTTTGACCATAGAGGCTGAGTAATGCTTCCATTAAATATCTGAAGGTCTCTGTGGCTGGAGAGCCTTTGCTGTCCAAGGTTATGGCTTTCTTGAAACACTCGATTGCGTTCTGTTCCTCGCCTTTAACGAGTAGACATTTACCCTTCAGTAGCTGCAATTCAGGGAGGGTATCGCCCAGGTCGTACTCCATGGCTTTGGCAATGCAAACCAAAGCCTGATTTATGGAATCTTCATCCGTTAACATGAGCTCCTGCACCGCATCCACACCCATGTAATAACACACCTGAAATAGAGATAGACCAAAGCTGTAAGAAGAATGGCCGGCACTATTAAGTATTAGGGTACAGTCATAGGAGCCATCAGGGGTGCGGCATCATATACACTGCACATCAAAGTTTTACCAAAGTTTTGCTTCATTTTATTTGTAAGGAAAAATAATATGGAAATGAACTGATTCTATGGACGCTGCGGCTCAGTATTTGCATGCTTTTTGTTTAGGCAGGAAAAAAGCATAAAGAAAAGGCTTAAAAGCTATATGTATACCTTTGCATTATTTTTTTTTTTATTATTGTTCATTTGCTTCCTAAATGGAAAATTAAACAACTTTTTACACAATCTTTATTAAAATAATGTCCTTCACCTAGCTAGCATGTCTGCAAAACCGTGACAAATCCAACAGATCTCCGCTCCCGGCTCTGACAGCTCTTTCTGCGCTCCCTTTTCTTAGTGTTAGGCTACATTCACACATCTGTGTGACACTTCCGTTTTGTTTTTCTCTGACACCACATGGACCCATAAAATGTCATTAATCAATACACCTATCAGTTTTAAGAGCGGATCCTTGTGTCAGACCCTTGAGACTCAGATTAACCATTAAAATCTATGGGAAGCTGTGAAAAACGGATAAAAAATAACAGAAGGCAGCCTGTTTACTTTAATGTTCCATCCATGTTTTATCTGTTTTTCACTGATCTATTGTTAGGAGTTAATGGTTAAAAAGATGTTCAGTCTACCTGTTCTGTGATAAAAATAAAAGTGTAAAAACGGATGTAAAACAGGCAAAACCAATGACCCATGGATGTGTGAATGTGGTCTTAGAGATAACATCTGGGAGTAGGTTCTACTTGGATCCAACTGTGGACAGGAGGCAAAGCATCTGTATTCTGAGAGCAGAGAAAACAGGCTGTGGATAGGGAGGAAAGCACATGAAGGGACATTGAGGAATGTAGCTGCAGTGATAAATGAGAGCTGAAGAAAACGATTGTATGCAGGACACACATCTCACATCCACCAAGTATTAGCGAGGTGCACACAGCTAGTGTGTAGTACACAGGCACACAGCCAGGTAGTACCGGCCTGTAAACTGCATATCAGTGAGTCTGAGAATGAATGAAGGATGGAGACTGAAATTTTTATTTTAACTACAGGTGACCATTAACATATGTAAAAAGCAATTTTTTAAAAGTTGAAGGCCTTGGGACGGAGGATTACCTCTATATGATCTAGACTCTAGAGTCATGGCTGAAAGTGATGGCACCCCTTTTAAATTCTCCCGGAAAATTATTGCAGTTACACATGTTTTGTTATGCACATGTTTATTTCCTTTGTGTGTGTGTATTGGAACAACACAAAAAGAATCAGAAAAAAGGAAAATTGGACATAATTTCACACAAAACCCTCAAAATGGGCCAGACAAAATTGTTGGCACCCTCAACTTAATATTTGGTAGCACCCTTTGGAATTAATAACTGCAATCAATTGCTTCTAATCATCAACAAGGTTCTTACACCTCTCAACTGGTATTTTCACCTTCCTCTTCTTTTGCAAACTGCTCCCAGTCTCTCATATGTGAAGGTGTTTTCTCCCAACAGCAATTTTAAGATCTCTCCACGGGTGTTAAATGGGATTTTAGATCCGGACTCATTGCTGGCCAGTTCAGACCTCCTCAGCACTTTGTTTCCATCCATTTCTGGGGGCTTCTTGAAGTATGTTTGTGTTCATTATCCAGCTGGAAGACCCATGACCTAGGACGCAAACCGAGCCTTCTCACACTGGGCACTACATTGCGACCCAAAATCCTTTGGTAATCTTCAAATTCCATGGTGCCTTGTACACAGTCAAGGCACCCAGTGCCAGAAGCAGCAAAACAGCCCCAAAACATTGTTCAACCTCCACCATATTTGATTGTAGGTACTGTGTTCTTGTATGCTTCGTTCCGTTTTTGGTAAACAGAATGATGTGCTTTACCAAAGAGCTCTATCTTGGTCTCATCTGTCCAAAGACTCTTCTCCAGAAGGATTTTGGCTTTCTCACATACATCTCCTGCCATTGCATTTCAACTTCTCCCCTTTTTATCTGGTGTCAGGTGTGAATTTAATATTTCCCACACTTGTTACTTGCCACTGGTGAATTTGAATGAGCATCTCGTACTTGAAACAAAGTTGTTTACCCACAATTTTGGAAAGGTGGCAACTATTTTGTTGAGCCCATTTTTTTGGACTTTTGTGTGAAATTATGTCCCATTTGCCTTTTTTTTATTCTTACTTTTTTGTGTTGTTCCAATACACACAATAAAAATAAAAATGTGTATAACAAAACGTGTAATTGCAATAATTTTCTGGGAGAAATACAAGGGTGTCAACACTTTCGGCCATGACTGTAATAGTTTTATGGACATGTGTTGACCTCATGAAATGGCCCTTAAAATCCATTTACAGTAGATCCATTAGTCCAAAATCATCCCAGGCAATGTCCCTCTTCCCATGTTCTCTGGAAATCCGGTGAGGCATTCTACCAGGTGACAGCACCAACAAAAGCTCTCAGGGTTACAGACGGGATGGAAATTTATGCGATGGGTCAGGCAGAAGAGTCAGGAGTCAGAGCCACACTACAGTACAGATTACGCTGCTCAAAGTTTCTTTACGGGCTCACTCAGCTGTCCGTTCCTTGCGTACGAGGGCAATTCAAGTTCTATTGGTCCGTGAAAAAAAAAATCAGACAGCATTCTGATGCCATCCGAGTGCAGTCCTATTTTCACATAATGTTAGAAAAAAGGTGGAGAACCTTTTTTTTTATTTTCATGTATGAGAAAAACTGATGAAACTCGGTCGTAACTTTGACCAAAATCACTCATGAAACTTCGGGAAAACACTCCATCACAGTGAGCAGCGACCCCTCAACCTCCTATATTCATTTTTTATAACTTTCCCGCAAAATGATTTAACAAATGCATCCATCACAGTTTAGCGGCCCTCACCTGCCCCATTTCCAGATATGTTTTCAGACAGGGGTACACATCTATGATGCTGTCCAGGTCAGATTTGGCATTGGTAAGATGAGTTCTGTCCGGCAATCCTCCGAACCCTAACTTGGCTCGTTCCAAGTCTCGCACATACATCCATAAAAAAATCTAAATGTAAAAATATTAACAAAAAAAGATACAGGTTAATGTAGACTAATATCAATTACAATTAAAATTGAGATAACACCACAAATACACAAAAACATAGCGACCGATTCATCATTTGTGGGGGGGGTTTAAAGTCCCTTTTTTTTGTTTTTTTACTCTTGTATTTGTTGACAGTTTTTGTGCCAGATTCATCGAAACTGCTCTCGTGCTTCATGAATTTTGCACAAGCTCTAAAATGCTCTTTATTTTTTTCTTTAACCTTTTTTCACACTTTTTTTTTTTTTTTCAGAGCAAAAAATGTTACAAAATTTGCATAAAAATATTCAGACATTCCAGGGGAGGACCAGTGTACATTTGAGCAAAATTTTAGCGATCTTTTAAAAAGTTGCTGTTTTATTGAATCTGGCAAAAATAAGCTGGAGACTCTGAATCTCCAATAACGAAAAAAAACACAGATTAAAAAAAGAAAGTGCAAATGAAAAACAGGCAAACAAACTCACACCAAAAATTAGGCATAAAAAGGCGCAAATGAAAAACAGGCAAAAAACTCACACCAAAAATTAGGCATAAAAAGGCGCAAATGAAAAACAGGCAAACAAACTCACACCAAAAATTAGGCATAAAAAGGCGCAAATGAAAAACAGGCAAAAAACTCACACCAAAAATTAGGCATAAAAAGGCGCAAATGCAATAATGAATCAAGGTCATATTATTAACTTTACTGAATACAAAGAGAATATAAAGTTGAACTAACTAATATACAAATATAGATGATCAATTAATAAATTGCAGGATGTCTTGAATTTTCAGTGTGTGGAGTATGCACGTGGTTCAGACATATTTTCCAGTAGGTCATTACCTGGGAACGTGTGCAGTACGCCTGCCAGTTCAGTTTGGGGTCTTGGAGAGCATCAAGAGCCATGTTACAGATTCCCGTAGCCATTTCCTGCTTTCCTAAGAAGTGAAATATTTTGGCAAGATGGTTCAGGATCAGGGGGTCACCTTTTCCTATTTCGATGGCCTGTTTATATAAAAATAAACACAAATGAGCAGATCAAGAAAGGTCTACAGTCATCCAGCGCCACTCACCACCTTTGCATCGGGAGGTGAGCGGCGCGGATTATCTTGCATCCACAGGTATTCTACTGCAGAAGTGAGCAGTACTTAGTGTCACCTGCGGAGGCGCTGCAGGGAAATTGAACACTTGCTGCCAGTTCCCCATAGATTACAGCTTATCCCCCACAGATATTTCCAACATTTTGCAATTAGCTTATTGTTTTGAGACCCGGCTAACAAAAAATGGGTAGTCCAAAGCAGACAAACTTTTAAGGGCAACATGTTTGCACACATGAAAAATGTATTAGCTACTATGCGTTCCCAATATCAACTCGCAAAGACTTACGTTTCTCTTTGACTTTGCATAGGATGGACACGGCTTATGAATCACATACTGTATAACCCGAACAAATAGTAATAGTATAAACATCCACAAAACGAGATCTGGTTGGACAAACCTTGCTAAAGCAGTCCAAGGGGTCTGTTCCTGAAAATCCGTAGTCATGAATTCCCATTGGTGTGGTAGAAAACAAATGTTGCTTTTCCAGCATCATCCCAATGTAGCACCAGGATAAAGCTAAAAGATAGGTAATGTTATATGAGAGAATATAGGACACCAGACAAATTCATTTTACTTATTATTTAAAACTATTCACTTTATTAGGGTTGACGAGAAAGACTTAAAAAGGGTCTTCCACCTCGACATTTATTACTTGTTAGAAGAACTCCTTGATAATAAGTTGATCATAAAGTGTCCCCCTCGGGGAGGGCTCCCAACAATCAGGTGTCATCGGTGGTAATAAGTATAGTAAGTATTCAATTTCCCAGCAGCGCCACCACAGGGGAAATGAGGCATTACACAGTGCCCATTCCAATCATTGAGCAGGGTGTTGGACACGATGACCCTTGAGGTCCATTCCACCTCCCAACTCTAACATTCCATGATCAATAGGTTGTCTCTGTGACACAGGACAGGATAGGTCCTCCAGGGTGAGAGATGCTCTTTATAGCTGTCCTCCTCTCTGGCTAAGTGGTGAGAACCAGAATAGAGAACCCCCTCTATTAACTCAGAATTTCCTAATAGGGTGTATGAAAGATAAGTTTTCTAAATTTAAGAATTCCTTGAACAATAGCTAAAGGATGTCCAGCCAGGGTTATGAATGGTTCTGTGGCTAATGCACCATGCTGGTGCGTATTATCAGCTATATCTCTCTGCATATTATATATAAACCGAACAATTGGTAAATGAAATGAGGGCGTGAAGTCCAAGCGAGCACAGGTGAATGCAGTGTAGAGATTGAATGTCCTTGGCAAAGGAGGCTACAGGGTTGCTAAACCCAGTCTGAAAGCACGGAAGAGCTGCCCTGCCAGACGGTGACATTACTGAGGTGTCATGGCGTCGCTAGTTCGGATTGGGAGAGCTGGGAGCCATCTCTTTAAGTGGAGTTGTCCGTAAGAGAACCAGGGTCTGAAATGCCGGGAGCAAGGTCCACATAGCACCTTGGTACAAAGAATTGATGGAACTGATGAAGTCCCAGAACCAATGGCTGCAGCATTGGCCAGTGCTACTCCTGCTTCATCTACCCTGCCTGCAGTGCTGTTCCTCATCCTGGTGTATACCAAGTAACTTTGAACGATGTTCAAGTGACGGGACTTCGGGACACAGGAAATTTGGTGACCCTGATAGGGGCCACACCAGCATGTCCTAGTCCCTGGGATGGGGTAAGGTGTATCGATTGAGACCCCAAGAACTATCCCATGGCCCGGTTCGACATACGCACAGACTGTGGTTCTGTGTTTTACGAAGAGGTAGTGGTCAAAGACTTGTATACTATCGGACTTATGGGCTGAAGTGGTAGCGCCCAGTAGTCCGGTACGCCGCCAGGAGTCGGCTGGGGTGACAAGGTGATATGATGTGTGGTGATGTACATGTGATGTGTGCTGACAAGGTCACATGATGTGCAGGCGGCAGAGCCTATGTGAAATGCAGGAATGGTGTTCCCCAATAATCAGTTTTGACAGTGACTCTATTGGCACTGTGGGTTGGCAGATGGTGCCCAGCTCTTGGCTTTGGGCAGAGTGGGGGATATGGACCATAGCTGGGAAGGGCATGATTGCATCTCAGCTCTAAGGGTCTCTCTATCAAGCAGGAAGTACGGTAGCTTCATGAAGTGGCAGTCTCCTGAGGGAGTATCAGTCTGCTGGATAAAGCAGGGGCGAGTGTGCTGCTGGGGAGTGATCAGCCAAAATGTGAACTGTAGCTGAGCACGAGAGACGCGTCGGGGTCTCTCTCTGAATGGAGACTGCATGGATCAGCTAGGAAAGCTGAGCTGTCTTTTTGTGAGAGCTGCAGAGAACCACAAGTATCAGTGGGTGCTATGGACAATATCTGTTTAGTTTAACTAAGCTTGGGGCTAGCTGAGCCGTGTATGAGCACCAGGATCTGTTCTGTTTTGTTAGCGCCTGGACAAGGCTACGGATTTATGTTTGTGAGTTTGTTTTCCTGCTGTGCAACCTATAGAAAGCAATAAAAAGCTGCAAGTGTTTGGACCAAAACTGCATTGCCTGTGTGAACACTTCCTAATGCCTACAAGAGACAGTGAATCTTTACAATGTCCAATATGCATATATATATTAGTAAGTTTGAAAATACTCTACTGTACTTTTTTCTTTCTTCTTTTTCAAAATACTTGACTGTTTTCTTTAAGTATGGGAAAGTTATAGGCTGCCTAACAGCTTTTACCATCAGTATGTAAGTTGGTGTGGCCCTAATCCCAGTAATTTACCTGACTAAGTCATCTGTGACTGGCTATCGGTCCTACTTTGCTTGCTAAGTAAACAGTGATCATTCTTTCTAAAAAGGCAGCAGCGTAGTTTTCATCTGACCTTGACGCTCCAAACTTACTTATTCCTTGCCTCCTATAAAATGCTAATCTGTGTGTCAATGTTTGACCCTTTTAAAACGTCTTAATACATAACTTGAATACTTATTAGTTTTATTCAATTCTCCTGGATGGACGCTGCTTTTTCCACTTGCTGGCTCACTGTTCCTCTGCACCTTTACAGATTAACCTTCTGGTCTGATAATCCAGCTCAGGTGGTAGACAGCCGCCTGAGTATTCAAGCAGTTAGCATCCATGCCACTGCTAAGCATGTGCACTGCTTCTCTTTGCCACAGTGTGCCTGCTAACATAGCCATCTTTGCTACATCACTGGGCTCTCCTACATTGCCAAAGTGTATCTCCTGGGATACCCAGGTCTCCTATATCGCCGGTGTCTTCTACAATATATTTCCTGAAAAACACAGCTCTCCTACAGTGCCACAGTGTACCTCCTAGGATTCCCAGCTCTCCTACATTTGTAGTCTCATATACGATACCACAGAGTGCCTCCTGGAATATCCAGCTCTGCTGCATTACATTACTTCAGTGAGACTCCTGATCTCCTGATCAGCTCTTCCATACTGCCGAGCCATCTCCGTTAGGCCTTTTAATGCACTCTTCTTCATTGGTCTTTCTACACTGAGTCTCCGGCCTCTACAGCCTCTTTGGCTCCAGCTCCCATCCAGCCTCTACAGCTTCCTTTGCTCCAAACAGTTCATTCTCGCTGAATCATAGAATCATAGAATGTTAGAGTTGGAAGGGACCTCCAGGGTCATCTTACGTCGGGGCTTACGTCTGAACCCGCCCCCGCAAAAATGGAATTCCGAGGTATGCGCCAACAAGGTCATAGACTATAATGATGCCAACAGAGTGAATGTGCGGTCTAACATGCATCATTTTCAGGCGTGTCGGCCTGCTAGAGGCGGACACCCAGATGCAGTCTACTACTACGAACGGATACCGGAATGCAATGTGAGAGCACCCTTAGAGATTCCACCTTACGACGTGGGACATAGCAAAAGAAACTAAATTTATCGCATTTTACTATAGTGGGCTCTGGGTTAACGCATTATTACCACATTTTTAAGGTATCTCATATTGATAGGATGGAGGATAACTTATTGATCAATGGGGACTGATTGGTGGGACGGTAGCAATCTCAAGAACAGGACTCTACCGAGCCCAATCTGAGAGGCTCATGTTTGCACCACAGCTGCATTCATTGCCATCTGGACCTCCGAGAAAGCCGAGAACAGCTCTTCACTATCTCCCACCCAATGTATTTAGAAAGTCAATGGTGATAATCTACTGTATATATCAACAAGTTTCTCCTCCAGTATAATCCATTTATATAGAGGCTGAAAACAAGAACATGAGCGTCACGTTGCCGATAAGTCTTTTAGTATTGGAAACGGAAAGTCAAACAACTTAATGCAACAAAGGATTTGTAAACTGAGCCTGTAATAAAAAAAACTCTGTACCTACTATAACACACATTGTATATTATAGAACACGGTATATACTATTTATTATAATGCACAGGATATTATACACTCCCCATGATAACATACAGCATACGTTACCTTTGTAATTATTATTAGACGACTTTGCAGCTTCCCGCAGGAGCATCAGCGTCTTGTTATAAAACTGGAGTCGTTTTTTTTCCACATTTCCCTTTTTAATTAATATTTCATCCAACCTGTAATTAAAGGAAAGATTCTAAATATTATTTTTGGCTATTAAAGGGAATCTGTCAGTAGGATCAACCCCCCTAAGCCGTCTATATGGTCATGTAGGTCATGGGAACCTGAATAAAATGATACCTTCATATCTATGATCTGATGTTTTATTCCAGAGAAATACTAATTTGTTTTAAAATGTAAATGAGCTGTTTAGATCTATGGGCGGGACATAGATCTCAGTGAGAATCCGGAGATTATTATAAATGAAAGGTGGCGTTACCAGTGTGAGACATGTGGATCAGCAGAGCAGACTGTCAGTCTGGTAACTCTCCTTTTATTTATAATAAGCTCTGGAGGAAGATTCTTAGGGAGATCTATGTTCCGCCCATAGATCTTAACAGCTCATTTGCATATTAAGAAAAACGTGGATTTCTCTGGATTCCAACATCGGATCGCATATATCATGGTATCATTTTATTCAATTTCCTATTACCTACATGCCCATATAGACAAATTACGAGGGTTGATCCTACTGACAGATTCCCTTTAATCAACTGACTGTTCAGAATTATTATATTACACTGTGTCAGCACAAGCTGTCGTTTTTTGTGGAGTATAAAAGCTTTGTATACTTGCTGTACTGGACCCCATAATCTATATGGATGGGAAACAAATATGCTCTCCCACCACTTTATCAAAACTTTGAAGTAAAGGTATATGCAAAGTTTTGCGAGGAGTTTTTCTTAATCTGATTTGCTCCCAGAACGCCACAAATATTGCCTAAAAAAACTTAAAATATTATTTTGTAATGCAGTTACTGTAAAATTAATTTTAATTATTTTTTTTGCAGTTTATAGGAGGAGGTTTTTGAACATTTTGCAGGCTGCAAAACACACCACGTGCATGTCACTTTTATTAAGTGGATTTTGATGGAAGTCTCTCAAAACTAGGCAATAACCAATCAAAATGCTGCAAAAAAATGTTACAGGGAAAAAAAAAATAAACTCTTCGAAAAGCTTCCAAAACTTTTCATGGAAAAGTAAAACTCCTCCTAAAGCACTCCCGAAAACTTTTTTTGCTTGAAAACTTGTACATTTTAATTCCTCCACCTGCACATAGCCTAAAACCGTGTGTTGGCATGATTATTTTCTAATGGGTCGTGAACATTGCCTAATTTTCAACAAATTGCAGTTGTCAGACGAGTTTCCCAATTTTTAGATCCTAAAATAGACGAACTTGGTTCCTTACTAACCCTAATGTGCCAATGAATCAACGTGTGGTGAAAATAAAAGACCCTACCTCATACAGAGAGACGCCATTGTGAAGAACCAACTTCTCTTCTCTTCTACGGAGATCTGTATGAGAAAAGATAGAATATTACCACGTATATCCTCCATATGTCCCATGAGCAGCTCCAGTCATTATGTAATAAATAATATTTTTGAGAAAAAAGCTACAATTTTATGATTGGTTCCTGGGTCATGCATCCTGCCACCCCCACCTGGTGTATACCCAGTAACTGGTCCGTCAGACATTATACAATCACCATGCTGATATCATTGTCCGCCTTATTTATCTCAAGATAAACTTTTTTGCATTTCATTACTTCTTACTTTCCGACTTTTTGAGATGGGTGCTAGAAAGTTATAAAATGGTTATTTTAATATTTGTTATTGGGGTAAAAATGCAAAGTGCATGAAAAACAAGCAACTTTGCAATTTTATTTTTACAATTTATTTTAATGGCCTTGGGCTCGGTCTGGAGCCATGGCAACTTGATGGGTGAATAATCTGTAGGAAGATCGATCTTGTGTAAGTCTAGATAAGTCCACCAGGGTCTTCTCTGACGTTATCCTGATAATATCAAGCCATAGAGTTGCCGGTCTTCTTCTTAGCCTTGTTCCTTGTATTCTTCGACCATGATGTCCTTCTCCAGTAATCGCTCTCTTCCTATGATGTGTCCAATGTAGGCAAGTCGTAGCTTGGTGATCTTTGCTTCCAGTGACATGTCCGGCTTAATTTGTTCCAAAATTGATTTGCTTGTTCTTCCATGTTACTAAAATTCCTCTCTGTTCTTAAATGGAGTCAATTTTTATTTGACTGTTTATTACTTTTTGCCCGTGTTACCAGCCACCAGAGCAGTCTAGCATCGGTGGTCGAATATGAACAGTGCTTACAAGCTCTTTCCAACAAAGCTCGTAAGCGCTGCTCTGAAGTGGTAGTGCCATGGTGCCGTTCCGATGGTGCAGAGGCTCTGTGTGCAGCATTTAAGGATGCGCTCTTTAGGCCAGCGGCACGTAGATGCAGTTAGTCTGGTGCGCTCCTGCAGAAGATTATACCACCATTTTCAGTGCGCCAAGGGAACTGCAGCCGGAATTTTTGCTTGTTTTTTGGAGAGTATATGGCGCCTGGAAGATTTGCCAAATCCTTTGGAAGTCCAGGAGGCTCCCCCCATTACAGAAGACTTGGCAATTGTGTATAAAATATGGAGCTATGAATTCCGGGGGGAGATTACACATTGCTAGAAACTGATGTTTTCCATACCGACTTATTCAGTGTAGCGCACGGGATGATTTACATGGGTGCTGTTTGCACAGGGACACTCCTCTATTTGAGCATGGCCACCAGGAATGACAGGCTGTACACGTAGACTTATGTAAGGAATAATTTCTTAACGCTAAAATACACACACACAAAAAAATAACAATCGAGTGACGCCGGATAAAGGACACATATTGTATAACTCGTACAACTCTAGTCTTTGGTCTAATAAAAAAATACCCACCCTGCAATAAACTGCGGAAACCAACAATGGCGCTATCAGATCTACTGTTATTCCCCAGTCTTCAAATAACAGCAGCCTCCGTGATCCCGGCCAAAGACAACTTCGGATCCACTTTCCAGGCAGAATTGTGTTGCGCAACTCACACATTGCATAATGCGACTCTCTCCATGTCATATTTGTCGAGTCGCATTCCAATAGAAGTGAATGGGATACATTGCTAAATAGTCATGTGTCTTCTTTCGTCCGCCATTCACTTTTATGGGAGTGCAACAGTAAAAAGACTAAATATATTTATTATGGTAAAATTGCATGAGTGATGGGTGCACCGCACTCCGCTGGAGAGTCGCAGACACTTTTTATTGAGTTTACGACGTGTAACATTGCACAGAGAAAAGTCTCTTATTACAAAGTCCACGTCTATAGTAACACTTTAGCTTGTTTGTATAGTACAGGATAACTTGTCGCACTTGTTATTTATGCTCCTTTTATGCTTTGGGTGCCTCTTGAATGTTTTCACTTTGCAGGAGAAAGAGGTGAAGTGCTCGTATCGGTAGGCTCCCGGTAGACACAATCCTTCTTACTCCACCCTCAGGTCATGCTCTCCACATTTCATACAATAATGGCCACTTTTGCATGCTTTGGGAAACCAGTCCTTCTGCAAACTTTTTTGGGCTCATACAATGATCCTCACAGTACACACTTTCTGGCCACCCTACAATGGTTTTCTGAGGCTCACAAGTCACGACTCGAGCCTCAGATTTTCAGGAGTGACACCTGTGAAAGATTTTCGGACCCGGATCCATCTTCCTTTACTATTGTGTCCCTTTTATTTTTCCCTCTGCATCTATGTGGACTCATCTCCTGAGACTCCATCGACTTCCCAACCTATCTCCGGAAAACCACTGGTGGCTGGCTAGGTCCTGTCCTCTGCCCAATCTCACAGTAGGAGATAATGATAGTGGTCATTGATCATACTCTCTGGCCAGAGTGACCAAAATATGGCCATTTTTGGACGCAACTCTTCTCCAACGACAAGCGTTGCAACGCAGTCACAATGTCCACTCCAGTCAGATACAGGACAACAAGACTAGTCTCCATTGACTGACAATTCCTTCTTTGTTTGGGTTGGCATCCGTAAATGCTGCTCTTGGGTGGCGTGTAGACTCTCCTGGGTGTTTTGGAGGTCTCCGTAGACTCAGATGTTCAGGGACACTTGGCAAACTTAAGCAACAGACTAAAATCTTCATATTGCCCACACTTTTATGACTAAGGATGACCATACGAATTAACGAGGGGCCGCCCAACTTCTGCTACCATAACCCCCCCCAATGAACCAATTTTTATTTCCCTAGAGATTTGAACGCCAGTAGTGTCCGTCAACCATTTATCCCCACCATGTCTATAGCAGTGAACATTAATGCTCTCCAACCATCGACAGATCGGTAAGGGCCCAGTATGGTAATATTAGTGTCAGATATGACCACCCAGTTTGGTGTAGGACTGCTCAGCGGAGGCTTTCTGACTATATGTAGTATTAGGTAAATCACTGGAATCCGCAGAGGTCACTGGAGATCATTTTCTGATTACGTGTGGACATATTAAGAGCTTATTGTGCTTGTTTTTGAGCAATGCACAATAATATAATGGGGCCATTGTTTGATATATGTAGTAATAATACATAGATAATCTACAATAGGTTGGGTTCTGTCTGCAAAACAATGTCAGGTTTTATGAAAATATTGGCTTTGCTGTTCATTTTGCTCTACATTATTTTGCTGTATATTGTCCTCGGGTAGGTTTAGCTCTTACAATCTGATGGAGCTTCATGCAAAACTGTATCTCCAGATCTTATAACTGACCAGTAAAACCATTTTCTAGCTTGGCTAATAGATGGACCTCTCTCTTTCAAAGGGAACCTGTCACTTTGGAAAACCATACATGCCTGCAGATATAGGGTTAATCGTTGCGTGCGGTGACTGTAAGCATGACCTGGAACTTTGATTGACATCACTTGGCGCAACATATCTGTGCGGAGCTGGCTGTCAATCAAAGTGCTGAGGTGTGCTTATAACCAACGCACCCAGTATAGTGAGTGGTGACTGTAGTCACTTCGGCCGCTTCTATAACTGAAATCCAGGGGCTACCAGGAAGAATAAAGTTAATTTTCTCCCTGTAGCTGCAATTTTCAGTAAAGTGCTTGCTTGCAAATTTACCCTATATCTGCAGGTAAACAGCGTTTTTCGAGGTGACAGGTTTCCTTTAAATACAATCTGCATAAAAATACATTTTAAAGGAAATATTCTCAACCACAAAACATTTTTGCAATTTATTTAATACAAACAGGATTTAATCATTATTAAAGGGTCATTTCCATAATGTTAAGGTATGCTTAATCCATAGAATAGAATATAACTTACTGATCGCTGGGGATTTGACCATTAGGACCCAACCAAGATTTCCAGAATTGGGCATCAAGTACCTGGGAATTGGGCTCTAAATTGAATGGATCGAATATGAGTATGCTCGATCTCCACTTGATTCACTGTCTATAGGACTTAGAAAAAAGTGAAGCGCAGTGCTGGGCTTTTTCCAGCAGTCCCATAGACATTGTCCAACCGATTCAAAACGATGCTCTGCAACTCCTGGTATTCAAGATCCAGAGACCCGTTCTCAAGATTTTTGGGGGTCCCAGCAGCGAGACCCAGAGCAGTTATCCCGGATCCTTTTGGATAAGGGATAACTTAATATTTTGGGAATAACCCTTTGATAGATTCTATCAACATTAGAAAAACACAGCTACTGACAAATGTAATAAGTGCGGCTCCTGTCCATGAGTCGTATCCGCCATCACAGGTCATTCCATTGAGATGCAATACCTCTCTCAGCCTACAGGCTGGGGTGGCACTGTTTTGGGAAGAGGAGGGATGTTTTTTCCTAAGCTAATACTCGTGTGCTGCAGCTAGAAATAGACAGAAGAAATTGCTCCAGAAACGACGCGTATTCTATTTGTTGACTTCTTTTTTAACTTGTAATATAAAAGTTAAAGCAAGGGCAAATTCTGGGATTGCTGCCACTCCTTGAAGGCCTAAAGCATCTAGTAAGGCACCCCAGCTTGTAAATGGGTAAAAAGCAGCTACATTTCCAATGTGACGGAAAAATAATTTGTTCCCCAGTGCATTAAATACAAATTACTAAAGATATGATCCCAATAATTACATCGTTAAGAAAATGCGCCATTGCTTGTTTCCTCTCCTGTTCTTGATCCTCTGCAGGAAGTTGAAGCTTGTGGACCCTAATTCAAAATCTCCATTAGGTCCCCTAACTATCGTGGGTCTTTAATAGTATTGGTCTTCTCACATGGGCCAAATGGACCTTTTGGGCCCCCAAGACTCTAGATTAAAAACTTCTTTATTTAATCATCAGATAAAATCCACTAAAATGTGCAGACACCACCCAACGCGTTTCCATACTGGGGTTGCGTCTGTACACTACCTTGGCAAGTTTTTATGAATCTTATGGCTATAGGGTGATGGAATAAAGAAGTTTTTAATCTGGAGTGTTGGATGCACCTTTCTTCATCTGGATGTAACAACGCATGGTTGGAGCGCTTTTTCCGTGGAGCCTGACAAAACAAGCTCATATATAGGGAGCGGGTATATTCCTTACTTCTTCATCTGTTCTGAGATAATCCCATCACCATTGACCACTATACTTTAGAGGCATACATTGATATATTTATGGCTCAATGCAAAGTCTATATCAGGGCCCCCATCATGGGAGCGTTGCACTTATGGATCCCCACCTAGTTGTGACTACTAGTGCTGCATCTTACATAGTTGCGCTATAGGGACATTTTCCTTTTTTAGGGTCCACATAAAAATTTTTGTAGATTTTTTTTTTCTATGTCATCAATACCTTAGCTGCTGCCCCCAGTAAATAAGAACAGAAACTTATAATGGCCTCAAGCATGCAAGGCTGGAAACTGCCAAATTCATGGACTGAGAGACCCCTAAGTAAGACTAAAGTACTCCGCTATACAGATGTGGGGTTATTCCAAGACGACACATAGGTGACATGGATCAATGTATATGAATTGATGCCTTCTGACCCAGTGCTGGAGGATGCAACCATCTTCTGCCAAAGTAACCCTTGATTTACTGGACAGACGCCACTCGAGATGTCCCAGGCTCTGAGAAGTGGACCTTGCTAATCTTGTGAAGCGGTGTTTGTTGTCAATGTTTTTTCCCTTAGTGGGAACCACCAAGTGCACACCTCTGTTGAGTCATAACTATAAAGAGCATTGCCTCCTTGTAAAAAAAAAGCATTGTCTGATTGTATTAAAATTTGTGTCTGGGATATTTCTGGTTTGGAAGAAATATCGCACAACGGAACCCATTCCCCAATGACAGACGGTGCTGTTGGCACTTTGGGCACCATTAAAGGGGTCAGCACAATTTATAGATTTAATAAAATCTTAAAATGTCTCTTTACAGACAATCAGATGTTACGTTGAAGCTGCTAATAGAGGATAAGTATGGAGTTGTGGCGAATGGGGCAGACCCTATTACAGAGAACTGTGCCTACTTGCTAAAAGTTCTGAATTTGCAAGGACTGTCTTAATTTTTGGGGAGCAATCCTGACAAATGATCGGGTGTCCTAGGCCGAAAGGGATGTGTCTTACAAACACTGCTTAAAAACGGGCAGGATTGTTGCCTTTTTCAGGGAGGACCAAGAGTGTGACTACATGCTTAATTTGCCAAAACCAATGTTGATAACTATGACGTGTGGAGAAAAATGGGCAGCATGTGTTATATATATGAACAGTACAGATTGGTGGCAATGAGATGAAAGGTTTGGGATCTGACATGCTGCACTTTAGTGATCAATGGTGATTTTATATTGCCACCAAGAGAGTTTTTCTTACCAGTGAATTGTGGACGTGACTTTTCTACAGTGAAAATGTCACAAAAAACATGTTATGTGACGGCAGAGGAAGTCTTCCTGGAAGATGGCTATCTTCAGGGGCATAACTATAGTAGGTGCAGTGGTTCCAGCCGCACCCGGACCCTGGAGCCTAGGAGAGCCCAAAAGGATCCTTTGACCCATATGAGAAGACCAATGCTAATAAAGACCCGTGAGTCCTATTGGAGACTTTGCGTTGGGTGCGCCAAGTTCAAGCTATGCTATTGGCTATCTTATAGCAAAAAAATCAGTAAAATGCCATTATTAGCACAAATGATCATCGTTAGAAACTATGAAGACAGAACTGAAAAACGATGTGACTATATCCTATTGATAAACTGACCTTGTGTTTGCCATAGGCCACGGCTTTATCATACAGACTTATTCCCATTATCAGCTTCTCCATGTTGTCTTGGTCGGTCATCTGGCCTACATCGAACGCGTGAGCGTAGCCTTGTTCTGCCAGGCATCGTGCAGCCATGAGTCTAGTCTCGTCACTGTCCCCATCTGCATCCAGCTTCATCAGATAAGATATCTTATCCGCACACTGCGTGGCCTCCTCCTCCATGTTCAGCTTGTCGTAGACACAGGACAAGTTGGCCCAAGCGTTTAAATTATTTGGATCCTGATTGCAAATGTTTATAAAAATCTCCTTGGCTTTGTTAATTTCGTCCAGGTAGAAGGAGAAGACTCCCAATAAATTCCTGATCCCACAGTGCTGGAAACTCGAGTCGAACTCCAGTTGGAACTGAAGGACCTCTCGCTTGAGTTTGATGTCTCTTCTTCTGCAGTTCGCCGGGGTGCACGACTCAAAGTTCAGGTTCATTTCCAAGTGGAAATAACCAGGGAAATATTCAAACTCATCTATGAGAGTGTCTATGTCCACGCCGGGCTCTTCCTCCATGGTTGGCAGGGCAATGTTCCTCTCGTCTTACCTGCTCCCTATACTTGTATGTCTGGTTTGAGTCACCTGTAGCTCGGGAGGAGCTTAGGCAGGGAGAGGCTGCCAAGAATTCCCTCCTCACCCAAAGTGTTTGTGTGCAGATTTTGCAAGTCAATCCCACGATTATTGCTACAGTCGTTTCCTCCTCTTGTGATACAATTACTACATAGGGAGGTGTTCAAACCTGCAAAGAAAAGGGCACAAGGGCATCATTTAATCCAAAGCATATCCTTCCTCCATAAGGGCTTGTGCACACGTTGAGTATTTGCTGCGCTTTTTCCATTCATTATTTATTTATTATTTGTCACCATTCTGAGTAGTTTTATAAAAATGTAATTAGTCCAACAGCCTCTTAATTTTATTAAAGACTTGCATTTGATATATCTCTCAGTAGGGGGGGGAGAGCAATGTTTTCGATTGGGTTTCATCTATGATTTTGATGTATACCTTGAAAAAAGTAAGATTTTTGTAAAATGAAAAGTTAAAAAAAAATAAAAAAATGACTGCGACGTCAAATATCAAGTGACCTAAAAAGTAATTGGATTAATTTAAATCCAAGTGCAATGTGAAAAGTCATGAGTGAGAGATCTACAGTCCCAATCGAAGTCACCAGGTCATTCCTAATTAGAATAATTAACCTGTAAGACTAGATGGAGCAAATATAAACTCCGATGGAATAATGGAATAATGAATCCACGATGCAGAAATATGAATAAGTGTAATAATGGCTAATACAGAGGATAGAAGAGACATTGAATAGAGGCTGCACGATCCGTCTCCTTGTGATACCTACTGTATAGTTTATCATTTAGTCTCAACGGTGTAAAAAAAATATAATAATTGAAGTCAATGTAAAGTCAATAAAAATGTGATGTGGATAATGTGTAACAATGTAGGTGAATGCAATATCTACTAGTATAGTGATCTGCATTATAAGATAGACTGCAGCCATGGAACTACAATGTGGGGGACATATTTCATCCCCCCTAAAAAGATCACTGGGAGATTTATGACCCCATGCCCATTAGACTAATGTCGGCTGAATCTGTCAATATCGATAGGTTTGATCCATGGTCCAATTCATTATGGGGGTGCCGGCTTTCCAATGGTAAGGAGTGATGTCTATTGGGCATGTCCAGTTTCGGACTGCCGATCGCATTGTTCTCTTGGAGATACCTACATACCGTCTGACATGGCAGCTCTTGCCCCTCATCAGTGTAGAGCACAGTCTGGCGAAATGCAAACCAAATGCAAATTACATCGAAATCTGCCTCATCTGCCAACAGAAATCTCCTGCCTACGCCAAATGGAGACCGATATCTGAGAAATTGAACTTCGTTCCCCTGTAGGCAGAGTGCTCGGATACACTTGTCTTGCATATTCGAGAAATGTCCCCCTAGAGAAAGATTTGGTTTATTATCACATTGCAAAGAGGTTGCTACATTTTCACCCTAAGGGTAAATATGATGGCAGAAAAAGTGACAGGACTGGGGCGGGAGGTGAGTCAGAGAAGAGTAAAGATGACAGGGCAGAGAACAGGGTGGGGAGCACCGGGGAAAATAAATCTATGTCAAGGGTGGTGGCTGTATCTGGAAAGAAAGGATCCGTACCCATCTAAAGGAGACATTTTACAGTGTGGTGATATTCTGCTCCTGCATGTCCTCAGATATTAGCTCTCTGCCTTAAACGGGATGTAAAATACTGTAAAAAGGCGAAGGGTGGTGGGAAAATAAATGGCCGTGCCACTGATTTCACAAATAAACGTAACGCTGCGCGGTTAGTGCACCTTGAATGAAAACTAGAGGGGTCCGGATACCGTCCATTGTCACCCTACACCATAATCCTAGGAGTAGACCTCATCATTGCATTTCCCACATTGTCTCCAGACCAATACCTGGCCATCATTGCATCCAGGACAGAGGATAGACCTCCACTCCTTCCTCCATTGACGTCTTGCTCTGCGCCATTTTAGCTTTTGAGAACAATGGCGTAAAGTCAATGAAGAGGCTTTCATGAAGGAACATCACATCAGTACTTCTCCTGCGAATATGGCGTGGAGTGGTAGTTGGAGCTCTCTAGCCGTCATTCCAAGTGAACTAACAGCTACAGCTCCGCGTTATATTGATTTGTCTGTGGAACCAGTGGTGCGTCCATTTCTCCAAAGTTTCCCATGTGCTTTTTTTTCAACACGATGCATGTTGTTCATACTGCTGGAGCCTAAACGTTTTACCGTGGCCTTCAGTGTCTCCCATCAACCACATATGGGACGTCATTGGTTGGCAATTACAAAGGAGCTGCCAGCAGCGGATCTTGATGATTTGCCCAAGTGCATTCAGTGCGGCAGAACATTCCTCAGACAACCATTAATAACCTCAATGATGGGGTGCGGGGATCTCTGCATACTCCATACTGAACAAATCGAGAAGTTTTGAAAATTTTGTTTCCATTTTTCATCATTTGCACATCATTAACATGTGTCTCCATCCTGCGATTTCCATCATTCCACGACTTTTCCATTTAGGTGCATGAATTTGAATTATGAGGAGTGTGTGTGTATATATTATACATTAATGCATTTTTTTCCTATTTTTCCCATAGACCCCATATTCATAGCCGCACACACTTGCTAGTTATGAATGATACACTTGATTCACTTTCTTTAACCTTTGTACATGCTGTCGTGATGTATATTATAATAAAAGTATTTCTCTACCATCGTAAAACATAATGTTCCCTTCACATTACACATTTTCATGTTCCTATGCCGCATTACTAAAATATTCCCATACTAGGATTCTATAGGGAAAAGTTATATAATGACCGTGGTTGTGTTTGTGGCGTTACATGGCGAGTAATGAGCCCGGAGTCACGAGGGCGACATTAATCACAGTGACATTAAATAACCGGCTGAGTGACACATCTGTACCAGCATAACGTGTCTGACACCAGGAGGAATGAGGTTGCACAATGGGTTCCTGCCTAATGTATGCTCCGTAAATGCTACGGGATGAGCGTGTAACATGCCGTCCCTACAGAGAAGACATAGGAGTTGCAGAATCATCAGAATCTGTTGTTCCTCTGTATCAGCGATGCATCTGGATCCACAAGACGAGATCAAACCGAGAAGGATCTGGATAATCCTATAGGACCCTAGATAAAAGTCGGGCAAAATGGGCAAAACTAATGATTATTTGTTTCGACCCTAAGTTCAAAAAGCCGTTCGGGCAGGTTATATTTTTTCCACACTGGTTGCATCATCGGCCTGTTACATTTTTTTTCCCCTTCCGAAGAAAAACCATCCATTAAACCAACAAATGATCGTTCGTCTGCCCACTTTTGTCCTACGCGTACGCCTTATGTAGATTTAGATGTGGAGATTTCATGGTGTGGTGAAAGTACAGTAGATTTATTCTGTATGTTAGCTCTCTTTGGATAATTAAATGGGTTATTTAAAGTTGCAAAAAAGTTTTTAAATAGTTGCAAATGTTGTAAAAAAAAGTTGTCATACCGCGTCTTTCCCCCCCACCCCGATTCAGCATTGATGCATCTTAGTCTTAATTTATAAGCCGTCAGCGATGGAAGCCTTGAGAAAGTCCAGGACATGGTCGCTGAGGCCACTGATTAGCCGAGCCAGGATTTTGTGGGAAGATGAATTTGTGTCTATTATTTTATAGGGTTTATTTTATAAATCTGAACCATCAAACCGACAAACCTTCCCCTCCGTCCCCCATCAAATCTGTGGAACTCAAGGGCTATTTCAATCAAGTTCTGCTTTCTTGTAACCATTACTTAACCCCTTCTTGCACATGGACATACATATATATGTGCATTTTAGTGATGCTTTTAAGCAAATAGGTGTAAAGTTATGAGTTGACCACTGGATGGTGGAATTTGCACTTTTTGCTTGCTGTAATACAGAGGTGGGGAAACCTTTTTTCTGCCAAGGGCTATTTGGATATTTATACCATCCTTCGAGGGCCGTACAAATTGCACGCCAACTCCCCCCACAAAATAATAATAAGAAGGTGGCCGTCAAAATACAACTCCCAGCCTGAACACTGTGGTCCCCGGAAATCTTCCCGGGGGCCAGATAAAAGCCCATCAAGCACCGAAAACAGCCCTTGGGTCCGAGGTTCCCCACCCCTGCTGTAATATAAAGCTGATATATTGTTGCAGCGGCCGAGATCTGAGCCATCTCCAATCCCTGAGGTTGAATCCACTTGGTGATATGGTCAATAATTGCTATGAAGGGGTCTTCTTAGTTATTTGAAGGCTACACATCGCAAAGGGGAAACTATCTATTGGCAAGTGGTGGCATAAAGGGGGATTTCTAAAATGTAACATTACTACAATGGGGTACAGAGGGGGCAGTATTACAATTTTGAGGTGCAGAGAGGCACTACTATACTGTGGGGGAACAGAGGGACACTGCTACAGAAGGTGGCACAGAAAAGGCACTATTACATTGTGGGGGAACAGAGGGGACAGTATTTCTGTATGGAGGTGCAAAAATGTACTTTTACTGTTTGGAGGTACTGAGAGGACACTGTTACTATGTGGAGGCACAGAGGGGCACTATTAAAATGTGGGGGCACAGAAGGGACCTATTAGTTTGTGGAGGCACAAAGGGGACACTGTTACTACGTGGGGGTACCGAGGAGTACTATTACTGTGTTGAGGCATGGGGATGGCACTCGTACTGTGTGGAGGCACAGAGGGGCACTACTACTTTGTAGAGGCACAGAGGGGGACACTTATTGCATGAAAGCACAAATGGAATATTATTATTGCCTGGTGGACACTATTACTGAATTAAGGCAACATGGGGCCACTGTCATCATGTGGAGGAACAGAGGGGGCATTACTGCAGTGCGGACACACAAAAGGTCAACTGTTACTGATGAGGAACACTAATGATGTGTTGTCCACTAGGAGCGTTATTACTTCCTGGGACCCCTTGGATGGATACAGTACTATGTGGTTTGTGTAGCAAAAGAATGCACAGGGTCCGCAGAAGTCTATATGGAGGTCCCAAGACAATGCCCTTCTTATTCGTCCAGTCTATGGAGCCCTATTCAGAGAACGCAGCTCCATACCCTGGAGCAGCAGCCACTGCCGGTTCTCACACTGTGCGACACAAGAATCCGGCTGCTGTGACGAGCAGTGACGTGGGTAAGGTTATTACAGTCCACAGCCGATGAACTCCGTTAACCTTACTGACATCCCTGCTCGCAGTGTGAAAGCTTACTACACAGAGTGAGACCTGGCAGTAAGTTCTCACGAAGTGAAGTCAGTGAGGTTATATAACCAAAACAGAAGAAGGCGGGCACCACACACACAATATGAAAGGAGGGATCAACCATGTGCATATAAAAGTAACAGAAAGAAACCAAAGAAAAAAGATATGCACACAATGGGATCAACCATGCACAATAAATTTTATTTAAACATATCGCTACAAACAGAGTCAATAAAAAGGACGAACGGTTAAAAACATTTAAAAACTAGACGGACCAACCCACATCCCCCAGGACACAATAATAGGGATCAATGTGATAGTACATGCAATATGTGCAGATGATACAAAGGGCACCAGGTCTGACAGCAAATTTAAAGCAGTAGCAATAGAAATACAAAATACCCCGTGCTGCCAGCTGAACAAGCCCCTAACCACAGATCCAAATATGCCCAGCAATCCCTCACCATAAGGCAGACATGAGACCGATATAAATATATGTCCCAACAGACAATTAAATACAAAACCATATAAATGAATGGTATGATCTGTACGCATCCATCCTTAATGCTAACACCCCATATCATACATCACCAAATGCGAGGTAAAGTCCTAGCTACTGGGAAGCAGATATCCTTAAGGATGAAGAAGTATGGATGTACCCTCGATGAAGGGTGCCAAAATGGCAGACACACATGAACGTGTGCCCCTTAGCACAACTGGGGTGTAGAGGGGGATTGCTGGGAAAAGGTCCAAGAGGGGGATGGAGGCCCCACGCGTATTGATGACGCTAGAGCGTCTTCGTCAGGGGAAGGTTGTGAAAACATTGTCCCAGTCATGCCCCTTAAATGTTAGCCATAATTAGAGATAAATGGATATCACCTGTGAGGCTACGGCGGCGTTCCAATAGGTCACTGATATACGGCGCTGAAGGGACTTCCGGACATGCGCATATAAGGGACGCCAGTAAAAAACTGCGCACCAGCCAATATTCCACCACGCACGCGCTGAATGAAGTAAACACCAACCAGTCAAAGAGGCTTATGCGCAGGCGCCAAAATCACCATGGAGAAGACGCCTGGACATGCGCGATGGATGTCCGGATCATGCACAGTGGCATAAATAGTCAGCAGTGTTACACCACGCAAGCTCCGTATTTAGTCAAAAAGGATAGACATCAGACAGTATGTAATAAATACAGATTTGTGCGCAGGCGCAAAAGGTTGCCATGAGGATCATACACAATGGCATAGATAGTCAGCAGTGTTACACCGCACAAGCTCCACATTTAGTCAAAAGGATGGACGCCAGACAGTCTGTAGTGAATACAGGTTTGTGCGCAGGCGCAAAGGGTTGCCATGGGGATCATGGACAGTGGCATAGATAGTCAGCAGTGTTATACTGCGCAAGCTCCACATTTAGTCAAAAGGATGGACGCCAGACAGTCTGTAATGAATACAGGTTTATGCGCTAGTGCAAAAAATTGCCATGGGGAGGACACTTAAGATGTGCACAATAGATGTCCAGGTACATGCGCAGTAACATAGATGATCAACAGGCCGCCATATACCACATCTATACCCAAATCAAATGTATCGGGTACAAGTACGGTACAGAAAATACAAGCGATGAGTAAAAGCGCATCGCCTATAAGTGCTGTTGGTGCAGTGTGGGCATAGTATAACCATGCTTTTAAGAACTGCACAGAGCCCCAAGAGGGGGGGTAAAAAAGGCCCAAGCCGATAGATATTAGTACCTTACAATGGAGGCGAGAGGTACACAAAATCCTCCCAAAGCTGATGAACCTACACACATAAGACCAAATGAATACACATAAGTGGTTCTGATTATAAGTAGAAATTTTCTATTCTCTTTATTATCCATTTCGCAGGAGAATTTACAAATGCGTATAAAAGGCCGGCTGAAGGCACGAGCTAATGCCCATACCAGGCATACGTAGTTAGCACACATGAGCACCCACCCAATCACACCCCATTATGGGATAAGACCCCAGATAAATTACCCCTATTCATACACTTCAGCCACTAGGTATAAACGTGCTGCAATAGCAGAATAGTAAATCAAGTCCCCTGCTCCCACCATACAGGTGGGGGGAATAAGCACGTAGGTGGAACCTAGTAGCAAATAAACTTATATGTGTCCAATGGTCAACGAGGACTATGAGAAGGGGAGAAAAGGGAGGGGGAGCGACAGGAAATGGGGAGAAGGAAGGGGAAAGATGCAGCCGGCAGCACATTAGGGATATAGCAACATAAGCAAAAAGTGGGCACACCATTGGGGACTATACATATATATACACAAGGTGCATTCGATAATGGTCGTGAAGTCCACAAAGTCTTCTTGTTGGTTCCATTACACTCCTGAAAGAGGGGAAAATACCACCATCATAAGCGTTATATCTGTGGAGACAAGTGGAATAAGTTAACTGGCACCAAATGCATATCCCCAAGACAAATAGAAGCCTAAAGCTGCTTATAAAAGCCAGTGAATAAAAGTTCTTCGTTAATGCCCACCGGAACCCGACTATTCAAATTGTAGATCCACTTGGACTCCCTCCTGAGTAGGTCAAGCGTAATGTTGCCACCTCTTATATCCGGTTTAACCCCTTCCAATCCCATAACCCTCATACTCCTAGCTGTACCGCCATGTACCTGCAGAAAATGTCCTGCCACTGATGAGAGTTTCTTACCTCTTTCCAAGTCTCTCTTGGCTGTATTTATATTAGAGAGGTGCTGCTGCACCCGACGTCTCAACTCCTGAGTTGTGTATCCCACATACAGCTTGGGGCAACCGCATACCAAGGCATATACCAAGTTCCTAGTACGGCAATTAAAATATGCCGATGGCTCGATCTTTCCTGGAATATGTGGAAGTGTAAGACCTTTGTCCGAGATCATAAAGCTACAGATATTACATCCACCACATGGATAGGATCCAAAAATTCGGCCACACGTGCCACTCTTAACGGTTTCCCGTTTAAAGTGGCTAGATACTAGCTCATCCTTGAGATTACGTGACCTCCTGGCCACCATCCTAGGAGTAGGGGCCAACCAAGGGTGAAGTTTGGGTTCCGTTAGTACGATGTTCCAATTCTTCTTCAAGATCTGATGAACGTCCCCCCACTGATTATGGTACACAGTAATGTTCGTACAGTGTTCTTCTGTCTTGGTTTAAGTATGTCCTCCCGTACACAGCGCTGGGAGTGTTGAAACGCATGTGATATAACTTTACGTGGGTACCCCCTAGCTTGAAACCTCTCCATGAGCTTCCTGGACTCCGCCCGAAAATCCTCCTTGGCCGAACAGTTCCTCCTAACTCTTAGGAACTGTCCCTTAGGTATACTGTTGCGAAGGTGCTCTGGATGTGCACTGTCGTAGTGGAGTAAGCTGTTCGTGGCAGTTTCCTTCCTATGTAGGCTCGTGATGATGTGATTGTCCCTCAAGATGATGTTAAGATCCAAGAAATCCACCATGGTGGAAGATACCCTGGATGTCAGTCTAATATTCCAAGGGTTCCTGTTGAGGAGATCAATAAAGTTATTGCACTCATCCGGGGTCCCAACCCAAAAGAATAGAACATCATCAATAAACCTATGCCACTTAGTGAGTACAGGGTGTAGTGTATGAGGAGGCTCAGTGAGTACAGGGTGTAGTGTATGAGGAGGCTCAGTGAGTACAGGGTGTAGTGTATGAGGAGGCTCAGTGAGTACAGGGTGTAGTGTATGAGGAGGCTCAGTGAGTACAGGGTGTAGTGTATGAGGAGGCTCAGTGAGTACAGGGTGTAGTGTATGAGGAGGCTCAGTGAGTACAGGGTGTAGTGTATGAGGAGGCTCAGTGAGTACAGAGAATATGATGTTAGTACAGGGAGTTGTGAGCATCGCTGGGTTCAGTGATACGAGTTTCAGCCGTGTGGTTATTACAAGTGAAAAGTGTTAAATGAACTTTTTTCACCTGTAAAATCGTGTGGCCAAAAGCGGCTTTGCAAATCCGAGTCTCTGGTAAATCTGCACGTTCTTTATGTGTTTTTTAGTAAGCAGTCAAAAATCTTCTGATGTAAAAAAGAGGCTAAGGGTACCGTCACACTGAGCAACTTTTGAACGAGAACGACAGCGATCCGTGACGTTGCAGCGTCCTGGATAGCGATCTCGTTGTGTTTGACACGCAGCAGCGATCAGGATCCTGCTGTGATATCGCTGGTCGGAGCTAGAAGTCCAGAACTTTATTTCGCCTTTGGATCACCCGCTGTCATCGTTGGATCGGCAGTTGCCGCAGATTTGTCGGCTGCACATCCCAAAGATGCTCCATACAAGGCAGGATGGATCCATGCTTTCATGTTGTTTACGCCAAATTCTGACCCTACCATCCGAATGTCGCAGCAGAAATCGAGACTCATCAGACCAAGCAACGTTTTTCCAATCTTCTACTGTCCAATTTCGATGAGCTTGTGCAAATTGTAGCCTCAGTTTCCTGTTCTTAGCTGAAAGGAGTGGTACCCGGTGTGGTCTTCTGCTGCTGTAGCCCATCTGCCTCAAAGTTCGACGCACTGTGCGTTCAGAGATGCTCTTAGGCCTACCTTGGTTGTAACGGGTGGCGATTTGAGTCACTGTTGCCTTTCTATCAGCTCGAACCAGTCTGCCCATTCTCCTCTGACCTCTGGCATCAACAAGGCATTTCCGCCCACAGAACTGCCGCTCACTGGATTTTTTTTCTTTTTCGGACCATTCTCAGTAAACCCTAGAGATGGTTGTGCGTGAAAATCCCAGTAGATCAGCAGTTTCTGAAATACTCAGACCAGCCCTTCTGGCACCAACAACCATGCCACGTTCAAAGGCACTCAAATCACCTTTCTTCCCCATACTGATGCTCGGTTTGAACTGCAGGAGATTGTCTTGACCATGTCTACATGCCTAAATGCACTGAGTTGCCGCCATGTGATTGGCTGATTAGAAATTAAGTGTTAACAAGAAGTTGGACAGGTGTACCTAATAAAGTGGCCAGTGAGTGTAAATTTATATCGGTCTCATGTCTGCTTTATGGTGAGGGATTGCTGGGCATATTTGGATCTGTGGTTAGGGGCTTGTTCAGCTGGCAGCACGGGGTATTTTGTATTTCTATTGTTACTGCTTTAAATTTGCTGTCAGACCTGGTGCCCTTTGTATCATCTGCACATATTGCATGTACTATCACATTGATCCCTATTATTGTGTCCTGGGGGATGTGGGTTGGTCCGTCTAGTTTTTAAATGTTTTTAACCGTTTGTCCTTTTTATTAACTCTGTTTGTAGCGATATGTTTAAATAAAATTTATTGTGCATGGTTGATCCTATTGTGTGCATATCTTTTTTCTTTGGTTTCTTTCGTGAACTGCGACTGTGAACTGCGACAACTTCACTGACATCATCGCTCGTCACAGCAGCCGGGTTCTCGTGTTGCACAGGGTGAGAACCGGCAGTGGCTGCAGCTCCAGTCTCCAGAGCTGCACTCTCTGAACGGGGCTCCATAGAGTGGATGAAGACGACAGGGATCGGTGTGGGACCTCCACATGGACTTCAGCGGAACACTGTGGATTTTTTTTCATGATAATGGGTATAAGAGGGAATTTGTTGGGGAGTGCTTTTTAGAATTAAAGGACTTTTCTGCGTGCGCGTTTTGACTACAAGGTTAGGGGGTGCCTGATAGACGCCTCTCCATTACTAACCTCTGGGCTTGATGTCAGCAGACATTACACAGCTGACATCAACTCCAAAACCATTACCCCAATTGCCAGCACACCTGGGCATTCGGAAACAGCCGAGGCGAAGCACCAGAATTGGAGCATCTAAGGGCTGCACCATTTCTGGGGTGGCTGAGGGCTGGTCTTATTAGGCTGGGAAGGGGCCAATATCATATCATGGCTCTTCCCAGCCTATTTGTCAGTCCGCAGCTGTCTGCTTAACCTTTGTTGGCTATTAAAAATAGGGGTGGCCCAATTTGGGGGTTTCCCCTTTTTAATAACAAGCAAAGGCTGAGCAGACAGCTGTGAGCGGATATTAATAGACTGCGAAGGTTCATGGTTATAGGCCCTTTTCCAGACTATTAAGACAATCTCACAGCTCTCTGCTTTCCCTTAGCTGCTTATTAAAAATAAGGAGGACCCCACGCCATTATTTTCATTTATTTTTTTATTCACTAAATTCATGTCCAGTAGACTACATACGCAAAGCACTGATTTTATATCTCACTGAAATATTTCTATCTATTACATTCTGATGGTTCGGGCTGTGAAATTACTGCACTTAGCTGATGAAATGTCAGGTTTCCATTGAGATGTGCACGTAAATAAATTGGATGGCACACGCATGGTCCATGTGCCGTGCCATTTTTTTCTCGCACCCATTAACTTGCTTAAATCGCAGAGCAGCACAGAATCATCGAATAACATTATTCAGACTACAATACAATATTTTATCTGATTGTTCTCGCCCAATTTATACGCAGATGAGAACATGCCCTAAGTGTAAAAAGATCAATAGAAAGGTAACTGTCCTGTCCTTTCATATATTTGTACATTGTAATAACATCGCCCCTAAGCCTCCGTTTTTCCAAACTGAGTAACCCTAAGTTTAATAACCCATCTTGGCATTACAATCCACCCATTCCCTTAATAATCTTGATTGCTCTTCTCTGCTCCCTCTATAGTTCGAATATATCCTTCATATACAAAGTTGTATCTAAGTGTGACTGAACTAGTAACTTATGTAGAGGCAAAACTATGTTCTCATCATGAGCATCTCTGCCTCTTTTAATGCATCCCATTATTTTCTTTGCCTTGGCAGCAGCTGCCTGACACTGATCACTAAAGTGGAGTTTGCTCCTCACCCATACCTCCAATTTTTTTTTCAGTGACAGATTTACACAGTGTTTTATAATTTAGCACACAATTATACATGTTATTTATTCTGCTCAAATGCATGACTTTACATTTATCTACATTAAATTTAATTTTCCATTTCTCAGCCCAAGCCTGCAGCTTACTTAAAATACTTCTGTAATATTTAATTATCCTCCTCTGTATTAATTACCCTGCAGGGTTTAGTATGATCTGCAAATATTGCAATTCTACTCTATATTCCCCCTACAAAGGTCTTTAATACATATGTTAAGAAGAAGAGGGCCCACTACTGACCCCTGTTGTACCCCACTTTTAACTATAATCTCAGAGAATGTCATAAATGTACAGTATACACAGTTATGATCTTTAAAGCTCCTATGTCTGACTGATATGTACCAATATATGATCGTTGCATGGGGTAATATTAGTGTGGGATTTCAGGTATCATCAGCTACATTATCTGCACTTAGAGAGCTATCATTGTGTGTGATCTGTGGTTTACATAAGACTGCAGATGACGGGGTAATGTGCCTTTAATTCTTCATTACAGCTTGTGAATGCCCATTGTCTTTAATGAAGGGTTTTGTCCAAAATCTTCCTGTGTGCACCTCCCAAAAGTTGGCAAGAATGCAACACTTAAAGCTACAATGACCCCTAGAGTTCTAACCACAGTCATGTAAAGTAGTAGTTGCCAGGACACTTAAGGAAATAGACAAGATGCCCTGCACCTTGTGTCTTACTCTAATTATGAATCTTATGTGAACTCTTTGGGCCTCACATATAAGGGCCACACAAGTTCACAATGCCAGAAATTAATAACAGACAACATTTTTTTGTTGTTGGCCTTATCATTATAACTTCTATCAGTATGTAATAACAGTATTTGTCCATTAGATGTCACTGTTTCCTATTTTATAGCTATAAAAGGAGCAGGTTTAGTGCACCCTTCGTATGCCGGAATGTGCTCTTTGGTCCCTATTCACCAGACTTTGGTCAAAAGTGTGTTTTTTGTGCAACATTAAATGCTTTTATTTTTTTTTGTATCCTTTTTGTTCCCAGCCAATGTTTTATCATATTATTTTTTTTATTACTCTTTTGTAAACCCAAGAATATTAGCCACATATCAAAGCCCTTGCCTCCTTCTGCCGTCTCAAACTCAAAAATATTTCCCGGATCCGCGCATTCCTCGACAACGAAACCACAAAACCACTAGTCCATGCCCTTATCATCTCCCACCTTGACTACTGCAACCTCCTGCTCTCTGGCCTCCCCTCTAGCACCCTCGCACCCCTCCAATCCATCCTACCCGACTAATCCACCTGTCCCCCCGCTATTCCCCAGCCTCTCCAAGTCCTTCACTGGCTTCCTTTCGTCCAGAGGCTCCAGTTCAAAACCCTAACCATGACATACAAAGCCATCCACAACCTATCTCCTCCATACATCTGTGACCTCATTATTATTATTATTATTATTTATTTATATAGCACCATTAATTCCATGGTGCTGTACATGAGGAAGGGGTTACATACAGGGTTCTAAATATCATTTACAGTAAACAAGTTTACAGTGACAGACTGGTACAGAGGGGAGAGGACCCTGTCCTTGCGGACTTACATTCTATGGGATAGTGGGGAAGAGACAGAAGGTCAGAGGTGCAGCAGCTCTGGCGGTGGTGAGGCGGCTGCTCTGGCGGTGGTAAGGCAGCAGAATGGTTATTGCAGGCTGTAGGCTTTCTTGAAGAGATGGGTTTTCAGGTTCCGTCTGAAGGATCTGAGGGTGGTGGATAGTCGGACGTGTTGAGGCATCGAATTCCAGAGGACGGGGGATATTCGGGAGAAATCTTGGAGGCGGTTGTGTGAGGAACGAATAAGTGTGGAGGAGAGTAGGAGGTCTTGGGAGGATCGGAGATTACGTGAGGGAAGGTATTGGGAGATTAGTTCAGAGATATAGGGAGGGGACAGGTTGTGGATGGCTTTGTAGATCAGTGTTAGTAGTTTGAACTGGATTCGTTGGGGAATTGGGAGCCAGTGGAGAAATTTGCAGAGGGGAGAAGCAGGGGAGTAGCGAGGAGAGAGGTGGATTAGCCGGGCAGCAGAGTTGAGGACAGACTGGAGTGGTGCAAGAGAGTTAGCAGGGAGGCCACAGAGGAGGGTGTTGCAGTAGTCGAGGCGGGAGATGATGAGGGCATGCACAAGAGTTTTGGTAGATTGTGGGCTGAAGAAGGAACGGATTCTGGCAATATTTTTGAGTTGGAGGCGACAGGAGGTGGCAAGAGCTTGCACGTGAGGTTTGAAGGACAGGGCAGAGTCGAGAGTTACTCCGAGGCAGCGGATTTCAGGTGCGGGAGAGAGCGTGATGCTGTTTACCATAATAGATAGATCAGGTAGGGGGGATACGTGAGATGGGGGAAAGATGATGAATTCGGTTTTGTCTACATTGAGTTTTAGGAAGCGAGAGGTGAAGAAGGAGGATATGGCTGACAGACACTCCGGGATTCTGGACAGAAGAGAGGCGACATCTGGGCCAGAGAGGTTGATCTGAGTGTCGTCCGCATACAGATGGTACTGGAAGCCATGGGACTTTATGAGTTGTCCTAGGCCAAGGGTATAGATGGAAAAAAGTAGGGGCCCTAGGACAGAGCCTTGAGGGACTCCAACAGAGAGAGGGCGGGATGAGGAGGTGGTGTGGGAGTGGGAAACGCTAAATGTGCGGTTGGATAGGTATGAGGCAATCCAGGACAGGGCAAGGCCTTTGATACCAAGGGAAGAAAGAATCTGTACCAGTAGGCAGTGATCGACTGTGTCGAAAGCAGAGGACAGGTCAAGAAGGAGGAGGATGGAGAACTGTCTGTTAGCTTTGGCTGTGAGTAAGTCATTAGTAATTTTTGTCAGGGCAGTTTCGGTGGAGTGGTGGGGGCGGAAGCCAGATTGGAGGTTGTCAAGGAGAGAGTTAGATGAGAGGTGGGAGGAAATTTGAGCATGGACATGCTGCTCAAGGAGTTTTGAAGCAAACGGGAGCAGTGATATGGGGCGGTAGCTGGGCATAGCAGTTGGGTCAACGTTAGTTTTTTTGAGGATGGGTGTGATGGTGGCATGTTTGAAGGCAGAGGGGAAGGTACCAGAAGGTAGCGATAGGTTGAAGAGATGGGTTAGGGCTGGAATGAGAGTGTTAGTGAGGTTGGGGAGCAGGTGGGAAGGGATGGGGTCAAGTGCACAGGTGGTGAGGTGTGATTTGGAGAAGAGGCGAGTAAGCTCTCCTTCGGTGATGTTGGAGAGGGAGGTTATTGGGGAAGGGCAGAGGTCTGGTATATGGAGTGGTTGGGGTGGTGGACAAGTAAAGGTTTGCCTTGTTTGGTCGATCTTGTTTTTGAAGTAGGTGGCAAAGTCCTTGGAAGAGATGAGGGGAGTTGGATGTGGCAGTGGTGGGCGGAGGAGAGAGTTAAATGTGCTGAACAGTTGTTTTGGGTTGTAGGATAGTGAAGATACAAGGTTAGTGAAATAGGTCTGTTTAGCAGAGGTGAGAGCTGATTTGAAGTCAAATGTAGCTTGTTTGAAAGCAGTGAAGTCATCTGGCAGGCGTGTTTTCTTCCAACGCCGCTCCGCAACCCTGGATGCTTGTCAAAGTTTTTTTGTGAGATTGTTATGCCAAGGTTGCCTATTGGTTTGTCGCACTGTGCCATGCATGAGAGGGGCGACTGAGTCTATGGCTGATGTGAGGGTGGAGTTATAGAAAGCGGTGGCGCTGTCCGTGTCGTGGAGTGAAGATATGGAGGACAGGGGTAGGAGAGAGTCTGAGAGTCTGTGAATGTCTAGATGTGCGAGGTTTCTGTGAGGATGTGGTAATGGCTGGACATGGGGGGCAGGTGAGGAGGACAAGGATGAGAAGGTGAGTAGATGGTGGTCAGATAGGGGGAAGGGAGAGGTTGTGAGGTTAGATAAGGAACAGAGGCGGGTGAAGATGAGGTCTAGTGTATGTCCGTCTGTGTGGGTGGCTGTGGAGGACCACTGGGTGAGTCCAAAGGATGAAGTAAGGGCCAGTAGCTTGGAGGCTGCTGGCTGGTGGGTGTCAGTAGGGATATTAAAGTCGCCCATGATGATGGTGGGGATGTCGGCAGAGAGAAAGTGAAGGAGCCAGGTGGAGAATTGGTCGATGAAGGCAGTGGCTGAGCCAGGTGGTCGGTATATGACAGCCATTTGGAGATTGGAGGGAGCGTAGATACGGACAGAGTGAACCTCAAAAGAAGGGAGGACAAGGGAGGGTGGAGGTTGGATAGGGTTGAAGGAACAGTTTTTAGAAGGAAGGATACTTACTCCTCCACCATGTCTGTTGCCAGAGCGAGGAGTGTGGGTAAATTGGAGGCCACCGTAACTCAGTGCCACAGGCGAGGCCATGTCAGGGGGCGTCAGCCAGGTCTCAGTGAGGGCCAGGAAGAAAAGGTTGCAAGAAGTGAAGAGATCATGGACCATGTGGAGCCTGTTGCAGACAGAGCGGGCATTCAAAAGTGCCCCAGAGAGGGGAAGCAGGGTGGTGGGGGTCAGTGGCACAGGTTTTAAGTGTGAGGGGTTGTGAAAGTTTCTCATAGTGTGAGAAGGATAGGGTAAGGGGTAGTAATGTATGAGGCGGGGGGCAGGATTGGGGGATGTGTCGCCAGCAGTGAGAATAAGCGGAGAAAGGGAAACAGGTGGGTGAAAGAAAGTGAGGATTAGTGGAGCAAAAACGGTGGGAAAAATGTGAGCATGGTTAAAGAGCAGGGGAGAAAAAGGCAAGTAAATTTAGAAGATAGTGATTAGTCTTACCGTCTGGCCGATTTCTGGACTATTTCTGCTATATTTCTGATGACACTTACAAGATGTCACTTCAAATGATGGCACATCTGACCAAGGCCATATGTGACCAGTACCATGCAACTTATACCATTTGAAGAGTCCATGAAATGAATCCAGGTGAGAGAGGAAGAGGGAGGAGAAAGGAGGTGGGGTATAGTTCACAGCAGGGAGCAATTCACAGATTGCAGTTAATAGTACATTTGATTAGCATCAAGGTTGGTGAAGGATAGGATAAGATGGGTGGATAGAGCTAGGTGTGAGGAACATGCGCATATCAGTATGCATTCAGGAAGCTTGAAGTATGAAACATGGAATTAAAGTCAGGGAAAAAGCAGCAACATACCAGCAGTTAGAAGAGGGATAGAAGCACTTGGGATTCAGAGGGTGCAGTGGCTAGTTCAGATTAGGAGACAGTTCGCACTCCGGGTACTTACCCACATGCAACCTTCGATCCTCTCAAGATCTCCTTCTCTACTCCTCTCTCATCTCTTCTTCCCACAACCGCACCCAAGACTTCTCCCGTGCTTCCCCCCTACTCTGGAACTCTCTACCCCAGCACATCAGACTCTCGCCTACCATAGAAACCTTCAAAAAGAACCTGAAGACTCACCTCTTCCGACAAGCCTACAGCCTGCAGTGATCCTCAACCTACTGAACCGCCGCACAACCAGCTCTGCCCTCTCCTAGTGTATCCTCACCCATCCCCTGCAGACTGTGAGCCCCTTGGGCAGGGTCCTCCCTCCTTCTGTACCTGTTAGTGACTTGTTTTTTTTTGCTCATTTTTATTGTATTTGTCTATACTTGCCCCCTTTTTACATGTACAGCGCCATGGAATAAATGGCGCTATATAAATATGTATAATAATAATAAAATAATAATAATTAGTGAACTGGAGGCATTTGCCCATGATGAATGGTCTAAGATCCCTCAGGTTTGCTGCTAGAACCTGATGTCTGGCTCTACATCATGCTTGCAGGTTATAACAGCCAGAGGTGCTCTACTAAGCACTAAGGATGCTGCTCATGGGGAAGGGGGTAGGGTAGTCAGTAAAGTGTCAGTTTGTGCTGAATTTGGAGAAACCTTCTTCAATCTCTTATATTGAGCTAGTTGATGTTATTTCCTTGCTTTTATTGCAAACAGCAGAAAGTTTGTACATTTTAAAAAGAAACTTGATTTTCAACGCAGGAAGGAGGATGAATAATTTGGATTGTAATTGTATAATGAGTCTGATAATTCAGGCCAGGAGACCCCTGATGGGGCCGGGTATTGTGGTCTAAGCTCGGACCTGTATAACATGGACAATATTTCCAAGAAGAACACTATTGTGTATACAGGACCTCTCCTACATGTGGCTGCAATGAGCAGAGCCTCGGCTGTCATTCACACGGTGCAGCAGTTTGCTGCTCTCGCCTCTCTATGTAATCCAGCACTCAGCACCGAGCGCTCGCGCATCTCACTTATACCCCCAGCAATTGGGGTGCAGGTTGGATCCAAGTCCCAGTAGTAGGAAACAGCCCCACAATTGTTTTATTTTTTGCCACAGGAACCTTCAGAAACCCTAATCTGACTTTGCTTTGCTGCATATAAAATCACCATTAAATCAGAATAAATATCATGACCCGCAGTTTGCCATAGATTTAGCATCCTCCGCACCCACAGATAATGTGAAGCTGAAAATCATATGACCTTGTAATTCTGATTATCTCATACTGGTCTAAAACTAACAGGGTAAGATAAGAGCCGGAACACGCAAGAACGTTTAGTCCTTCCTGTCGCTTCTGCTCCTCGTCCTTATAACACAGTATAGAGTATGATTATAGATGGAAATCCTGCCATTAGTCAGATGATCAGAAATATACACGATAAATTGTAACACAGACACTGCCATCACTCACATGTTTTACTGCAAATAATGGGAGAGGCACGGAATCCTAAATATCCAAATCAGCCTTGGAGATTTCGATAAAAAGCCTTGCAAACATGATCCCATATTTATCAAAAAATGGCTTAACTTGCGCAAAAATCTTCATTCTATCCCCGTCAATGCACATGTCGCACCGTAATAATACATCTGGTGCAGAATAAGTCAGCAAAACTTTTTGGACACTTTCCAATGTTAGATAAGAGCTAGAGGCCGATGGGTCAAATGTGACAAATTAGTTTTGTGCGGATATTGCAACTTTTTATGTTACAAAAGAGCAGCTGAACAATGTGTTAATGTTGCGCCTTAATGCGGAATTTGTGTAAAATGTTGCAATTAAAAATGTATCCATTCCTCACCTTCTTTAAGACCAATATGGCCTATGTAAAAAACTGTCCAAAAAAATACAAAATCAAAAATATGTCAAAAGTTTAAGCACATCTCCTTCTCTCATCATAAGTTTTGAAATGTCCTGATTTGCGCAAAAGTTTGCTGCAAATAGAGTGATCACCGTCCCCCAATGTGTATGAACAGAGGCTCGATCAGGAAGATACAAGGCGTCATGTTCAGTTAAAGTTATATAATAGAGGCATATCATGTAACCAATCCCCTTATACCCACCTGACCACTGCAGACAATCACTAGGCTCAGCAGTATATTTCTCAGGTCAGTGATTGGTTGGAGCAACCAAAATGGACAAATGACCCCAGGAGATTTGTGAAGCAAGTAATGAGTCTTTTATTATTTTACACCTCACTAAAAAATGAAAAAAAAAGGCGATCAAAACATCATCCGCAACCCAAAAGCGATAAACAAAACCATCAGCTTGCCAGGCAAAAAATGAAAAAAAAAAAAGTTGCTGGACTTAGAAAATGGTGATGTAAAAGCCACAATCTTTTTCACACATAAAAAAAAATAAATCACCACTTAAATAAAAGAAAATGTCACATTTAGTATCTCCGTAATTGTACTGACTTGGTGATTCATGTTGCCAGGTGATTTTTACAGCGCACCGTTAAAGTCATACTTAAAAAATAAAAAAAATGGCAGAATTGCATTTATTTCCCCATTTTACAACACTTTTTGTTCCCCCTTTTACCAGTACATTGTCTTGTGGTTATGTTGAGTTATAACTCTTGGAAGATGGGGATGAAAAAAAAAAAACAAAAGTGCAAAAATTAAAATTTACTGCAGTTAAACCGGACAAAAGTTTAACCTGGAAACGAGACTTTGCACATTTGCTTTATGAATATTTTCGTTCTTGCGTCCTCTGATTTCCGCGTATTTTTCATTTACAGAGCATTTTAACCACAATCCGTCTTTCCATCATTATTGTTTTATATATCGGCAGTAATATAATAATTGCAGTAAACAATATCCGCATAATATAACATTCCATGTGTCTGTAGATGGCGAGCGCCTCATGTACGCAAACAATAACCGTATAATACGGCATTTAATGTGCGTCTAGTCAGTGGGAACATCATTCGAGGACGGCTCATCTCTCCGCATAATGCGGCTTTGTCTCCAAGCTTAGCACTAACTTTCTCATTAATTCAAATGGAGCAGAACTTATCTTCCATTTTTTCAGGGATATCTGTGAAAACATCCACTTGAAAGCTCCGGAAGCATGGAGAGAAAATTGTCTTTGGTTCTTTTTTTTTTTTTTTGTAATTTAACGGGTGCATACAGCTGAGCGTACATCAATCACATTCACTGAGTTCTACCACATATGACATGATCGATGATCATTGAAATTGTATATATTGTCATATTTTACCATAGGAAAAATATGAAGGGGGTAAAATGTAAGTGCTGATATTTACCCCCTTAATAATGCTGTGATGGCATGGAGAAACACTGCTTATTGTGGTGTTGTGTGTGATATTGAGTATATACTTGCAATGTTACTTGCTGCCACTAGAGGTCACTGTAGTACCATAAACTATAAAAAGAGCTGAGGCGCAGGAAGTCAGTTAGGCTGTGGCTACAATCATGTGGCAATGGCTGCTCTATCTGGAGAAAGCTGGAAAGGAAGATAGAACTGGTCATACCTGCACCGCTTCAGTGGGTGCAGTCTGAGAAACTTGCTGCATGTGCTGTAAGGGTGTCAGACCTGTATAGTCCCAGAATATGGGAATATGCACTCAGATCAAGCCACCTTCCCCTCAACCCAAACCACATACCTTATATGAGCATACAGTTCTTTGAAATATAAATCCATTGGAACATTTAGATTTTCTATATGCTGCTACATTCCGGAGTAAATAGCATTTTAATGCATATGCAAATTAGTTGTTAAGTGCTCTGGTGAGGCGTGACAAAGCACTTCCCACACCTATGTCTCCCAAAGTTCTTCTCCCACCCATCCCCAGCCTCTTTAGCTTGATTGGTAGGTGATAAATGTGTGATCATTGGGGGGGTTCCACCACTGGGACGTCCACCAATCCCCAAGAACAGGATGTGATTCGTATAGTAGTGCGCATGCTCGACTACTGCGCCATCCGCTCCTTGACTGATGAAGATAGCAGTTCTGTCAACCTCATAGATTCACACAGGAGACTTTGGGTCCCAAGTTGTCATGATCAACGGGGTCTTAGCTGTCAGATACCCCCCCCCTCCCACGCATGATACATATACCACCTACAGACAGACAGACATTGCACAGCCTTAATAACTCATCATAATGCACCTTTGGAAGCAAAATTGGTCCCCCTTACCTTTTGGGCCCCTCTATGAATCCCTTTTACTTTTTGGGTCCTTGTATGGGTCACCCTTATCTTTTGGGCCCCTCTATGAATCCTCCTTACTTTTTGGGTCCTTGTATGGGTCACCCTTACCTTTTGGGCCCCTCTATGAATCCCCCTTACCTTTTGTGCCCTAGTATGGGTCCCCCTAACCTTTTGGGATCTAGTATGGATCCCTCTTACCTTTTGGGACCTTGTATGGGTCCCCCTTGCTTTTCGAACCCCTCTATGAACCCCCCCTTACCTTTTGGGCCCCTGTATGACTGCGCTGGTTGCACCTATGACATGTCGGCCCTTTAGCACATATACCATGGACAGTATGATTGATCATCATTCGGTGGGAATTTTCACGTGACTGAAATCTCTTGGAGTGAAAATCAGCCTCATTCATCTAAATTAGAACGTGTTGGCGGCAGATACATGGATTTCTGAGAGTCCCATTCAGATTGTGACATACAGCTGCTACGTGTGAATATGCCCATACAGTGATGACCGGCATTTCAGGCAGGTAATAAACATTTCACAGTGAATGCTTGCAGTACAGATTCAGAGCGGGGTGAGTCGGGTGGGGGTTGTAATCCTCATAGGGTGACAGTGTGGGATCAGACTGCCGGGTGATAAAACATATTCTATAATGAAAAAATTCTGGAAATATTAAACCACAGAACACCAGACAGAGCCCACATCTCAATGAGCTGATCAATAGGATAGCCACTGCGGCCCAATACGTCTTCTTGTCAGTCCCTAAACGATCGGAATACTAAAAATCTCAACTTCTGGCACTAAAATGAAAGAATATGTGTAAAGAAAATGCCTAATATTTCGGGATAGGAGGGAATGTAAAGAAACTGGTAAAAAATATTTGAAAATGTCCAAAAACGGGTCAGATTTAGTAAAGTGAAATTATGGAGAAATCTGGTTCTTGGGTGCAGATCTTACATTGGCATTTGATATATATCCAAAAAACACATAATCTATTGAGTTCAGGAACTAACTCATATATAGTATGGTTCCCCCATAATCAAACAAAGAGTGCAGGTGTGGAGTACTCCCATTAGCACAGAAATATAAAAAAACTGAGTAAACATAAACCACAAAGGGAAAGTTAAAACAAACAATTTTATTTAAACATGACTATTAAAAATCAAGTACTTATGTCGCAAAAGGTCAAAGAGGTAGCAAGGAGGAACAACCAAAAACAACAACAGAAGGGCAAACCGTAAAAGCAGAGAGTGTAATAAAACACCCAATGTGGATAACTATAATATGATACCCACTTCCTTAATACTCCTGGATGAAGGATCAAAAAAAAAGGGAAGAAAAAAGTGCTAGTGCATAACTATAAAGTGCTAGAGAAAATCACGTGTGTATTTAAATCCTATGTGGAGCTGCACAAATATCACTGAATAATTCATAATAGATCACACAGAAGTGCAGACTACCACTTACCCATGTCGGAATAGATTGGAGAGCCCTGCTGAACCCCGACGCGCGTTTCGCCACAGGTTTCTCAAGGGGACGGCAGAGTTGTAGCCTAATGCCAGACAACCGCTGTGCTGGTACTGTGAGGTTTTTTTCACAGTACCAGCAAAGTGAGAGAATTTTCTGAAATTTTATGCTCGTGCTGTTTATTTTTTCCTTGCAGATTTGCAGCAGATTTGAATCTGCATTATGTAAATTCTTTCTGGGTTTTCAAAACATTTTTCAAATAAATCATAAAAAAGGATGACTTTTACCCAGTGTTTTTTCTACCAACACTCTGGTTTTTGCTGCAGAAACTTCTCAATATGTGTGTGCGACGCCCACCAGGGCCGTGGGGTACTTGGAACCGGGTCGGACAGCTCTTTGGGGAAGTCACGGGGCTGTGACACGACTCCGTGGCCCTGGGCGTGCAATAAAAATGCAAGGGGAAAGTGATATGGGATTGATTCGTGACACCAACCATGGTGTTCGGCAAGGGATGGCCGACGCTGCGGTTCAGGTCCGCTGGGGCCGATGGTGACACAGCAAAGATGGTACAGCTCCCCACAGGTAGAGCGGGGCCCAGGGCAGTTATAGGGTAAATTTGATGATGCTAACTGTTGTAGTACTGGGCAGGTGACGCAGGGTGCAGTCTTCACACTTTACTCACAGTCTTTAGGTTACAATCACTAGCCGGGGTGCTGTGTCTTCCGGGTCGGTGGTCTAGCCAGCTCTCGGGTAGTTTGGGTGCACTTTTCCGGGACCCCCATCTTGTGTACCTTTCCAGGTCGTCTCTCTGTGCTTGCTCACACCCTCCTGCCCTGCGCCTTACACACAGTGTCCCAAGCCAGCAGCCTCAGGTCATGTCTGTCGACGACCTCCTGGTCCCATTGACTCTATGTGGCTGCCTTTTTTGCGATTGTGTGTCGATTTGGCTGTTGCACATACAGATACTACAGCCTCCGGGTCACTAGCTGAGTCCTACAGTCTCTCCACTAGTCTGGGGCCGGTCCCCACTGCGACCCGGTCCCTCCAGATGTGTCTTGAGGTGGTGACATATCTACTAATTACCTCTTGTGCCTTTATTTTTTGATCTGTAACAGCGCATTTTACCAGCTGCGTATAGGCTCCTTGTACATGCTCCATGTCCTTGTGGAACTTTCTGGTCTGCTCACTGCGGCGGTATTATATTATTTAATGTAGTATTGGGTTTTGCACAACTGATCCTTTTTTCGTGCCCTATGCGCGTGCGCACTTTGTATTCATGCGCTTCATTTGGCGCAGCCGCTGTTGCGTTATGAGTTATCTTTTGAGACACAGCTCTCTGCGCATGCGCGTCACGTCGGACCTGTGGGTACTAGGAACGTTGTGTTGGACCAACTGTCCTGCTCTTGGTTGCTTCCCCTATTTCCGGCGGATACACGCCCACACACCAGTTCTCTATGAGCTATTAGGCTCATGCTATTTAAAGCTGTCCGGACATTCAAGCGACATCTTCCCTGACGAAGCCTGCTTGTCAGGCGATACGCGTGGGCATCGCCCTACAATATCAGGTTATATTTTGATGGAGGGTCTCCTCCTTGTTTATCTATTGAGATCTAGCTGATACTTTTTTCCATGGGCTACTATTAACCCTTTCTTTCTCCCCCTCTCTTCCCCGCTTTGGCGTGTTTTTCATACATGATCCCTATGCAGCAACCTCTTATATGCCTCACATGGTTGTGTGGTCACTAGGTGCACTATATGCTGCCTGATCTTGGTGTATGTTTATTTCCCCATGAGCCATTAGGTTGGAGGTTGGGTTTTTTGGGGGGGAGTTTCACTGTATTTTGCTTTTTGATCTCTATGGCCTGTATATTTTGGATGGTGTATATTTTTTAACTATGTTTTTATCGTCTGTGATGTGTTTGTATTGTTCAATAAAATCAGATTTGTATTTTTATATTTCATGTAGTATTATTGGTGTGCGAGTTTTGGCAGTTATGCTTTTTCTTTTTGGTTTTCCGGTCCCTCCATCCGACTACGATCGGCATGGATTCGGGCACCACGGGTGGATTCTTCACTTCCCTGGCCCCTAGGACCCCTTCTCTCTGAAGCTCCTCTCTGACTCCTCTTTCTTCTCCTCTCACACTCTTCTGACCAACTCCTCTCACTAACTCTGCCTCACTCCCGTTTCCATGACAACACTTCACTCCCAACTGTCACTCTACATCCAGGTCTTCTACCCTTATCTACTTCCTCCACCCACACCCTCTACCTAGTTCCCCCTCCAGCCTGAGATGGGGCCCTCCCTAAATAGGGTCCGCCCAGATCTCCTGGCTTGGAGTGGTGTTGGATTCTAGTGTGCGGGTACCGGGTAGTGCCCCCTCCTTACCCGAGAGTGGGGTACCACACCTCTGGCTGAGGTGCAGTACCTCTGTGGCGACTGGACCCTCAGGGGCACCACATGTGCACACGTGCAAAGGACTGAAAGTGTACAGTGACTGGCGCTTGGCAAGTGGCGAGAACAAAGAGTGAGGTACAGTGTGAGGAAACATGGTGGGAACAAGGATTTTCTTTCCTGAAGGGTAATATCGTTTGGCTTCAAATCCCAATCCAGAGCATCTGTGGACGAGGATGAAGTATGGGACTCGGCTTACTGCAGGACGGGGGATTAAATAATCATCTTTCTGAGCACGAAACAAAGTTTGCATCAAAGTTTAATCCTAGATCCATTCTGTCAGCGAAGTCCCACAATCTGGCGGCATCAGTCACTGATCTGTCACGGACCCCCTGTTTAACGCATCATAAATCCCACAAACTGGGGCAGATTTTCAGCATCAGCCGCGCGATCGCTTCCTTTTATCAGATTTTCTGATGTGCTGATAACCAGACACAATCTTATTATCCGTTATTTATGCCACCAATACCTTCCCCCGCGCTGTGCACAACATGTATCGCTCACATCGGGGTTCACAATATCATTTCTCCCAGGCACAAACATTAGGAATGTTCCCACGATTAAGAACCATGAGATTTCCAAAGTAGGTTTGACATGTAGAGGATTTTTTAAGCTTCTGTGTTTTTCATGGAATAAAGCTCATTTAAAGGTATGAGAATCCTTTTGGATACACATCCGATTTTCGCTTATGTGTTCTATCATTTTTGATTATTGTGGATAGAAATCATACCTATTCTAGTCTATAAGCCTCTTCGTGTATCATTTTATTGTGGACCATTGGGCTGCAAAAGACAAAACGGAGACATGTCTGAATATGATCCAATCGATGGACCAAACTCACACACATTAATGAATAGATCTGTGATGTATCGGAGTATCGGACAGAACAGGGGATGCAATCTCTTACAGAAAAGGACAGGAAACTAAAGTGTAACATAGCCCCAGTGTATAACATTGACAAAAACTGAAAAGTAAATAAATAAATACTTGTAATGCAAAAACCTGATTTAATAAACAGTGGGTTATTTTCTGACAACCCATTTCCTTTCGGGTGCCTGCAGATGAGCATATGAAAAATCATCTGCGTTTCATCCAGAAAATTTGGATGATTTTTTTTCTAATTCTCACCAGATTTTCATCCACGTGTCGGTTTTTTATGTCCGTGTTACATTCATGTGTGCGATCAGTTTTCATACAACTACAGTAAAACATGTACATCATCACATCCAGTTTCCTAGGTTTATAATTGAAATGGATCCTAAAATTTGGATGCCGCTCTGATTGTCCTTGTGCGTTCCGATTTTTTTTTTTTCTTGCACTCATAGATATGAATGTGTGAGTCTCATCCAAGACACGGGTGATAGTTGTGCATGTGAACTTAGATTAGAAAGCCTAAAATCATGGAGAATTTATCGTTGGATACATTTGGCACGCACTGTTGTCTAATTTTACACCACCTACTGGTTGGCTTACTTTGCCCCAATTTTTGCCTTTATATTTTGGAAGAATTTGGCACGTTTGGTTGCATTTAAGCCAGAGATCCTTTCCAAATCATTGCCAGACAAGATGCAAAAATGTCTAAAACGCATTATAAATAGGTAAAAAAAAAAACAACTTGAAACACATAATAGGTCTAAAAATTGATGGAACAATTTGTGCCAAAATTGTGATTGTATTCAGCAAATGGCGCCTGCAAAGTAGCGGCACGGAACCAGAAGAGTGATGTAATATTTTATGTATATTTTATGTATCTATCTATATATATCCCCCCACATGGCTAAAATTCCATATGCATGCAGTATAGGAGACCATATTAGAAGATTTGTTTTCTGAAGATGCCATATAGCGGCACACGGAGGGCCTTCAGCAACATGACATGGAACCACAAGGGCTCGAGCTGCTTTGCCACGTCCGTATTACAGTGACCCAAAGGTTCCATATGTGAGGCTTTGATCAGGCCACCGATCACCTGTATCTGCAGGGCAGGTATAACACTGTCATATTTTCCTTTGATGATTATCATACTAAATCCCTCTTCCTTGTGGAGCAGATACAATTTCTATACTGTAACTGGGCTGAACGTGGGAGGCAATGCAGCGGCTTCCAAGTTTTCTTCTTGCCATTAAGAGAGATTTATGCCGGAATTAAAGCGTATTAATGAAATCCTCAGATAATAAGAAATCTAGTCTTTTGTAACCAGAGTCTGCTCAAACATAGGCTTATTGTGGTACAAACATAGAAACAATTGTTCCTGTTAAGCAGCTTGGGTCTCTTACCCACGTGTTGGCGCCTGGAAAGTGAAATCTCTTATGTATGGATGGTCAAGGTGCACATTGCCACAAGCATCAAGGGTCTCTGTGGCCTCATGCACAATACTGGGCACATAAAGGTCTTTGCAGGTCCATATTATGCACCTGTATGTACCCGCGTCACTATATGGTGCCATTCAGTGGCGTAGCTTGAAACTCATGGGCCCCAATGCGAAAGCTCCAACGGGGCCCCCAAATATTTTAAATCTTTAATAGCAATAGTCTTTTTCTATAGGCCAAAGGGACTTTTAGGGCCCCCACTGCTCCAGGGCCCGGGTGCGATTGCAACCCCTGGTGCCATTGTATGGAGCCACACACACTCTGGTCGTTGTAGGGAACATACCTTCATAATGCACCATGCATTAAGAGTTATTTCCATCTTTAGATTCTTAGCTGCAAATACCACTGATCCCGAGAATGGGGGTCCACAGAGCTCCATCTGAATGGAGCGGGGGGTGAACATGGGCACTATAACTTCATTCATTCTCTATGGCATTGCCAGAGATAGAGAAGTACAGCGATCAACTTTTTCCAACAGTTCCATAGAGAATGAATGGAGCGATGGTGCCCATGTCCATTCAGATGGGCCAGCACGCAGCCAAGTGTGCGAATGGCTAGGATGCATAGTGTCTAGTGTAAATTTGATTAAAAGACATAACCACTGGCTTCTAGATTGAGAAAAACCATAAAATCTGGTTTCAATGGGTAAAAATGCAGCAAGTTTTTAATCTGTTTTACACTCGATACGTTGCGCCCTAGCCATTCGTTCCATTTGATTCCATGTAATACTGGATTTCCTAGCAGCGGCCTTAAAGTGGTATTCCCACCTTATGCATTTATGGCATGTCCTAATCAGAGATCTGGATCTATCTCATGAACTTGACCACGTTGTGCACTGCTGTCAGTGGAGAAGTGGTTGGAATTCCATACAATGAATAAGAATTCCGAACCCCTTTATTTATGACAGCAGCACGCGTCGGGGTCTTATTATCAGGATAGAGATTGTTCATGGCAATGTACAAAATGGTAATACCCCTTTAACAGTTGATTTCTGAGGGTTACAAAGGCTGGACAGCACTCCGACTCAGAGTTTATCGAATAATTCACACATGCATTTTTTTTTGTTTACACAATCGTGTGTCTATTTAGTCAAACTCAGAGCATGTCTTGTTCTCCGCCGTTTTTGCGGATCAGACTCAGCCATTCAAGTCTATACAGATCCATACAAAATGGATGAAAAACAATAACCATCATTTTTTCATCCGGTTTTCACTCGTTCTTTACAGAAACATTATTGTCATGTTCAGACAGTTTACATCCTTCACTTTTTAAAAATAGATGAGAAAAAAGTGGATGCAAGACAGAAAGAAATGTTCATATTTGACAGATGTATAACTGGAAATGCTTGTATAACTGTAGCCTTAGTTGTGACACGATTGGCGTGCGCTTTAAGAAGTACCGTATTTTCCGGCGTATAAGACTTTTTAACCCCTCAAAATCTTCTTAAAAGTCGGGGGTCGTCTTATACGCCGGGTACAGACAAATGTGCATATGGTGGGTTGGGGGGAGTGGTTCCGATGACGAAGAGAGGGGGCGTCTCACAGGAAAGTGTGAGTGGAGTAGCCCCCTATTACCTCATTGCGGCAGCGTGGGGGTCTCTGTGCTGGGGAGCGGCGTCTCCCGAGATCTCGGGACGAGATCTGAATCTGAGCATGCGCTGCCCCCAGCGGCCATTTTCCCGGAGGCCACCGCATCGCAGCAATGGAGCTGCTGGTGCCTCCGGGCCTTGAGGAGATGCCGGAGGAGCCCCGACGCTGCAAGAAGATGCACCGCCCCACAGCACAGAGCCCCCACGGCACGAAGAGGAGCTGCCCCTCCCAGCACAGAAACCCTATGCTGCCGCAATGAGGAGCCGCCGCTCCCCAGCACAGAGACCCCCACGCTGCCGCAATGAGGTAATAGGGGGCTACTCCACTCACACTTTCCTGTGAGACGCCCCCTCTCTTCGTCATCGGGACCACTCCCCACCCCAAAAGGCACATTAGTCACCGGCCCTATAAGACGACATACGGCATATAAGAAGACCCCTGACTTTTAAGAAGATTTCATATTTTAACTGGAAAAGTTGGGGGGTCGTCTTATACGCCCAGTCGTCTTATATGCCGGAAAATACGGTACTAATCAAAAAAATAAATAAGTGCCCACTACATAACAACAGAAAAAATCCAGTGGCCCAATTTTAATTGATTTTATAAAATATTATTGTTAAAGAGTAACTGTTGTTTATTTTTTTTACATAAATCAATAGTACATGTGGCTATATATATTAAATATCTTATTGAAGAAATGTGCTTCTTTCTCCTTCTAGACTGCTCTTTCATTCTCAAAATTCTAAATTTACAAGTGCAGCATGCATAGCTTATATTTCCTCCCTCTGACATGGCATGTTTGGCTTATCACTCTCCATAAAAAGAAATGTTACCCCTTAGACCTCAATTTACAGGTAAAATGTATCTTCAAGAAACACAGATTTTCCCATTACTGAGAAAGGAGATGACACTTGGTACTCATAACGTTCTATGGAGAACTGTATCGATTTGCAGCAGAATGTCTGTCTGCCTCTAGCTCCTCCCTAGAATGTCTGTGTATGCCCCTAGTTCCTCCCTAGAATGTCTGTGTTTGCCTCTAGCTCCTCCCTAGAATGTCTGTGTCTGCCTCTAGCTCCTCCCTAGAATGTCTGTCTGCCTCTAGCTCCTCCCTAGAATGTCTGTCTGCCTCTAGCTCCTCCCTAGAATGTCTGCCTGCCTCTAGCTCCTCCCTAGAATGTCTGTCTGCCTCTAGCTCCTCCCTAGAATGTCTGTCTGCCTCTAGCTCCTCCCTAGAATGTCTGTCTGCCTCTAGCTCCTCCCTAGAATGTCTGTCTGCCTCTAGCTCCTCCCTAGAATGTCTGTCTGCCTCTAGCTTCTCTCTAGAATGTCTGTGTCTGCTGTTATGACCCCAATGGCAGAGGGTCTCAGGAATAATGCTAAGTCAGTAAATACAGAAAACCAGCTCATAGGGCAGTGGTAACTGGGCTGACCATATAACTAATCCTAGCACCACAAATACCAGCAGCCGGGGAACGTTCCTACGTTGATCCTAGATGTCTCGCGCCAGCCGGAGAGCTAACTACCCCTAGAAGGGAAAAGAAAGACCTTTCTTGCCTCCAGAGGAAATACCCCAAAAAGTTGGATAGAAGCCCCCCACAAATAATAACGGTGAGGTGAGAGGAAAAGACAAACACAAGAATGAGCTAGGAATTTAGCAAAGAGAGGCCCACTAGCTAATAGCAGAATATAGAAAGATAACTTATATGGTCAGCAAAAAATCCTATCAAAAATATCCACACTGGAAATTCAAGAACCCCCGAACCGTATAACGGCCCGGGGGGAGAACACCAGCCCCCTAGAGCTTCCAGCAAGGTCAGGAATCACATTTAGTACAAGCTGGACAAAAATGATAGCAAACAAATAACCCAAAAAACAAAGAAGCAAGACTTAGCTTAATTTAGCACGAACCAGGACCAGCAAACAGGAGCAAACAGAATGTGTCTGATAACACCGATGCCAGGCACTGGACTAAGGTTCCAGGAGGTTTATATAGCAACACCCCTGAAGTAACGACCCAGCTGGGTGCAAACAGAGGGAAGGAAATCCCAGAGTCATATCACTAGTAACCACTAGAGGGAGCCAAAAAAGTCTAATTCACAACAGTACCCCTTCCTTAAGGAGGGGTCACCGAACCCTCACCAAGACCACCAGGGCGATCAGGATGAGCAGCGTGAAAGGCACGAACCAAATCGGCCGCATGCACATCAGAGGCAACCACCCAGGAATTATCCTCCTGACCATAACCCTTCCACTTGACCAAATACTGAAGCCTCCGCCTGGAGAGACGAGAATCCAAGATCTTCTCCACCACGTACTCCAACTCGCCCTCAACCAACACCGGAGCAGGAGGCTCAGCAGAAGGAACCACAGGCACAACGTAGCGTCGTAACAAAGACCTATGGAACACGTTGTGAATGGCAAACGAAACCGGAAGATCCAAGCGAAAGGACACAGGATTAAGGATTTCCAATATCTTGTAAGGACCGATGAAGCGAGGCTTAAATTTAGGAGAGGAGACCTTCATAGGAACAAATCGAGAAGACAGCCACACCAAATCCCCAACACAAAGTCGGGGACCCACACCGCGGCGGCGGTTGGCAAAACGCTGAGCCTTCTCCTGTGACAACTTCAAGTTGTCCACCACATGATTCCAGATCTGCTGCAACCTATCCACCACAGAATCTACTCCAGGACAGTCAGAAGGCTCCACATGTCCCGAGGAAAAACGAGGATGGAAACCAGAGTTGCAGAAAAATGGCGAAACCAAAGTAGCGGAACTAGCCCGATTATTTAGGGCAAACTCAGCCAACGGCAAGAAGGTCACCCAATCATCCTGATCTGCCGAAACAAAACACCTCAAGTAAGCCTCCAGAGTCTGATTAGTTCGCTCAGTTTGTCCATTAGTCTGAGGATGAAAGGCAGACGAGAACGACAAATCAATGCCCATCCTAGCACAAAAGGATCGCCAGAACCTGGAAACAAACTGGGATCCTCTGTCAGACACAATATTCTCAGGAATGCTGTGTAAACGAACCACATTCTGAAGGAACACAGGAACCAGATCGGAAGAGGAAGGCAGCTTAGGCAAAGGCACCAAATGGACCATTTTTGAAAAGCGATCACATACCACCCAGATGACAGGCATACCCCGAGACACCGGGAGATCAGAAATGAAAGCCATGGAAATATGTGTCCAAGGCCTCTTCGGGACAGGCAAGGGCAAGAGCAACTCGCTGGCACGGAAACAGCAAGGCTTAGCTCGAGCACAAGTCCCACAGGACTGCACAAATGACCGTACATCCCGTGACAAGGAAGGCCACCAAAATGACCTAGCCACCAGATCTCTGGTGCCAAAAATTCCCGGATGACCTGCCAACACCGAGGAATGAACCTCGGAAATGACTCTGCTGGTCCACTTATCAGGAACAAACAGTCTGTCAGGTGGACAAGAGTCAGGTCTACCAGCTTGAAATCTCTGCAACACACGTCGCAAATCAGGAGAAATGGCTGACAAAATAACTCCTTCTTTAAGAATACCAACAGGTTCTGTGACTCCAGGAGAGTCAGGCACAAAGCTCCTTGAAAGAGCATCAGCTTTCACATTCTTTGAACCTGGTAAATACGAGACCACAAAGTCAAAACGGGAGAAAAACAATGACCAGCGGGCCTGTCTAGGATTCAAGCGTTTAGCAGACTCGAGATACATCAAATTTTTGTGATCAGTCAAGACCACCACACGATGCTTAGCACCCTCGAGCCAATGACGCCACTCCTCAAATGCCCACTTCATGGCCAGTAATTCCCGATTGCCCACATCATAATTCCGCTCAGCAGGCGAAAACTTCCTAGAGAAGAAAGCACATGGTCTCATTACCGAGCAACCAGGGCCTCTCTGTGACAAAACGGCCCCTGCCCCAATCTCAGAAGCATCCACCTCGACCTGAAAGGGAAGTGAGACATCAGGCTGGCACAAAACAGGCGCCGAAGTAAACAGGCGCTTCAACTCCTGGAACGCCTCCACGGCTGCAGGAGCCCAGTTAGCAACATCAGAACCTTTCTTGGTCATATCCGTCAAAGGTTTAACAACGCTAGAAAAATTAGCGATAAAACGACGGTAGAAGTTAGCAAAACCCAAGAACTTCTGAAGACTCTTAACTGACGTGGGTTGAGTCCACTCATGAATAGCTCGGACCTTGACTGGGTCCATCTCCACAGCAGAAGGGGAAAAAATAAACCCCAAAAAGGGAACTTTCTGTACTCCAAAGAGACACTTTGAGCCTTTAACAAACAAGGCATTCTCATGCAAAACCTGAAACACCATCCTGACCTGCTCCACATGTGAGTCCCAATCTTCAGAGAAAACCAGAATATCGTCCAGATAAACAATCATAAATTTATCCAGATACTTCCGGAAAATATCATGCATAAAGGACTGAAATACTGAGGGAGCATTAGAAAGCCCAAAAGGCATCACCAAGTACTCAAAATGACCTTCGGGCGTATTAAATGCAGTCTTCCATTCATCACCTTGCTTAATGCGCACAAGGTTGTATGCACCACGAAGATCTATCTTGGTGAACCACTTGGCACCCTTAATCCGGGCAAACAAGTCCGACAAGAGAGGCAAAGGATACTGAAATTTTACAGTGATTTTATTCAGTAGCCGATAGTCAATACAAGGTCTCAAAGATCCGTCCTTCTTGGCCACAAAAAAGAATCCCGCACCAAGAGGGGAAGAAGACGGACGGATGTGTCCTTTCTCCAGAGACTCCTTGATATATGAACGCATTGCGGCATGCTCAGGTACTGACAGATTAAATAATCTTCCATTAGGAAATTTACTACCTGGAATCAAATCTATGGCGCAGTCACAGTCCCTATGAGGAGGCAGAGCACTGGATCTGGACTCACTGAATACATCCTGATAATCAGACAAATACTCAGGAACTTCCGAAGGAGTAGAGGAAGCAATAGACACCGGCGGGGAATCAGCATGAATTCCCCGACAGCCCCAACTTGACACAGACATTGCCTTCCAATCCAAGACTGGATTGTGGGTCTGTAACCATGGCAGACCCAAAACGACAAAATCATGCATTTTATGCAGAACAAGAAAACGAATCACCTCCCGATGTTCAGGAGTCATGCACATGGTCACCTGCGTCCAAAACTGCGGTTTATTTTCCGCCAATGGCGTAGCATCAATACCTCTAAGAGGAATAGGATTTACTAACGGTTCAAGAACAAAACCACAGCGCTTGGCAAATGACAGATCCATAAGACTCAGGGCGGCACCTGAATCCACAAACGCCATAACAGGGTAAGAAGACAAAGAGCAAATTAAAGTCACAGACAAAATAAATTTAGGTTGCAAATTACCAATGGCGACAGGACTAACAACCCTTGTTAGGCGTTTAGAGCATGCTGATATAACATGTGTAGAATCACCACAGTAAAAACACAACCCATTCTGATGTCTATGATTTTTCCGTTCATTTCTAGTCTGAATTCTATCACATTGCATTAAATCAGGTGTTTGTTCAGACAACACCACCAGAGGATTAGCGGTTTTGCGCTCCCGCAAACGCCGGTCAATTTGAATAGCAAGCGCCATAGAATCATTCAGACTTGTAGGAATGGGGAATCCACCATCACATTCTTAATGGCTTCAGAAAGGCCATTTCTGAAATTTGCGGCCAGAGCACACTCATTCCACTGAGTAAGCACGGACCATTTCCGAAATTTTTGGCAATACACTTCAGCTTCATCCTGACCCTGAGAAATAGCCAGCAAGGCTTTTTCTGCCTGAATTTCAAGATTGGGTTCCTCGTAAAGCAATCCGAGAGCCAGAAAAAACGCATCAATATTCGCCAATGCCGGATCTCCTGGCGCTAGCGAGAAAGCCCAATCCTGAGGGTCGCCCCGCAAAAAAGAAATAACAATTTTAACTTGCTGAGCAGAATCTCCAGATGAACGGGGTCTCAGAGAAAGAAACAATTTACAATTGTTCCTGAAATTCCTAAACCTAAATCGGTCTCCAGAAAACAATTCCAGAATAGGTATTTTAGGTTCAGACATAGGACTACTGGTAACAAAATCTTGTATACCCTGCACACGAGCTGCCAGCTGGTCAACACTTGTAATCAAGGTCTGCACATTCATGTCTGCAGCAAGCACACGCCACTCAAAGGTAAAGGGGAGGAAGAAAAGGAAGGAAAAAAACCCTCAGAATTTCCTTTCTTATTATCCCACTTCTGCAATGCTTTAAACATTCAATATTGGCCTGGCATACTGTTATGACCCCAATGGCAGAGGGTCTCAGGAATAATGCTAAGTCAGTAAATACAGAAAACCAGCTCATAGGGCAGTGGTAACTGGGCTGACCATATAACTAATCCTAGCACCACAAATACCAGCAGCCGGGGAACGTTCCTACGTTGATCCTAGACGTCTCGCGCCAGCCGGAGAGCTAACTACCCCTAGAAGGGAAAAGAAAGACCTTTCTTGCCTCCAGAGGAAATACCCCAAAAAGTTGGATAGAAGCCCCCCACAAATAATAACGGTGAGGTGAGAGGAAAAGACAAACACAAGAATGAGCTAGGAATTTAGCAAAGAGAGGCCCACTAGCTAATAGCAGAATATAGAAAGATAACTTATATGGTCAGCAAAAAATCCTATCAAAAATATCCACAGTGGAAATTCAAGAACCCCCGAACCGTATAACGGCCCGGGGGGAGAACACCAGCCCCCTAGAGCTTCCAGCAAGGTCAGGAATCACATTTAGTACAAGCTGGACAAAAATGATAGCAAACAAATAACCCAAAAAACAAAGAAGCAAGACTTAGCTTAATTTAGCACGAACCAGGACCAGCAAACAGGAGCAAACAGAATGTGTCTGATAACACCGATGCCAGGCACTGGACTAAGGTTCCAGGAGGTTTATATAGCAACACCCCTGAAGTAACGACCCAGCTGGGTGCAAACTGAGGGAAGGAAATCCCAGAGTCATATCACTAGTAACCACTAGAGGGAGCCAAAAAAGTCTAATTCACAACAGTCTGCCTCTAGCTCCTCCCTAGAATGTCTGTGTCTGCCTCTAACTCCTCCCTAGAATGTCTCTGTCTGCCTCTAGCTCCTCCCTAGAATGTCTGTCTGCCTCTAGCTCCTCCCTAGAATGTCTGTGTCTGCCTATAGCTCCTCCCTAGAACATCTGTCTGCCTCTAGCTCCTCCCTAGAATTTCTGTCTGCCTCTAGCTCCTCCCTAGAATGTCTGTGTCTGCCTCTAGCTCCTCCCTAGAATGTCTGTGTGTTCCTCTAGCTCCTCCCTAGAATGTCTGTCTACCCCTAGCTCCTCCCTAGAATGTCTGTGTTCCTCTAGCTCCTCCCTAGAATGTCTGTGTGTTCCTCTAGCTCCTCCCTAGAATGTCTGTCTGCCTCTAGCTCCTCCCTAGAATGTTTGTGTCTGCCTCTAACTCGTCCCTAGAATGTCTGTCTGTCTCTAGCTCCTCCCTAGAATGTCTGTGTGTTCTTCTAGCTCCTCCCCAAAAGCACCAATTGTCATCTCCTATCTCAGTAATGGTAAAATCTGTCATTACTGAATACAAACTTTGCAGATTTTACCCAAAAATTGAGAGTGAAAAACCAGTCCAGGAGAAGAAATATTACAAAGTTTCTTATTTTCATGTGCACTATTGATTTATAAGGAACAAAATAAATAAAATGATGGTTACACTTTAAGTTAACTACGAACGTCATGTAGAAATACATGGAAATGTAAATCAATCAGCCCTTGTGTAAGAAAACCACAAGGTTATATTCTCTAACAGAGGGGCAGCAATTTATGCCATCAAGCAGCGTTTGAGTGACAGGCTACATAAAAGGCTATGGTAGGTCACGGGAATTGAAGTTTATAATTTGTCCTAAGCCTCCGTTGAATGTCTCGTGTCTCAGTCACAGCTGAAATTGCAATATGTATTCATTGGCTTTCTATGGGGAAAAAAAGCAACTGCAGAAAGAATCTGGGCTGGGACAATGGGTGGTATCAGGTGTTTGCCACCCAGCACAAGAGGGACGAGAAGCGTACAAGGAAAGCTTTATTGTTTAAATGTGATTTTACAACTACTAATCCCCCCTAATCCTGACATTATAATTGTACATCGGGGACTTAATGACACAGGGCACAAAAAAAGAATGTTAAACCCACTTTATTTTAATGAAAAAGGAATTAACTGACTTTTCCTTAAAGCGACCCTGGTATGGTTTGAGATTGTGCCAAGATTCCTATGATCGCCGGCCTTATACCACAGTGTGATGATGAACAGGCAAAAAACAATGGATCTTATTCTTCTATGCCGGAGACATTTTTGCTTACAATTTTTTTTCATGCTGCCTATAGCGGTAACATATTCCATAGTGCTGTACAAACTACACTTCAGTCCCTGTCCTATATGGGACCCATGATCTATTACCTGTAGTTCCTGGAAGTTCTTGAGTTGCAATAGGGTCAGTAATTGTGGCTACAAAACATATGGACTCTTTATAAGCGTATGGATTAGGCCTAAGGCTGCGTCCACACATTGCGCTTTTTTTCTTGCCATTGCAATAGTACTGCAACGTTTTTGCAGTCCTTACCTCTAGGATCCTGTAAATGAAGGGGCTGCGAGTACCCAGTTGTGCAGGAAGGTTTGATGTCCTCTATCCAGATTCGCCACAAAATAGCTGCTGCATTCCCTGCCTCTGCTTTTATTCAGGCTCTAATAGTCTTTCTTGATTGGCTGCACTATACAATGTGATGGGACAGCGGTAAGGCATCATGGTTGAAGCTTTCCCCAAGAGATGTGTTATTTGGCAGAGGCCATTTTAGACAATTTAAGGAAAAAGCAAATTGTTCAATGCTTACCTCCAGGGGCATAACTACAATAGGTGAAGGAGTTGCAATTGCACCTGGCTCGGGGACCCTAAGGGGTCCTAAAAGATACCCTTATCCTATATAAAAGAGACTATTTCTATTAAAAATCTGTAATATTTGGGGACCATGTGGGAGATTTTGCATTGGGGCCCACGCTCTTCAAGTTTTGCCACTACTACAAAAGTCCAGCACAAGACTTAGTAGCTGAGTTTTTATGATGTGAACTGTTAGGATGAAGTGGTGTCAGGAGGAGCCTCCAACAGCTCCTTAGATGCATTTAGAGCTCCAAGTTACAGTAGAAACCTGCACGGCACTAAACAATAAAAATCAATCTCCTGAGTGTTCACAGCTCAGCCCAGCGCCGCCGAGGCTCCAGGAGACTCCGAACATATTGGACAGATTGTCGCCAATAATTGCAGTGTTCAGTATAAATAAACGCTATTGATCCGTGTGGAAACTCTAGAACAGATCTATCTGTCACAGTTTTCCTTATCACAATATTATAAAGTAATGCTGCAGTATCTCATATAATTATGTAACTGTAACCACACACCCTGCAGAACTAGATTGAAGCTGCTGGTCATCGCGGATCTAGATTTTGGTGATCTACCGAGCGATGATACCTTTTTATAAGAGTTGTCCAGGACTATTTTTTTTTTTTTTTACTACAGGCCTAAGAACTAACAGGCAGGTATATGCTCACTATGTGTCTGTTGCACCTGATGCCGATCTCCGCCGTCACAGACCACCGTTACTGCCGGTGACAAAGCGGCTTCTACATTAACAGAGCACTGTCTTCTCTTCTGCTCTGCTCTGTTGACTGGACGAGACTGCTGAGACGTCATGCTGATTGATAGCTGGATGCCCGCTGCCTAACTGCAATCAACATGACATCAGCATTCACACCTCGTCAACAGAACCGTGCAGAAGAGCTTCTCTATTAAGGTGGAGCAGATAAAACGGTGGCAGGAGCAGTCCATGACCGCTCTGAGCTGTCGCCGAAAAGAGAAGGCAGGTAGTTGTTAGCAGCTACCTTCCTATTCATTTTTAGGCCCATAGTTAAAAAAAAATGTCCTGGACAACCCCTTTGAATGAATGTCTGTCCATATAATTAATGGTCGTGATGCACGATATATAGAGTATGGTCCTCATGCTGCTACTGTATCTTATACAGCTTCTTCTATAATGTCCATCTGCATACCCCCCAACTTTTGAAACACAGAGGGACATATCAAAAATTTGGGTTGCACCCATAATCACACCCCCCGGCTCCAAACCATGCCCACTGCCAGACCCATTTACCTTTTCTTTCTCCCTACTCTGACCACATTGTGAAAATGTTAGAAGGTGATGGACAACCTCTTTAGGGCAGTGTTCGCGCAATTGCTATCCCCTTCTGTTATCCTGACCATTAAAGGAGTGGCAGCTGCAGATGGATCCATCATCAGATGCACAACACCAGAGCCCGATTGTCCCCACTGACCATTGTGAGGTCCACCAGGTTTCCGTCAAGATGCCCCCATATTTCAAACTTAAGTTCTTGTGCTTATAAGTCCTTGCTGAGGCCGTTCTTCTTTGACCTCAGGCCAAGGCACAGCGCAACTTTGAATGTAAGGCCGGAGTGACACTAGACCGTAATACGGACGAGTGCTATGCGATAAAAAAAATCGCATAGCACTGGGACCAATGTTAATCTATGGGGCAGCTCCCATCATCCGATATTTTCTCGGCTGTATTCAGTGTGCAAATGAAATAGTAGCATGCTGCGATTGTCAGCGTATCTCGGCCGAGAATCGCCAATGCATGTCTCTGGGTGCGAGAAAAACTTGCACAACACACGGACCATCAGTGTGACTTGCGAGAAATACGCACCGGTGTCCTATAGAAAAGCTGGCAATTCAGTGCGGTGTACAGTAAAATCACACTGACAGGTTAGAATAGAATAAAATAAATGTCTACACATAGTATAGGGATATATATATATATGTCATTGACACATATATATACTGTATATATATTTCATACAGTGCTGGATAGCAGAATAGCCGGTAATTCAATTGTCAGCTTTTGCTAAATACAGTAAACCATTGCATATCCGTTATATTTTTATATATCTGTCATGATATGTACTTTTGCCCTGTCCTGCATTTGAATAATATGCCATTTGATGTATGTAACTGTTCTCTGGTTTCTGTTAGCTGTAATTTATGTATTTTCTTGTGCTGGGAGTTCACCTGTAACAATATGTCTCCTTCCCCCAATACTTGCAGCCCTAAGCTATAATGTAATTAAGCTTTGTCAACACCACTAGTGAAGAATAGCCATTCTTCCTCACAGCAGGTGGCTAGTCAAATGTACATACTAGATAGACTAAGCGGAGCCGACCAGTCTAGAATCTTCTGGTGGACCCAACCATTGAATAGAAGGTGTGACCCCTACCCCCCTTCATGGGCGGATCCCAGGAGCTCAGACAATCCATTCTTATTTTGAGATCAGATGTGAGTTGATCCTTAAAGGAGAAGGAGTGGGGATTCTTAGATGAGGCAAGACCCCACGTCCATCTGTGACTGCGGAAGCGAATGGGGCAAGACTTGAGCTGAGGACATATCTCGTCGTTCATGAGATTGTTTTGGGATCCCTTGGACTCGTGTGGACTATTGCTTTGTTAGCTGGCACAAGGATTATCGGGAGGTGCCCCCGAATCTGTTCCGTTGGACTAATTGTGGACTCTGTAGATCTACCTGCATGTGTTGTTCCAGCGTTCTTGATAATAAATCTGTTGAATCATCCCTTGGCCTGTTGTCCCTTCTTGCTCTTCCGTACACCCCGTCACAATATCCCTCACTAATAATGTTAGTAGTGTGTGTGTGCAAAAGTTTGGAGCTGTATGTGTTAAATTAAAGGGTTAATTCATGGAAAAAACTGACGTGGGCTCCCGTGCTTTTTTATTTTGCAATTTTTTTACAGAAGAACGAGGGCTTCAGTTGGATTGAGCGTACAATAAAGATAATAAAACCTGTGTGTGTGTTTCTTTCTTTCATTAAAATACTTTATTCATAATGTGTGTGTGTTTTTTTTAACCATTTCCTACTATTGGATTAATAATGGATAGATGTCTTATTGACACCTCTCCATTATTAACCTGGCTTAATGTCACCTAACAATAGCAAAGCGACATTGACCCCTTATTACCCCATATACCAATGCCACAGGCTAGTGGGAAGAGAGCGGCTAAGTGTCGGAATAGGCGCATCTTCCAGATGTGCCTTTTCTGGGGTGGCTGGGGGCAGATGTTTTTAGCCGGGGGGGGGGGGGCCAATAACCCTGGTCCCTCTCTAGGCTATTAATATCTGCCCTCAGTCACTGGCTTTCCCTCTCAGGCAGAGAAAATTGCGCGGGAGCCCACGCCATTTTTTTCCGTGAATTAACCCTTTAGTTGAACACCCACAGCTCCAATTTTACACACACACGCACACACACACACACACACACACACACACACACACACACACACACACACACACACACACTACTAACATTATTAGGGAGGTAAATATAAAAATCTAACTGTTCTGCAATGGTTTACTGTATGTAAATCATGTCTCATATCCTGACGGGCTCGGTAATGATTTAGCAAAAGACAATTGAATTACCGGCTTTTCTGCTATTCTAGCTCTGAATGACACTGACAGACACACACACACACACACACACACACACACACACACACACACACACACACACACACACACACACACACACACATATCTATATATATATATATATACACTGTGTTCCAAATTATTATGCAAATTGGATTTAAGTGTCTTAAAGATTTAATTGTTTTGTTTTTCAAATAAACTCGTGGATGGTATTGTGTCTCAGGGCTCAATGAATCACTGAAATCAATCTTAAACACATGTGATAATTACTTTTCCAGGTGATTCTAATTAAAGGAAAACTACTCAAAAATGATGTTCCACATTATTATGCAGGTCACAGGTTTCAAGCAATATGGGAAATAAAAAGGATCTCTCTGCTGCTGAAAAGCGTTAAATAGTGCAATGCCTTGGACAAGGTATGAAAAAATTAGATATTTCACGAAAACTTAAGAGTGATCATCATACTCTGATGAGATTTGTGACTGAAACAGAGCACAGACAGAGTTCATGCAAATAAAGGCATAATGAGGAAGTTTTCTGGCAGACAAATTCATTGGATTAAGAGAGCAGCTGCCAAAATACCATTACAAAGCAGCAAACAGTTATTTGAAGCTGCTGGTGCCTCTGGAGTCCCTCAAACCTCAAGGTGTAGGATCCTTCAAAGGCTTGCTGTGGTGCATAAACCTACTATTCGGCCACCCCTAAACAGTGTCCACAAGCAGAAACGGTTGCAGTGGGCCCAGACATACATGAACACTAATTTCCAAACAGTCTTGTTTGCTGATCAGTGTCGAGCAACTCTTGACGGTCCAGATGGATGGAGTAGTGGATGGTTGGTGGATGGCCACCATGTCCCAACAAGGCTGCGACGTCAGCAAGGAGGTGGAGGAGTCATGTTTTGGGCTGGAATCATGGGGAACCAGCTGGTAGGGCCCTTTAAGGTTCCTGAAGGTGTGAAAATGACCTCAGCAAAGTAAATAGAGTTTCTGACTGACAACTTTCTTCCATGGTCTAAAAAGCAGAAACGTGCCTTCAGGAGCATAATCCTCTTCATGCTGACAATGCACCATCTCATGCTGCAAAGAATACCTCTGAGTCATTGGCTGCTATGGGCATAAAAGGAGATAAACTCATGGTGTGGCCACCATCTTCCCTGACCTCAACCCTATAGAGAACCTTTGGAGTATCATAAAGCAAAAGATCTATGAGGGTGGGAGGCAGTTCACATCCAAACAGCAGCTCTGGGAGGCTATTCCGACTTCATGCAAAGAAATACAAGCAGAAACTCTCCCAAAACTCACAAGTTCAATGGATGCAAGAATTGTGACGGTGATATCAAAGAAGGGTCCTATGTTAACATGTAACTTGGCCTGTTAGGATGTTTTGGCGTTAAATAGCTTGTTTGTTCAGTGAATGTGATCTCCTAATGCTGCAAATTCCACAAATGAGCATTTTCAGTTCTTTAAAACAGATCAAATATTTAGAAATTCTACTGTGCCTAATAATTTGGAACAGTGCATTTTAAGTTTTTATTCATTTTGAAGATTATACTGTTATCATTGGGAGGTTTCTTCAATAAAATTTGATGTATAATCTACGGGTGATGACTTTTATTAGACTGACTGTCATTTGCACCGACCATTTAGGAAAATCCGAGAAAAATGTCATTTGCATAATAATTTGGAACATAGTGTATATATAAGTGTATATATAGACTGTATATATGTTTTCACGAATATTTGAGGCCATGGATCCATTATATGTCCATTCTGCAAGCCGGCGAGAAAATCTCGCCATACGGATGATACATGGATACTTTTTTTTAGAAAAAATCGCATCCTCGCATTGCACACGGATCACTGTTCATGAAACATTTGTGCGATTCTCGTCCGTGTAAAACGGACCGATTTTTTATACGTTGTGTGTGACTCCAGCCTAAAATGTGTCCCTGCCCAAGGAGCATCATAAAGCGGTTAACCCTTTAAATGGGTTTCTGTACGCCATCACCATACCCATGTTAAAAATAATACTATCAGTATCTCGAACCTTCCTTCACTGCAGCACTGCCTCTCCGCCGCTGCCCCTGGTGATTGTTTACAACCTGCAATGGTGACATCACAACCACAGAGCGTATGGCAGCTGCAGATCCTGAATTTAGGACCCCCTCAATTAACCCCTTTAGTGCAGTATGTAATAATAATTCTGTAACCAGGTAATAAAGTGACAGTGACCTTGCAAATATGGTTGCTTGTTACAGATTTACATTTTTAGACCATTATCTGATGCATCCTGACATCTTGTGGGATGGGAGATTATGGTTGAGTGCACATAACCCGCAGCCGGATCTGTATAGGAGGATTATTGATTCCCTGGGAAGGAAGTACCATGACGGCTAATAAGCCAGAATGAAGACATGCCATCTAGCACTGCTGTATAAAACATTGCAGACAGCGCTGTGAGCTCGTAATGCAGGGTGCAGTCCATAAGATGGCGCCATTGGGTCCTGACGTGCTTGGTCATAGCCAGTTTGGCACAAAATATTAGGATAAGGGCTGCCAGGCTGAAAGAGAGGAACAGAAGAGCGCTCTCCTGGGTTGTACTGTGCAACCGAGAGGAAAACCTTAAAGTGATCTGTATACCTACATCAGCTGCGCCAACGCAGCTACAACTCTAGCGCAGGCATGATGAGGGGCCGAATGTTATACATCGGGGGGTAATGGGTGGGATGTTATACGCCAGTGGGGCAATGGCCGAGATGTTATACGCCGGGGGGCAATGGGCGAGATGTTATACGCCAGGGGGCAATGGGCGAGATGTTATATGCCAGGGGGCAATGGGTGGGATGTTATACGCCAGGGGGCAATGGGCAAGATGTTATACGCCGGGGGGCAATGGGCGGGATGTTATACGCCGGGGGCAATGGGCGGGATGCTATACACCGGGGGCAATGGGCGGGATATTATACGCCAGGGGCCAATGGGCGGGATGTTATACACCGGGGGCAATGGGCGGGATGTTATACGCCGGGGGGCAATGGGCGGGATGTTATACGCCGGGGGCAATGGGCGGGATGTTATACACCGGGGGCAATGGGCGGGATGTTATACACCGGGGGCAATGTGCGGGATGTTATACGCCAGGGGCCAATGGGCGGGATGTTATACACCGGGGGCAATGGGCGGGATGTTATACGCCGGGGGGCAATGGGCGGGATGTTATACGCCGGGGGCAATGGGCGGGATGTTATACACCGGGGGCAATGGGCGGGATGTTATACGCCGGGGGGCAATGGGCGGGATGTTATACACCGGGGGCAATGGGCGGGATGTTATACGCCGGGGGCAATGGGCGGGATGTTATACGCCGGGGGGGCAATGGGCGGGATGTTATACGCCGGGGGCAATGGGCGGGATGTTATACACCGGGGGCAATGGGCGGGATGTTATACACCGGGGGCAATGGGCGGGATGTTATATGCCGGGGGGCAATGGGCGGGATGTTATACACCGGGGGCAATGGGCGGGATGTTATACGCCGGGGGGCAATGGGCGGGATGTTATACGCCGGGGGCAATGGGCGGGATGTTATACACCGGGGGCAATGGGCGGGATGTTATACACCGGGGGCAATGGGCGGGATGTTATACGCCAGGGGCCAATGGGCGGGATGTTATACACCTGAGGTGACGTGGCCAGATCTTATACACAGGTGGCCATGGAACTGAATGTAGAACCTGAATTCATTGACTAGGACATGAGCCCAATACTTTTATCCAGTATTAGGAAACACCTCTCTATATACCCAGCTGGTATTAGCAGCTACTGGCTCATAATTTCCTCTCGGCATAACAATATCTCTGCTTATCTACAGCTTTGTGCAATTACTGATAATTTTTCCTTCCGATTGTGAGCACATGACCATCATAAAATAATCTAACTGAAATATTACCTTCTTTGTGATAGAGAACTAACCAGTCACAGATTATGGCTGAGTTCACATGTTCAAATTCTTGACTCCGCTTTTGAAGTCAAAAGTTTGAGATGAAATAAAGAGAAAGTCTTATTCTCTTCTTTTCTTACCATGCGCCTTCCAAGTATGATCTGTAGGTGGCGCCGCTGACTCCAAAAACTGCACAAAAAAAAGCCTTGACCTCAGAAGTGAAACCCTAGGATTCAGCCATCAGATAACCGGAGATAACACTTGTCTAGGTTCATTAGCCCAATCCCAACGGTCACATCTCATCTCTGGATCTCGGCATCCCTAAAGTCCATTACTTTTCTTGGAAGACAGCGCCCCCCCCTATTCATAGGTTGTGTGTCATATTGCAGCTCTGCTCCATTGAATCGAATGTGGTTGATATCATACAAATCCTGCGGTCAGAGGTGTTTTTGTATGAAAGCAGATATATTTATCTAATCCTGAATGATTCAATGACTTTTTGGCCTCTGATGATTTTTGCTATAAAATACCTGTGAAACTCCCATAGATGTAATCTATGACTTCCCCTATAGACACAGCAGGCCTCTCCCTATAATGGACGCTCTGCTTCGTTTTGCGAGAACAAGCATTTTTTTTGCCTGTCTTGAGGAATCGGGCCTTGAAGCCATAATCAAATCAGTCTGGAAGTGCACCTGGGGGCGTGTCTATGCGCTCTGATTGAGTGCACTGACACGCCCCCGTGCACTTCCAACATGGTTTGCATATGGTTTCTACGCCAGATTTCTCATGACTGGCACATTTGATCTCATCAAAAAAAGGTATCATTTTTATTGGGGAACATGTAAAATATGTCACATGTAAAATATGCTGATAGTTTGATTGCTATGTAGAATGACATCTAGAGAAAAAATGGTGACTATTTCCTCATTGCACTGCAAGAGCCGTGTAAATTCTGCAATCCTGAAAATCCCCTCCTCCTCCTTCCTGTATTGACTCATCAGGGACGGCATTAATCGGACACGTTATTACATTACGGTATATGTTAGTTGCCTTTTTGCACCATAAACATAGACACTGAGAAGAAAGAAACTTCTATGGTACTAATGTCCTGTCCGCAGCGCCGCAGACATGAGCTCAAGGCAACATTTTCCAGTCTACTAAGCAGCCGGCTTAACTGCAATTGTTAGGAGTCTATGGACCCAAAAAGTCACTGACTAATGCAATGTTACCCAAATCCCCCGAGTTACCAACAAACAGGATGTGGGAATATTCAGTCACAGCCCGGTCGTTTCTACTCTTCTCATTTTATAACATAAGATTCCCCTAAAAAATCTGATCCAGGACTCAGGAGGACCGATACATTTCCACCAGGTTAAAAGAATATATTTATATACGGCAAGTGAAAAGTCCTCTTTAGGCTAAGTTCACACTGGGTGTTTTTGCTGCTTTTTTTAATACTAATTTTCAGCTGCATTTGAACTATCGATGAGATTTCAGGAATCTCATGCACTCATGTTTTTTTTTTGCACAATAGGGAATGTCTCTTCTTTCAGTGCTTTTCACCCCATGAATTGAATGGAAAAAAATGCACCAAAAGCGCCACAAAAAAAAAAAAAATGCACCAAAACCTGTGTTTTTTGCCGCAGCTTCTTTCTTGCCATGCACTCAGGTTTTGCTGCAAAAAAACTAAAAAAAAAAAACGCCCGATGTGTCACTGTCAAGATTGCTGTACTACACAGTGCAAACCATGGAACAGGGCACAATCAAAGTACATGCCACCTTTGCAACTATTTTTTATTTCTCCATAGCATCTAAAATCTACCGTTTTGTGTACACAGCTCCAATGCAAACTTGCATCCGTTGGAGAAAACAAATAAAATCTGAACAAGTGTACATTTTTTAAGGGACTGAGAGAAGGGAGGATGACTACAGGATAAGGTTTGGAGTCTGTAATCGTGGAGACATATAGGTATCCGTAGGAGCTGTATTCACAAAATGGAAGGTTAGTAGTAGTCAAAAGGGAACTTGTTATGTCCCAAATACTATTAACATACAAACATGGGGTTAATCTGCAGGTTAGTAGCATAATAACGTTCTTCCTCATTCAGTCATATGGCTGCTGCTGGCACGGCTTCAGTACATAGTCACCAGCAACTGTAACCACGGCACTGACTGACAGCCAGCTCAGCACTGATGCACTGGTGAGCCGGCTGTCAGTCAGTGCCAGACGTGATTTCAGCCGCTGGTCAATATGTACTGAGCGGTGACTAAAGCCGCTGACGTATATTGTGGCGCAGAGCCTTTTTTTATGTCTCTGTGTCAGCAGTGGGGTCCTACGGGGTCTCCTACAATAGCGTTTCATTTCATTCAATTGTTGCCCCCTGAGCCTGCTGCACAGCTTGAATTTCCTTGGAACTCTACTGGGACTACTTATCCACCATCCAGACTACCCACAGCTGCAACCCTTCATCAATTTTTCTCTGCCGTCCACATCCAGGGAGATTGGCTACAGTGCTGTAGGTTGTAAACTTCTTGATTACGTTGTGCACAGTGGACAAATGAACATTAAGATCTCTGGAGGTGGAATGTAACCTTGAATTTGTTGATATTTGTCAACAATTTTGGTTCTCAAGTCCTCAGACAGTTCTATTCCCCTCTTTCTGTTCTCCATGCTTAGTGTGAGACACAATGCAAAGATTGAGCCAACTCCTCCCCTTTTTATCTGGTGTCAGGTGTGATTTTCATATTGTCCACTCCTGTTACTTGCCACAGGTGAGTTGAATGAGCATCGCTTGCTTAAAACAAAGTTGTTTGCCCACAATTTTGCTGCAGGGTGAAACCTAGATTACACGTGAGACAAGTGAGCGCTATCTAAGCGTAGTATTAGATTATATCATGATTGGTAGCAAATGAAATATTTTGCTCAACTTAGGCTACGTTCACATTTGCGTTGTGCGCCGCAGCGTCGGCGCCGCAACGCACAACGCAAACAAAAACGCAGCAAAACGCATGCACAACGCTGCGTTTTGCGCCGCATGCGTCCTTTTTTTCATTGATTTTGGACGCAGCAAAAATGCAACTTGCTGCGTCCTCTGCGCCCGGACGCGGGCGCCGCAGGGACGCATGCGGCGCAAAACGCAAGTGCGACGCATGTCCATGCGCCCCCATGTTAAATATAGGGGCGCATGACGCTGCGGCGCCGACCGCAAATGTGAACGTAGCCTTATGTGGTTGTGCATACAGGCACAACTCTAAGGGTACTGTCACACAGTGGCACTTTGGTCGCTACAACGGCACGATCCATGACGTTCCAGCGATATAGTTATGATATCGCTGTGTCTGACACGCTACTGCGATCAGGGACCCCGCTGAGAATCATACGTCGTAGCAGATCGTTTGGAACTTTATTTCGTCGTCAAGTGTCCCGCTGTGGTGGCATGATCGCAGCGTGTAACAAAGGTGTGCACGATATTCCCAATGTCCCGTATGACTTCTACATCGCAACTACGTCATGAAATTATCGCTCCAGCGCCGTGCATTGCAAAGTGTGAACGCAGTCTAAGACGCTGGAGCGATAATCAAGCGACGCTGCAACTTCACGGATCGTGCCGTCGGAGCGATCAAAGTGCCACTGTGTGACAGTACCCTTAGATAACATGTATTCTGTATAAATCCTTGATAGCGGTCTGCTGCCACATTGTTAATCTGTGGAGGTTACTTCAAGATGTTCCAAAGTAAAAAAAAAAATTCCAAAAAATACAAGAAATTGGCGCTTCCACTCTTATTTACCTGATGAAGGCTGTCCCAGCTGAAACGCGTTGTGTTTTTATCTTTGCATTTTAATAAACCATTTTGAAGAACCCTGGAAACACAACATGGAAGAACCAGTTTGTTGTATTTTTTCTAAAAAAAAACCCCTATTTTTCCCTCAATTTTGGAAGGATACTAACAATTTTGTCCAGTCCATTTTGGGGAATTTGTGTGAAATTATGTTCCAATTGCTTTTATTCTCTTTTTTTGTGTTGTTCTAATACGGTACCCACAAAGGAAATAAACATGTGTATAACAAAAGATGTGTAATTGCAATATTTTTTGGGGAGAAATACTTCATTTTCTGGAGCAATTAAAAGGGTGCCAACACTTTCGGCCATGACTGTATACCAAGATGAGTCCAGGATAAGGGACATATATACCACAATGGGAGATATAGACACTAAGATGGAGTCCAGGATAAGGGACATATATACCAGGAAGGAGACCAGGGACATTACTACATAATGGGGGAGGGGGTGTAACTCATATGTCCTTATAGGATTTAGAACGCTACAAGTGCCCATACATCGGACCAACATGTGGAGGGTCGAGGGGGCCAGGTCAAAATTTTGTTCTGGGCCATCAGATTCTAGTTACACCACTGGCGCTGACCGCACCTCAATGACTGAAAGCCAGAGGTTCATTTCCTCCTGGCAGCAAGGCTCTCAGTGCAGCGGCAGCACAGCTTTAGAATGCTATTAACCTTTAAATTAATCTGCAGGTTAATAGCATTTTGTGACATGACAGGTTCCCTTTAAAGGGTGCTTATCAGTTGATTCATGCTGTCCAAACCACAAGCAGCATGAATCAAAGACTGGCTGAATGTCCCTGCACGTTTCCTAACCTTCCCTCCTTCGGCAGGGATGTCGACTCACTCACTACCGAGGCCTCCCTTCTCGCACTTACTCCTTCTCCTCCTTCTGCTGCCCGGGGTCTGTGCATGGCTCACAGATCCTTGGGCACTATGCTTAAGGCAGGCGCGATCCTGGTCTCTTCAAGGTACAGTGCGCGTCGTCCTAAAGTGTCCCCAGCCAATGGCTTTGAGACACTTATTATTTAAGGCACCTTCACCTGTTGGGATGTGCCTGAGCAACGTGTGTACTCTGCTAGTCTGCATGTTTGCTAGTTCTCAGATCCCCTGTCTGTTGGTACCTGCCAGTTTGTTCCAGTACTCACTTGTTCTTTCTCGTTCCTGCCTGTCCCTGCTTGTGCCTTTCAGCATCTGCCTGCCTGTAAACCAGCCTTACCTGCCCACACTTGCCATGCCTGCCTGTCTACCAGCCATACCTCACTGTACCTGCCTTCCCAGTTTGTATTCCAACCTTACCTGCCAGTACCAGTTGTGCCTGTCTATACCTGCCTAGTTTTCCAGTATTCCTGCTGTGCCTGCCTGTACCAGCCAAGTCTACCCATTCCTGGCCATTCCAGCTACCTGCTCCTTTGAGGCTCAGCTCCTGTGTGTCTGAGGTCTGTCCTGGAGTATCACGTGGCATCCATCTGAAGCCAAGTCTAACTCCACCATCAGGGGCTCACCTAGTCACACCCTCCAGGCTGTCCTCGGTCCATGGCACAGTGGTTCCACCACTATCCCCATTACACTGCATGATCGCAGATGGGTATATTGATTAATGCTGCCCCCCTCTGCTTTAGGCAGCATGATTCGACTGACAGGTTCCCTTTAACTTCTCTACAGTCCTTATCCAATGGATTTCTCTCATTGTGACGAAGCATAATATGAACATAATAGGAATATAACAATCCCCCTGTAAAAATGCAGCTTTTTGCCTGAGTGGTACCGGTTTCAGAAGCAGGCTTCTGTACTGATAAGTATTTTTGAAGCCGGCTGCGCTGCGGCCCCCTTGGCCCTACTGAATAATGAGTGAGCCCCCTACTGCTAGTGGAATAGCAACAGATAGCAACAGGGGTTAAAGCATTACCAGCCGCCTGGAGCAGTGGTGGTGGCACCGCTGTGCCGCCATATACTGCACACGCTTAGATCTGCCGCCTTCCTCCACTCTATTTGATATCAATGATGCAGCGTGACAGCCCATTTAACATTTATAAACGCTGATCTTGTGTAGATCTAGCAGAGCTGACTCGGTGACATCCTAGTTCACTTCTCTGGGAAACGAGCGGATCAGAGACCTGACAAACCATCAGTGCAACTCGGGGACTAGTAGGTAAAGGAGCCTAAGGTACCTTACTGGCGGCTTCCTACTATCTGTTCTACAGAAGGTGAACTCCTGAAATAATAAAAGCCGTCGGCCCTTTCTATTGCAGTAAATTGTGACCTCATTAGTCACAGGCAATCCATTAATACTACGCTATTAAGAACACGCTACGGTGATGAGCCCCATGGCTGATCCTTATATTAATGTAATTGGGAACATTTTAAATATTTATCAGGAAATCATGAATGAGAGAACCTGCGCCAGGAACATTTAAAGGCATCAAAATCCCGTTTCGTACTCGTCCTTTGATAACGTATGCGCGTCACTTCAAAGGCAACAGAAGCTTTCGCCACAATAAAGTAACTAATACACGTTTACTTGAAAGAGAGAGAGAATGCTCCGTCCTTTCTAATCTTGTAAAAGTAAATTTCAAAGTAATTTTAAAGAAAAAAAAAAAAGAATGGATAGCGCAGAATTGTATCCAGGAGCCGCAATGAGGCTATGTGCACATGTTGCGGATTCGTGTGCGGATTCTTCTGCACCTTTTTTGTAAAATCCACAGGTAAAACGCACTGTGTATTACCTGCGGATTTACTGCGGAATTCCTGCGGGTTTTGTGTGGATTCCACCAGCGGTTTGACACCTGCAGATTCCTATTATGGAGCAGGTGTAATCCGCACAAAGAATTGACATGCTGCGGAATAAACAACGCTACGTTTCCGCGCGGTATTTTCTGCAGCATTTGGACTGCGGATTTGGTTTTCCATAGGTTTGCATGGTACTGTAAACCGCATGGAAAACAGCTGCGGATCGGCAGCAAAATCCGCAACGTGTGCACATACCCTAAGCGTTAGAATTGTCTCATTCTGGAAACCGAAAATTCTAAAAACGTTCACAATAAGGGCTCATTCAGACATCAGTTTCTCTTACAAGTTTTATCCGTGTTTTTACTGACAGTTTATGGCGCTGGTCACAATTCCCGTGTATTTTTGCGGACCGGGTGATCTGCACAAAATTGCAGAGACTTGTCCGATTTTGATTTAAGTCTCTAATCGAAATCGCCATGAAAAAAATGGGACAGCACTCGAATGCCATCTATGTGCGGTGTGTTTTTCAAGGACTGTTTGATAGGACAAGGTGCAGAAACCTCCAACATTCATCCATTCATCCTAGAAAAAAAATGGATACACTGATCCCACACTGATGATACTTGTTTCCTGCACACGAAAAATCACTGACGTCCGAATGAGGCCTGACTGAGCAGCTGGGTATGGAGGAGCTCAAAGCCACCATGACTCACGGCTATGACAGGTTCCCGGTGATTGCTCACGTCATCTAAATCCACAGAAGGATTAAACGGGTTGTCTGCTGCGCTGATATTGATGTCGGACCCCCACAATTCAATATAAGGAGGATTATATATGTATATATGAGGATTTACAGTCTATGGGTTAGGGGACCCAAAATATTTGCCTTGCCTCAAGCTTTGACACCCTAAGATGTTCATGCAGATCCACTTTTGGTCTCAGGAAAAATATTCTGCGACTTAGCGACTTAATGCAGTGCGTGCGCGCTCAGATGAACCGGCTGTGCATCTGTATGCTGGAGGAAAAGCTGACGGCCATTACTGAGCCATCCATAGGCCCAATCATTTACATGATGGGCGCCAATGGTGCCCAACCCTACACCTAAGGCCGGGGTCACACTAGCGTAGACTACAGATGAGGGCTATGAGAGAAAACATCGCATAGCACTCGGACCAGTGCTAATCTATGGGGCAGCTCACATCACCGGATTTTTTCTCAGGCGTATTCAACATGCGTGTAAAATCACAGCATGCTGCAATTGTGTGCGTATATTGCCCGAGTCTCACCAATGCAAGTCTATGGGTGCGAGGAAAAATCAGACACCATGGACCATCAGTGTGACCTGCGAGAAATACACACATTTTCCTCAGTCATTAAATTCAATGAAGAAAAGCAGTGAGAAATATAAAGCCATACGCATGTCATACGGATACATGGGTGCGAGAAAATCGTATCATCGCATTGCAAACGCATTACACACGGATGACTATACGGAGAACACTCCTCTGACTCTTGGGAGGGAGACTCGGGCCATTTTACATGCGGCAAGTGTGACCCCGGCCTAATAACGGGCCCCTATATTAATGGGCCGAACGACTATTAATTGCCCCTCTAAAAATGGGCCTGATGACTAATAATGGGCCCCAATGACTAATCACTGGCCACAACCAACCAACCAATAATTATGGGCCCTTACCAACTAAAACTGGACCCGTGACTAATAATGGTCCAGTACTGACTCATAATGGGCCCCTATGACTAATAATGGTCCGATACAACTAATAATTGGCCCCTACCACTAATAATGGGCCCCCACATCTAATTATGGGCCCCTACCACTAATAATGGCCCCCTCTACCGACTAATAATAGGTTCCTACCACTAATAATGAGCTCCTATTGACCAATAATGGGTCCTTACGACTAATGATGAGACCCCACGACTAATAATGGGCCCCTACCACTAATAATGGTCCCCTACCGACTAATAATAGGTTCCTACGACTAATAATGAGCTCCTATTGACCAATATTAGGTTCCTACGACTAATAATGGGACCCCACGACTAATAATGGGACCCCACGACTAATATTGGGCCCCTATTGACTAATAATAGGTTCCTATGTCTAATAATGACCTCCTATTGACCAATATTAGGTTCCTATAACTAATAATGGGACCCCACGACTAATATTGGCCCCTGTTGACTAATAATAGGTTCCTATGACTAATAATGAGCTCCTATTGACCAATAATGGGTTCCTATGACTAATAATGGGACCCCACGACTAATAATGGGCCCCTACCACTAATTATGGGCCCCTACCACTAATAATGGTCCCCTACCGACTAATTATGGGCCCCTACCACTAATAATGGTCCCCTACCGACTAATAATAGGTTCCTACAACTAATAATGAGCTCCTATTGACCAATATTAGGTTCCTATGACTAGTAATGGGCCCCCACGACTAATATTGGGCCCCTATTGACTAATAATGCTCCTACGTCTAATATGGGGCTCCTCCTGTCATTTCGCAGGTACAAGATGCTGTACGCTGCACACTTGGGAAATAAACATTTCCCCTTGAATGTTGCAAAATATTCAATGGAGATTAAAAATAATAATTGCTAAGGGTAAGAGCTGTCCCAGTTCTGCAATGTTCCTGCCTGATGGCCTCAGTCCTGCACTTTTATGACAGTTTATATGTGCTGCTTTCTTCACTGTTGTGTTACAAGTCCGATTTTTCATAGCTCTCCAATTCAGAGGTCTCCATCTCCAGCCATAGCACTGCTGAGACTTTTAGTCCCCGCTTATCTGTTAAGAACAGCGCAGCATCCCGGATGCTAAAGAGTTAATTCTACGGTTTGTTTTGCATTTCCTCCCTTTTCCCCGCCCACAGATGGGCGTGACCTATAGCGCAGGTTGACAGCGGCCACGCCCCTCTTCTTTTATCGTCTCCCAGCGTAGCCCCGCCCACTCCTTACGTGTAAACGCTTGCAGGTTCCCGGAGTCCCCGCCCCCTATCAGATACACCCCGTGGGCGGAGCCTTGGCGGTCAGTGCTCCGGCTGCCGGCTCCATGCGCTCCGGGACCCGGCGGAGGCACCATGAGGAGCGGCTGCAGCAGCGGGGCCATCCCGGGTCTCCTACTGTTGCTGGTGCTGGGGAGCCGCAGTGCTAGAGGTAAGGACGCGGGGTCACTTGTCATTCTCCTGCTCACCGTGCGGCGTCTCCTCCTCCATCACGGCCAGGCCGGGCTCCATCAGCACCAGCCGCCGGCACCCCCCCCCCCCCTCCACCATTATCACCAGTCGCTGCCTGTCATCCATTAACCCTTCTCTGTCTGTGCTCATCTCCTCACACCCTGCACCCCCTCCCCACACAGCTCAGGTCACATGATGCGACTCTCCTGCGATTCCAGCAGTGCGACTTCTGCCAATCTCCATACACCTCTATGGGAGTGCTCCATCGTCACTGACTCCTATGGAAAGTGGCTGCACAAAGTAATAGGGTGCACACAATGGGCCAAGCCTGTGCCAGTCACTGCCCTCCAGGTCCCAGTAATGCCGCCAAGTGTCGTGCCTGCTGCCTTCACCTACGAGTGGCACAATATGGCCATGTAGATTAATTCACCCCCCCCCCTCATATCTGACCCCATCGTCCTCCCATAGAAGTGACTGGAATGTCTATAGGGGGATTTTATCACATGACCAATTGTCTGTAGTCCGTCCTGTGTTTCCGTTATTGGCGTCAAATTGATGAAAGTGGCGCATGATGTTTAATAAACATGGCACAACTTATCCCTAGAAAATAATACGGTATATATTTATTTTTTATTATAATTATTATATATATTTTTTTAATATTAATTTAATTATTATTTAATTGTTTCTGGCTTAAACAGGGAAAAGTAAAAATTAATAAAGGCGTCCAACTTATAAATGTCTTAAAGTCAAAATAGTGCAAAATATAGCGATTAAAAAAAGGCTGACTAGTTTTACATGGTCTTAGGCCGACTTCTTGTACCCATCGGTTTTCCACTTGTATCCGATCACCGGAGTCTGACTTCCCAGTCTGTACTGGGCACATCATCATCACCCCATGTTTTCTCAGCATCATCATCACCCCCATCATGTACTTTCCATCACCAGTTGGCTCATCCTCCATTCCCCCCCTCCCCCGCTCAGCCTGTACCCCACTCACCCTCTGGCTTTTTCCCCAGCGCTGCCCCCCTCCGATTGTGAGGAGAACCAGTTCCAGTGCTCCAACCAGCGCTGCATCCCCAGCCTGTGGAGGTGTGATGAGGATGATGATTGCTCCGATAACAGTGATGAGGAGGGCTGCCGTGAGTTTGGGGTTTTCGGTTATGAGTGGGGGGTGGGGAGCCTTTTTTTTCAGTAATTATGGTGTTCACCACCCAAGATGCTGCAGAACCTCTTGGGAAGGAATCCATCCAATGCAATGTGCATTCCTGCATGAACTGAGATTTCCTTAGAGCCCGGTCCTAGTGGCACACAGTAGGACGCTGCTGGCACTGCATTGCCCATCTGGGCCTGTGTGCCGCTGTAGCACGCTGCATTGATATTACGCTGATGAGAATGCGCAGGACAAGGCTCTTAAACATCTGGTACTGAGGCTCACGTATTCCTAATTACATTCTGGGCAATTCCCTGAAATACTGTCACAATCTGGAGGAGATTGAGGGAGAAACCAATTCCCCATGGGTGCCCTCGGAACCTGTCGCCAAACGACGGCGCGCCATTTATGATTGCCCATATTGTGTCTATGGGATGTAGAATAGAGACTGATTGATTGTAACCTGATTGCTGGAGATGGGTGCACCACACGGCTGTCGTTTTGTGTATTCAGGACTCCTGACAGATAATGTATCTGGCAGCAGGGGAGATTGGGCAATGGATTGTGATACATATTCTCTGAGATGACTTCCTAGTTGTCACTTCGTTGAATAATCCTGGGTTTGAATTTTGCGGCCAGTGATCATCGTAGTCATGTTAATATGAAGCAGAGCCCAACAATGGAACCTGAGGATTTTAAGCACATTTCCAGTTGATACAGATGGCAGTATGTTTCCTTGGTACAATGTTTCACTATTATTTGTAAATAGAGTTTACATGTAACAAAGGTTCTGTTACATCTCAGTTTCAGGAACAGACAAATGTATCCTTGCCATCAGCAGTGCAAAGAGAAGCAGATTGGCACTACTGATTGTTATGGAGTATGCCTGGGGTCAGGGTTTTTTTTTTTTTTTATAAAGAATAAAATAAAAAGTTCTGCATGCAGGGCAGCTTTTTTTCCCAATCTAAAGAAATCGAACACTAAGGCCATGTGCACACGTTCAGGATTTTTAGCGTTTTTTTTCGCGTTTTTTCGCTATAAAAACGTGATAAAAACGCTAACATATGCCTCCTATTATTTACAGTGTATTCCGCATTTTTTGTGCAAATGTTGCGATTTTTTTTTTCCGCGAAAAAATCGCATCGGGGAAAAAAAAGCAACATGTTCATTAAAAATGCGGAATTGCGGGGATTCCGCACACCTAGGAGTCCATTGATCTGCTTACTTCCCGCACGGGGCTGTGCACACCATGCGGGAAGTAAGCAGATTATGTGCGGTTGGTACCCAGGGTGGAGGAGAGGAGACTCTCCTCCATGGACTGGGCACCATATAATTGGTAAAAAAAAAAAAAGAATTAAAATAAAAAATAGTCCTATACTCACCCTCGATGTCTTCCCGCCTCACCGCTGCATGCTGCCGCTTCGGTTCCTATAGCTGCTGTGCGGTGAAGGACATGCCGATGACGTCACTGTCTTGTGATTGGTCGTGAGCGGTCATGTGACTGCTCACGTGACCGCGACGTCATGGAAGGTCCTGCGCGCACACACCAGCTATAGGAAGAGGAACGGACGCCGCTGATGAGATGTCTGGGTGAGTATAAGCATTTTTTTTATTTTTTTTATTATTTTTAAACATTCTATCTTTTACTATAGATGCTGCATAGGCTGCATCTATAGTAAAAAGTTGGTCACACTTGTCAAACAGTATGTTTGACAAGTGTGACCAACCTGTCAGTCAGTTTTCCAAGTGATGCTACAGATCGCTTGGAAAACTTTAGCATTCTGCAAGCTAATTACGCTTGCAGAATGCTAAAAAAAACGCGAAAAAAACGGAAAAAAAACGCAAAAAAAAAAATGCGGATTTCTTGCAGAAAATGTCCAGTTTTCTTCAGGAAATTTCTGCAAGAAATCCGGACGTGTGCACAAACCCTAAATGTACCCCAATAATCAATGGGGCCCTCTTCTTCCTTTTGCATAATTGATACTTATTCCATTTGTTAGTTCCTAAAACGAAACGGACAATGGAAGGTCTGAAAGAATAGATGTGTGAACAGAGCCTTAGAGGGAGACCAGTAGGGCCTGTGCCCCGGGAACAGCAGCCATACGCTATTTTATCTTTGCAAGTGTATTCAGACACAGACCTAAGGTCTGTATTTGGTCTATATTTTACGTCGGTATTTATAAGCCAAAATCAGGAATGGAACAATCAGAGGAAAAGTATAATAGGAACATGTCACCGATTCTGCATTTTTCACCCACTCCTGACTTTGGCTTACAAACGCTGATGAAAAGATACTGATCTTGTGAACGTGGCCTTTGGCAGCAAAGTGAGCAGGGATTATATTGGTGAAATAATCGCCACTTGCCTGTTAAATCCTCTCTTTGTTTACTTTGCTGCAGTGATGACATCACATACATCTATGAGACCGCTGCAGCCAGTCAAAAGCGTCAGCGATCTTGAGTCGTACGTGCGTCCTTCCGTCCACAGTGATTTGGCTGTAGCGATCATGTGGATGTAAGTGATATCAGCAGTGCAGCAAAGTGTATAAAAATAATTGGGGACCACCATCTTACAGATAACCATTAATTAATGATAACATATTTCGTGCTATCTTGTACGGGACTATGGATTGTGGAAATGCTATGGATTTGCAGCAGGTTTGACCATTTGCGTTGCAATGTGCAACAAAAGTCCGCAGCATCTATTGACATAATTTAAATTTCATATATCTAGAGCTGGGTAGATTGTTCCCCTTTGTCTGGTGAATGATATTTCTGGCGCAAAGTTTTATCCTGCGGCTTTTCTGCCCCATCCAATATCCCCAGGCGGACCGTGTGTACATCCTAAGGTCATGGAGTGTATGCCATTGGAAGCGCAGGCTGATGACCCAGGACATGTGCTGATCACTACCGTACTTTATATGTTGAGTATATTTCTTGTGTCACATGTATCTGATCCCATATTTGACGTCCTGGATCAAACGGATTATTTTATTGTTTTGCTTGAAATGTTCTTGTTCTTTACTGATCAGCAAAGTCCATTAGTTCTCTCTTTGAGGTCCATGTGCCGAGCAGCGTTCATATGACCACCTGGTGATGAGGCACCTGTTGAACACCGCACGGACGCTCTGCGGCATCCACCAGGACATGTGCTTCGTCTTACGCACCACCTGATATCCGTGTTCATCAGATCCTCTGGATATAGCCGCTCTTTCTGAATGAACACGGCCACCCCGGACTCATTGGCTGCGGTACGGCATCAGATAGTCACATGTAGCCAAGGTGCCCAGTAATAACACCGAGATTGTATACACACCCTCGACCCTGTATACCAGAGGGTGTTTCCAGCATTAACCCTTGCGAGCTCCTTTCTTCCAGCACTGATCTAGCGACATGCATAAGACAGCGATGGCTGATGATCAGCAGCATGTAGAGCTTGGCATCCCCCGGGGTTCTAGATCCCCTATATCCGCAGTGATGTATCGCGTTGCTGCTCCTGTGGTCGTCTTACACGTCTCCTCTAACACTGCAGTTTCTGGTTACAGGAGGAAATGAATGCCCGTCCTGCTTTGTCATGCTGTCAGGGCATTGTCAATCGCCACGCCTCATGGTGACATATGTGGCATTAATGCGGTCACACGTCCCCATTAGGAAGCTTTGATGCTGTAATTTGCTTTTACATTTGCAGGATTTTTCTGTGTAATCTACTGATCTGTAATATATAATGCGCAGATAGGGAGACGTGTTCCGCGAGTTTCTCTACTTTACATAGCAATGTTCTAAATTGGATTTGTGAGTGCAATGAGATTATAGCCGGCGCTTCAGGTTTCCTTTCTAGGCACGTAAACTTGGTTCATTTAAGTGGGAAGAATATGGGCATCAAGACGCACCTTGGCGCTGCTTAGCCTTACTTAAATGGCCACTTTATTATATTTTCTTTTTCCATCACAGATCAAGTGTTTAGATCTTACACATTTGATTATTGCAAAACCAAAGAAATGAGCCGGAGCACAAGTTGGTATGCAGGCAACATATAAGAAGGATGGGAACGTTGGTATACATACAATGTATGGATAGGACCATGCCGATTGAGTACACCTTATCGCAGTGGGATGGCCTATACACTTTTTTTTTTTTTTTTTTAATCAAAAGCAGTGTTTACCAAGTCCCCTATGTTATTTACATGTACTGTTACAAGTTATTTAGTTACAGTAGGTTATATGCTCATTTTGTTTCTCTTAGGTTTTGTCATTGGCAGATCAAGGCACAAAGAACCCATCTCCCATCAGTAAATTCACCATCTGGCATGCACCTGATCCCGATGGGGCAACTTCTTTTGTTGCTCTTACTTACACATCATATATCAGAGATTAGTATTCCTGTGTGTGTTTTAAGACCACAAACAATTGGACCTTGTGATATAAAAGGGGTCTTGGCTAATGCCAACAAGTGGGTGGCTTGAAGGGGCAATTGGCCTCTGCTCCATGATGGAATGCCAGGATTTATTTCTGTATAGTGATATGTTCCTATTTATAATCCCAGTGCTGCGACATTACTGCGGGCAACTTTTTGTCCCTACCGTGCCCTCGCTGTGGGCCATCTCTTTGCCTCTACCGTGGCCTTGCTTTGGGGGCCAACTTCTTGCCCCTACCGTGGCCTCGCTTTGGGGGCCAACTTCTTGCCCCTACCGTGGCCTCGCTTTGGGGGCCAACTTCTTGCCCCTACCGTGGCCTCGCTTTGGGGGCCAACTTCTTGCCCCTACCGTGGCCTCGCTTTGGGGGCCAACTTCTTGCCCCTACCGTGGCCTCGCTTTGGGGGCCAACTTCTTGCCCCTACCGTGGCCTCGCTTTGGGGGCCAACTTCTTGCCCCTACCGTGGCCTCGCTTTGGGGGCCAACTTCTTGCCCCTACCGTGGCCTCGCTTTGGGGGCCATCTTTCCCGTATCGCTGTGTGCAATGTTGCTTTCCTAAGACCTTGCAGTGTTTATTTTCCTTGCACTGTGAGATGACTGTTGTCTATTCCTGAGCTGTGACCTCCCTGTCTACATTCTCCCCTATGACATCGCTGTGTGTCTTATCCCCTTGGTGTGATATAACTATGTGCATTCTTGTGTATGTAAGTATATGAGGTACAGAGGTTGCCTTTGCTTTTACCAGGTGATACCTTAGTGTTGGTCAACACGTAGTCAACTTTTTAACCGCAATTCTACAAAATGTCCTGGTTACAGCACAATCTGTGACCACGCTGTCTGTATAGTACATGTAAGAGCCACCACAAGATCTGTCATCGGAGGGAACTCTGCACAGCATAGGGGATGCAGAGCAGGTAATACAAGATGGTGTCTGATCATTACCTAAGATTTCCTTCTTCATTGGTGCCAATATATGAAAAAGATCACTCTTTTTTTTGTTTTCTCCTCTTTTTCTAATGATTTAAATAATAATAATAATAATAATAATAAAAAAGTGGGACCCCCTCCATTCTTGACTTGATAACCAGCCAAGCTATAGCAGACAGCCGAGGGCTGGTATTCTCGGGATGGTAAGGGGCCATGAATATTCAACCCCCCCAGCCTGAAAATAGCAGCCCACAGCCGCCTCTGACATAGGCGCATCTATGAGATGTGCCAATTGTGGACTAACAGAAAAAAAATGAAAATCTAAAACTTGTACAAAAATTTTCGTGTGAACACATTGTGACCATAGAGTCTCTGTATAATTTGCATATTCATAAAAAGCTGAACTTTTAATATTTGTGGACATGATCATTGAACAAAACCACCTCTATTAAAGAGAACCTGTTAGCTTGTTTTTAGATATGGAAGTAGTAGTGTGACTGTGTAGGAGCTTGTCCCCCAATAAATAAGAACATTTTTTTTGATGGGATCCGATGTGCCAGTCATGAGAAATCCAATGTAGAAGCCATATGCAAATTGAACTGGAAGTGCGCTGGGGGCGTGTCAGTGCACTTGTAAGAAACTGCAAGTGCACTGACACTCCCCCAGTGCACTTCAACCTGATTTTCAAATTACTTCTATACTAGATTTCTCATGACTGGCACACCTGATCTTTACAAAAAGGTATCATTTTTATTGGGGGACAAGCGTCTACCACTACTGTCTGCACGTTTTTTCTTTTTTTTGTTTTTACACAGACAGGTTCCCTTTACTTCATACTTATGTTTTACTGTGATAACTCTGAAGTGCCGAGACTGGATGAAGCCTCAGACTTCTTGTGGAGATACGTGAAGTTATAATGCAGTCAGAAGGGGTTACGGGAATGTTAAACTGAATTATTAATGTGCGTTTCACTTGTCTGTTTGCTGGGTGTAGCACTAATTGCTATTGGGTTTTAGGATCTGAGCGGAGATTTCTTTATGCAGAATTTTGACATTGCTTGTGATGGCTCTGTATGCTGTTCTGCTTGGTGTGCAGTTATCTGATGTAAATATCGCGCTCTTCCATCTCTGCAGTGGAGAATAATGATAAAATACATCAAATACAGGAGGGAAATATGCAGATTGCATATAGATGGAATGCTGGGTTCCATTTTATACTGTATAACTAATGTCACATCTGAACTGTGCGAGTGGTAAGCTTAGATCTGCTACATGCTGGAGCTGAATCAGCACCGCGCACAGAGGACAGGGCTCACATTGCTCCCTATGACTTCATTCTTCCAGGATTTAAAGGAATGTTTCTATGACCCTACTGATTGCCGATATTTCATTTCATAAATATTATTATTAATTTTACAGTCCTTTCTCCTGGAACAGACTGTATACACAGAAAAGGTGCAGTACTAGTAGTCTCTGTATCCCCTTCAGCCTGAGCTCCAGCAGCTTCCAGCGCCAAACAGAACAGTTCACACTGAACAGGCTGCAACTTCGACATGTTACTGTGCAGCTCCAACACACAGACTGCTCAGCTTTCCTAGCTGACCCTTGCAGTCTTTATTCAGAGAGACCCTGACTTGTCTCTTTTCCAGCTACATCTCACATTTTGGCTGGTCACTCACCAGGTTAAAACACTTGACTCTGATCAATTTCCTGTTCTCGGTCCACAAGGTGAACCCATTTCCGGGTTCTTGGTTAAAACTAGTGAAATGCATCTAATTAAGGCCTGCAGTACTAGAATTTTATCCCTGTCCTAACTGGCTTTGCTAGATAGATAAGATCAGATTTAGTGGTGCATGTGTTCAGATAAGTTGTGTCTTCAGAGTTGTTTGTGTTCGGCAACCCCTTTTTTTTTTTTTTCTACTGGCTTGACCGGTTCAATGACAGTATGCCGGCACAGGATATCACTTTTGGGATGCCCATTGACCAGCTGTAAGTTATGATGGAGCCCGGTACAATGTATTAAATTTAAAGCTGCGCCAACACAGGGGAACAGCAGCATAATTTGTAATTCATGGACAGAAAGAGGGATGCTTTTTGTAGCTGTTCTGCATTGTTACTACCCACAAACCTTTTACAGGGCGTGTCCACACAAAATGACTGTTCAGACCAAGCACAGGTGTTCAGTGCACCCTTGGTGTGGCCAAGCTGTTTATTGAGCCTTCCCACTTACCGTATTATTCAGACTATAAGACACACTTTTTCTTTCCAAAAAAATGTTTTTGGGAAAATGGAAGTGCGTCTTATAGTCCAAATGTAGCTTCCTGGGATGGTGGCGGCAGGAATTGGGTGATGTGAGTCCCAGGCTGCTAGGGGTTGTTCGGCAGTACGGGTGCTCCAACGTTTTGTGAAAGCCCCAAGCCCCTGCACTTCCATGGTTTCAATGCGGTGGATCCTGGCAAAATAGTCGTCGGAGTCGGTGTATGCACTGACTGAGATCTCTGCACCAAGATCTCGTCTCCACAGATCGAAATCTACACATGTGCCGCCTCTGGCAGCCATTTTCCTAGTGTCCACCGTATTGAAACCATGGAAGTGTGGGGGCTCCAGGCCTTCAGAAAATTTCGGCGGAGCCCCCACACTGCCGAACACCGGCCTGGGATGGGACTCACAGCATTGCCCCACAGCGTTGCACCTCCGCCGCTCGCTCCCCCCTCCCTGCTTCCCGGTAAGCTGAATTGACATGCGGTCTGGAGAGACGCGCCGCATGTCCGTCTCCGCATGTGAGTCGCAGGTGTCTCTGGACGCCTAGAGAGCATGGAATTTACATCTGGATGCTGTGGGTTGGATGCTGCACAAGAACACAGCGTCTATTCCGCAGCGTTTACTGATCGTCTGCACATACCCTTAGACAGACCCCCATTTGATGCATTCATTTTTTTTTTCCTGAAAATTTGGGGTGCATCTTGTGGTCCGATGTGTCTTTATAGTTTGAAAAGTACTGTACTTGTGTTCCCTTTATCTACACCCTTTTCTTCCTTAATTGACAGCGCTGTCATTACAGGAGACAGATGGAAAAACAAGTAGGTTGGGAAGTGTAATGTACTGCTTGGCCACACCAAGGGTGCACCGAGCGCCTGTGCTTAGTTTGAACAGTCACTTTGTGCTGATAGACTCCTTATAACTTTGGATTCCCTAATGGGGTATGAGAAAATAGTAGTTCTCATCTGATAGAGGCAAAGTTAGTGTCCTTTCCATTTGTCCTCCATCATGTGCAGGTGATTTTTATTTTTACTATAGGGGCAAAAAGATACAGTAATAATTTGTCTAGTTGCATCTTTAAAAACAGATTATTGTTGACCAATGTTGTGCTCCTACTTTCTTTGTGCATTTGTTAAGTCGGGATGTAAAGACTTCTGGGTCGCTGCGTGCCACCATGCCATGTGAAAGTTGCCGATCATCAGAAGACATACCGTAGTTTCCTGGCAGCTGGCTTGCAAGAAGAGATGCCAGTGATGGGGCAGACCCAGGCAGAACCAGACGATGACATGGTGGTGTGCATGGGGGTGCTATGCTGCAACTTTGGTTGAGAGAGGGTTATGTCGATGGAACGCGTGTCCGTGCAGTTTGATCACGCACGATGGATACCTGCCGAAGCCTGTTCATAGTTTGTGTGGTGTAGTCCGGCATCCAGCCACTGAGGAGTGTGCCGGTGTTGGGCCAAAAGAAATGTCTAACAATGAGACAAAGTGGAGTTTATTCCAGGAGTCACTGCCGAATGCAGTGTGGACAGCCCTTTGCTGTTACATGTACTATTGCATTGCTCGTTTTGCACATTTTAGTTGGTCCTAGACAGTGTTGAGTGATGAGCAGTTTGCCTATCTGTCACTGTGAGTTGTTTCCAATTCCATTAATGGAAGTAGCGTTGTTGCCACCAGGATCCATATGGAGTGACTTATGCAACCGCACAAGAATTGTCTGTGCTGCATAATCTGTAGCACGAGTTATTGATTCATGGTGGCACGTTTAGACCAGCAAAAGCACTGATGGACAAGTTGGAGTGCCTCTTGGTCCCCAGCCATGGTCAGAGACCACTCGAAAACTGTTCCTGCCTTCAAGTTTGTTCATGTAACCATCAAGTCTACTGTGCCTCTAACAATCGTCTACAACCATTAAGTACGGTACATGCCACTGTTGTGAGGAAAAAAAAAAAGTTTCTCTGTTTTGTGTAACAAGTTTCCGAATAGTCTACATTGTGTGTTGAGGCACATTTTGGTTACATGTTCCCAAGTGGCTCCAGCGGTATCTGACTTTCAAGCCTCAGGTCAGCACTTTCCACCTGGGTAAGGTGAATTCGGGGGCCCACTGGATCCAAGGGACTTCAGTCTAGTCCTGGATGCTCCAAAAACCAAGAAAACCAAGAAGAAAGGCAGACTCACATGGTATGCACAACCACACAAAAATCAAAATACAGAAATCATGTATATATAAATATCACCAAACCTTTATTACACCTCAAAAAGACATAAAAACATTTAAAATAAGACATGCATGTCTATACATACACCATACCCCAAGGCGGATGCTCATCAGTCCTCTCCTTTTGAAGACTATCAGGGACATCTCAACGTTCCGGCTTTCCGTCAAGGTGGTGTTTTTCTCTTGGTGATCTCTTCCATCAGGCGAAACTCCAAAGGGTGGCTCTTGCCTGTCCTTCTCCTTAATCGGGATAGAGTGGTTTTATGTCCAGCACCCTCCTTGTCTCTGAGCTCCCTTCAGAGATTCGAATGGTCGGACCACCTGTAGAGCTGCCATTGCTGGCTGGTTTCGATCTGTCATTGAGAAATCCGGCTAAGCCAGGGGGGTCGCCAGCTGGGCACGGCTCACTCCTCCTAAACTTGAGAAACCTCTGGGGTCATAGATCTCCTGGTTTGTGTTCTTCTACTCTATAGGGCTACCTAGTCTTCAGTCCCCCTCTTTGCAGAGCTCTTACCTTTGTGTCGGCAATGCAAGTCTTGGCAAAAGGTTACTGCAAGCTTCAGTCACTCAGGTAGTAACCAAAGGTATTGTTATTCTGCAACATTTATTAGTTTTTCCACCCCCAGAGACTTTTTTTGGATTTTGGACGTCTCATGATTTCGTGTCCCCCCCCCCCCCCTCTTCCCAATGACGGCTATGAGAGATTTTTCTGTGAGTACCAAAAATCTCCTTCAATATTTATTTTCTGTAGAGGACAGCTTAAAGAAAATAAATCTCTTCTGGATATTTTTCACTCTAAAAGATGCGGAAATTACATTTATGTAACTGTTGTTGTTTTTTCCTTAATTTTTAATTTGCAAAGCAGGACAAGTGGTTTATCGCTTCATATCCTGCCTTAAGCGGATTTGCATCGACTTGACTAGAAAATGCAGATAGTATTCGGTTTACCTAAATATCTGGCAATTTCATTCTCTATTTATTTAATCCAATTTAATGTGCAGTTTTATAATAACCCTGTTGAATAATTTAATCCAATAGAGATTAAAAAAAAAAAAAAAAAAAAAAAAAAAAGTGCGTGGTGCGCACATATAGTGTATGCACAATGCGAAACATAATTATGTCAACCCTTACCCCCCAATGTTTCTATATTGGATTTTTTTCTCCTTTTTAATATTCTCCAATCTATTTTCTGCGCTTGAGATGAGGCGTCATATAATCTGGCGTACTGCTTTTCACCTAGTTTTAGGTTAATATTTCCAAAATCTTGTGAAAATAGGCCACGTTTATAGATAAACACTCGTTATCCAGGTTGGGCTGTTGGTAAGGGTGACACGTGGATACAGCAATCGCTCTTCACCCTCAAGTAATAGATCGTGATCACATTTACTAATTGACTTAATATGAGTCAGAATGGTCTGATGGCAGCATGTGTCCTTATTGAAATGGGGTCTAAAGGGTGACTTATATCCTTGTGGAGAGTGACCTACCAGTGTAAGGAGACTTATAGGTCATGCAATGCTTTTTTGGGAAATTTTAAATATGCAGCCAAACCTGAATCTCAATTTTCAGACACGTGTTCTGGGATGTTTGCCCTTCCTCATTGCAAAGCATGAGATTTAATTTGGCTGTATGAGAGGCCACTGACTGGGGTCTAATGGGTAACGTCTATCCTTGTGGAGAGTGACATGCCAGTGTAAGGAGAGTTATAATCCATGCAATGCTCCTCTGGGAAACTAAAGATTGCCTCTTAAGAGAGGAAGAGGACTTGAATTTTAGTGCTACTTATTGTAAGCAGCAATCCTAAAAGTCAATATTGACCCTTTAACAAGCCTTGCCATATGATTTATGATAAAAGCCAAACCAGAATCTCAATTTGCAGGCCGTCCAAGTCTTCTCATATAGCCAAATCAGATCTCCTGTTTTTGCACTGATGAGGGGCAAACCCCCCCCCGAAACAAGTGTCTGCAAATAGAGATTCAGGTTAGACTTGTATCCTAAGTCATGTGACAAGGCTCCTTAAAGGGTCGATATTGACTTTTAGTATTGTCATTTCCGGTAGGTGGTACTAGGGTTCAAGTCTTCATCCTTGGTTGGGGGGGATGGTTATTGTTGGCCAAATTGAGTGGACAGCTTAAAAAAAAAATAATAGACCAATGGTTAGCTGTGCGGCAAGGGTGAAATGTAAAAATACTAGGAAAAAAAACAAAAAAATAAAATTATATGGTAATTTACATACCAATAATTACTTATTTAGAAGGGGGAGGGCTGGAATTTTGCTGCCACTAAGAACCTGTCCCAGTTCTCTCAATGTCCAAAGATTGGTAATAGTAAAAGAAATGTGGGGGGGAGTGATTGGTCCAAATTTTTTATTTCTTTTTGTATGGGGGGGGGGGGCGCAACTTCTCATTGTGTGCACGATCTACACTAACTTCCTCACTCGTGGGTTAAAAGCTCTGCAGATTTGGGGATTATCTTAATTGCCTTAAGCAAGAAACGAGTCTTGGTACTTTTTATCACCTATAGTTTGATGATTAATGTATATAAATAATTGTGAGATGTATATCTGCTGTATATACCTGGAGAATGCCAATTTTTAATAAACAGTATATAAATGTGGACGCTTCACGTCGATCTTGCTGCACTCTGGTCCCCGTGAGCATCTTTTTTTTTTTGAAGAACGTCTCTTCCATTAGTGAGATTGTCTCTGGGGAAACCTATTAACCTGTATTTGTGCCATTAGTAGTCCTCGGTGAAGGGCCCTTAGAACATGTCATGTGCATTAGTACACTATCTAGTCTTGAGTAAAGATTGTGAATATCCCGTCACAATTACTTGTACTGTTCACTCAGATGACGGAGATGTCAAATCCACACTGGAAGCGGGTAGTACCCAAAGCCAGAGACTTTGATACCGATGTTCAAAGAGACATCTGAAGTATATAAAAAAATAAATAAAATAATAATAGACCTAGATTAGAATTAATTGCATAAGTATATTTTGCTCTTGGGTCTGTTTCTAACAGACTGGCAATCCCCGCATGTGTTGTGGCTGTTGAACAGCTATGAGACATGCAGCTTTGGGGGCTCGAACATATTTTTCAAGCATGCCGAAGTCACTCGGTTTAGTACCCGAGCATGGCATATAACATCCCCAGGTATCTGAGCACCAGGGCCGGACTGGCAATTCTGGCAAATGCCAGAAGGGCCTGTCTGGTTGTGGGCAGGCCACAGATATAATTAGAAACATTGGTTTTGTAGAAAATCTTGCTGTCCTCCATCCAGGGTAATATTAGTAATATTTCCCCATCTGGTTCTTGGGGACGGGGACAACATGGGCCTGTGTGATTTCAAATGCCAGGGCTTGTATATAGAAGGTATTGTAGGAACCCTACTCTTGTGCTTGGGATACTGATTGTGGTTATACTTTACATGGATTCCACTCCAAAATCTGTGTCAAATTGCCTTAAGGTACCGTCACATTAAGCGACGCTGCAGCGATATCGACAACGATGCCGATCGCTGCAGCGTCGCTGTTTCGTCGTTGTGTGGTCGCTGGTGAGCTGTCACACAGACCGCTCTCCAGCGACCAACGATGCCGAAGTCCCCGGGTAACCAGGGTAAACATCAGGTTACTAACCGATGTTTACCCTTTTTACCAGTGTAAATGTAAAAAAACCCAAACACTACATACTTACATTGCCGTGTCTGTCGCGTCCCTCGCCTTCAGCTTCCCTGCACTGTGTAAGCGCCGGCCCTAAAGCACAGCGTTGACGTCACCGCTGTGCTTTGCTTTACGGCCGGCACTGACACATTCAGTGCAGGAAGCTCTGAGCAGCAGCGCGGACGCCGGGGGACGTGACAGACACCAGAGGGTGAGTGTTTTTTTTTTTTTTTTTTACTTTTACAATGGTAACCAGGGTAAATATCGAGTTACTAAGCGCGGCCCTGCGCTTAGTAACCCGATATTTACCCTGGTTACCATTGTAAAACATCGCTGGCATCGTTGCTTTTGCTGTCAAACACGACGATACACGCCAATCTGACGACCAAATAAAGTTCTGAACTTCTAGCTCCGACCAGCGATATCACAGCGGGATCCAGATCGCTGCTGCGTGTCAAACACAACGATATCGCTATCCAGGACGCTGCAACGTCACGGATCGCTGTCGTTCTCGTTGCAAAGTTGTTTAGTGTGAAGGTACCTTTACAGTTTGAGCACCTACAGAATAATATATGGAACCTGGTGTAAAGGTTATGGTCCAAGCATAAGAAAGTCCATGCAAACTCGCCACCTAGAATAATGTAGACATCATTGATGTGCCGGCGGTGGACCGTGTATCAGAGCTGTTCTCAATACTTGATATTTATCGGTTTCGTTTGCAATGTCTGGGCAGCTTTTGCACTGTAGTCTTGAGTTCCTGAATGCTTGCATAAGGTGAGAAATGCAGGAGGGAGTATCAGCTCCTCATAAATAAGCACTAGCACTATGGCGGAGCTCTGCGGCAATCACCTTTATCAATATAATGGTCCCAATGTGGGTTTTGAAAGGTGAACTGCGTTTTCCTAGAATAAACCCCACTACAACACCAACGGTTCTGTGTTCAATGCTCGTTAAAGATCTCTGTCTGCCATCCGATAATTGCCCTGATCCAGATCTGGAACCCGAATTGAGATTATTGGATACTGTTGTTTGCAAACCAGGTATTGTACTTTTGGCAGTGTGGACAGGAGCCAAGTCCTGCTGGAGAATGAAATTTCAATCTCCAAAAAGCTTGTCGGCAGAGGGAAGCATGAAGTGCTCTAAAATTTCCTGGTAGACGACTGCGCTGACTTTGGTCTTGATAAAACACAGTGGACCTACACCTGCAGGTGACATGGCTCCCCAAACCATCACTGATTGTGGAAACTTCACACTAGACCTCCAGCAGCTTGGATTGTGGCCTCTCGGCTCTTCCTCCAGACTCTGGGACCTTGATTTCCAAATGAAATGCAAAATTTACTTTCATCTGAAAACAACACCTTGGACCACTGACAACAGTCCAGTCCTTTTTCTCCTTGGCCCAGGTAAGACACTTCTGGCGTTGTCTATTGGTCATGAGTGGCTTGATACAAGGAATGTGACACTTGTAGCCCATGTCCTGGATACGTCTGTGTGTGGTGGCTCTTGAAGCAATTACTCCAGCAGCAGTCCACTCCACCAAATTTTTGAATGGCCTTTTCTTAACAATCCTTTCAAGGCTGTGGTTATCCTGGTTCCTTGTGCACCTTTTTCTACCACACTTTTTCTTTCCACTCAACTTTCCATTCATTTGCTTGGATACAGCCCTCTGTGAACAGCCGGCTTCTTTAGCAATTACCTTTTGTGGCTTACCCTCCTTGTGGAGTGTGTCAATGATTGCCTTCTGGATATCTGTCAAGTCAGCAGTCTTCCCCATGATTGTGGAGCTACTGAAACAGACTAAGGCTATGTGCACACTTTGCGGGGTCCTCTGCGGGTTCTCCCGCAGCGGATTTGATAAATCTGCAGGGCAAAACCGCTGCGGTTATCCCTGCAGATTTATCGCGGTTTGTTTTGCGGTTTCCGCTGCGGGTTTACTCCTATACTATTGATGCTGCATATGCAGCAATATGCAGCATCAATAGTAATGTTAAAAATAATAAAACATGGTTATATACTCACCCTCTGACGTCCCGATCTCCTCGGCGCTGCTCGCGGCGGTCCGGTTCCAAAGATGCTGTGCGAGAAGGACCTTCGTGACGTCACGGTCATGTGACCGCGGCGTCATCACGGTCATGTGACCGCGACGTCACCGCAGGTCCTGCTCGCACAGCAACCCTGAGACCGGAGGGCCGCGTGCAGCGCTGAGAAGTGAGTATATCATTATTTTTTCTTTTTCTTTTTTTTTTTTTTTTACACTAATATGGTTCCCAGGGCCTGGAGGAGAGTCTCCTCTCCTCCACCCCGGGTACCATCTGCACATGATCCGCTTACTTCCCGCATCGTGGGCACAGCCCCATGAGGGAAGTAAGCGGATCAATGCTTTCCTATGTGTGCAGAATCGCAGCGATTCTGCACAAAGAAGTGACATACTGCGGAATGTAAACCGCTGCGTTTCTGCGCGGTTTTTCCCGCAGCATGTGCACAGCGGATTGCTGTTTCCATAGGGTTTACATGTAACTGTAAACGCTAAGGAAACTGCTGCGGACCCGCAGCATCAAAATCGCCGCGGATCCGCGGTAAAACCAGCAAAGTGTGAACATGGCCTAAGGGGCATTTTTAAACAGTTAGGAAGCCTTTGCAGATGTTTTTGTTATTTATTCTAATTTACTGAGATAATGACGTTTTGGGTTTTCATTGGCTCTAAGCCATAATCATCAACATTAACAGAAATAAACACTTGAAATAGATCACTCTGTTTGTAATGACTTTATATAATGTGTGAGAAGCAGCTATATAGCAAATTGTCTAAAATTGTGGCCTCCCTAATAGGGCATATGTGTATTTCTAGAATGGGAGTGCTTCTGACGAGTTGAGGAGCTGGATCCACTATTCACTGGGCTGGCTTCTTTCTAAACAAGGGGTTGTCTTAATTAATAAACCCTTCAGGTATTTACCATATCTGGACTTTCGGAGATCTTCAGTGTCTTCCTTGAAATACAGTAAAATATGTTAATGGGATTTCCACAAATCCAACTTCCTAATAATAACTGTTCTATTGGGTCCTTTCCCTTTTTATAGAGTAGTTAAATATTTTAAAAAATTTAATTATTCTCCAGGAATTGAAAAGTTATTTTTTTTGTAATATACCATATACCATACATCATTACCATATTTTGCCTCGTTATCTTCCTTCCACCATGCTGAAAGTGCCAATTCAATCCAAACACTATAATCATACCATCAAAGTACAGGACTTTCCCTCTCTAAGTCTCTGACTGTTAAAGTCTCTACTCTGAGCAGCAATTAAAAGGAGCAACTAAAGGATCATGAACTGGGTATTGAATTAACACTGCAGCAAAGTGATTTGAAAAATAAAGATAACAAATAGAGATGAGCAATCTAATTAACGCTGCCCAGCTAAGTTTTTTTTGGTTTGGTCCTCATTTCTGTGCCCGGTATCATCAATGAGGTATCTTATGCGCATCTGGTGCTCAATAGGCCATGTGACTTCATGATTTGATGCCATGCGGCTAGGCTTAAGTGGAAGTTGCGCTCCAGATACTTCTTTTTTTTTTTTTTTTCTCTGATCGTTCCACTCCTGGTTTGGCTTACAAATACTGATGTCAAATAGTGAACTTGTGAACGTGGCCCCCAGACTCATCAGAGTTCTGTGCTCCTCCAGTCTGACTTTCTTGTTGGAGAGCAAAGTTTTAGCATTTTTTTTTTTTTTTATATCTTTTACCCCAACATAGAGGAAGGGGTCACTTTGACTATGTATACAATTGCAGGTACTGCCTCTTACATTGGACCCCCCCTCCTTTTTGTGAACCCCCCAACACTTTAGCATATTATTCTTGAAGTTTTACGCATTCTTTTGCCATTTCAGACCTTTTCTTCATAGTTTGACACTGATGAAACCTCTGTTTTCATCCCACTGTCTCTTTTCAGCTGGAGGTTCCGCTTCAGGGTGTGTGACCCCAAATGGCTTTTGTTGCGGTGTGAAATCACTGATGATCCGTTCTACGGGGAACAGATACAAAGGCTTTTATAGAGGAGGTTTGTGCCTTGGGACATCAGTGAAGAGAAGTGTGAATGAATGTTCTAGGTATTGGAGAATGTTCCTCGTTGTTGTTTTTTACCTTCCTTAGGTTTGTACGCTGCAGAATTATCGTTGTCTTTTTAATTGGTTCTTCTGTTTTACAGATTAGCAAATTTAATTACTATTACTTCTATTTTGCTCCTTTTTAGTTAAGCTAATTAATGATCCTGCTGGAGGAATCTTCAGACCGGGATGACTTAAGATGTGATTTGCTGCTTTCTTTAGTATTCGGTATCGTGATTCATGGAGGAATTCTCTTACCTTGTAGCTGTCGTGCATTATTAGTTTTACACTAAAGTGGCGGCCTGCTTTATTAATGGTGGGTCCAGCTACTTGTCTCCTAGATCAGGCTAATTTAGAAGAATCATAGTCTCTTACTGATACTCTTTATCCAACCATGCAAAACTAGAGTGGATCCAACGCTATTATTGCTATTACACGTCGTAGGAAGTATTTTCGCGTTAACGTTAACGTAGAGTAGGTCGGTCACTGCTAGCTCTTGCAGTACATTTTTCCTCCTGTGTCTACAACTGATTGACGAGTAATGTTTTTGCTCTTTATAGAAAAAGGTTCTTTAGCAGATGCAAAATGTTTTTTTCTTTTTACCCTTTTGTGCCCAATAATCATTATCTAAGCAATGGGCACCCTCAACTAAGAGGGAAGTAATCTGCATAAAGTAGTGTAACTTTAGGACGGGCTGTCCTAGGCTCCAAGGCCAAAGTGCAACTTCAGACCCTACACATAATTTAGTTCCTCTCCACTTTCTTGCATCATCTCAAGTTGGATATTGCAAGACCACGGACACAGGCGGTGACCATTTACTGGATTATTCTCATCCTAGACATTTATGGCAAATCTAGAGAAAGTGGGGCCTGCAATTATTTCTAGAATAATTTTTTGCACCTTTTCATTTATAGTGGCCACAATGTCCCAGACTTAAGGGTACCGTCTCACAGTGGCACTTTGGTCGCTACGACGGCACGATCCGTGACGTTCCAGCGATATACTTACGATCTCGCTGTGTCTGACACGCTACTGCGATCAGGAACCCCGCTGAGAATCGTACGTCGTAGCAGATCGTTTGAAACTTTATTTCGTCGTCAAGTGTCCCGCTGTGGCGGCATGATCGCAGCGTGTAACAAAGGTGTGCACGATATTGTATACGATGTGCGCACAGTAACCAACGGCTTCTACATCGCAAATACGTCATGAAATTATCGCTGCAGCGTCGTGCATTGCGAAGTGTGACCGCAGTCTACGACGCTGGAGCGATAATGGAGCAACGCTGGAGCGTCACGGATCGTGCCATCGTAGCGACCAAAGTGCCACTGTGAGACGGTACCCTAACACAAGCATCTATCTTGTAGATATGCCCTGAATGTTTAAAATAAGAGGACCCCTTTTAACTATACTTTTCACATTTTTATTTTTTTAATATTCTTCCTATCCAAATTTCTGCTTTTATCGGTATCTTAAATCAGCTTTGAAAGTGCCCCTATTGGCAAGATTTACAGATGGACGTAGGAGTATGGCTGTATAGGAGCTTATCCCCCAATAAATAATATTTAATTTATTTTTTTTATTTTTTTTTTGTGCGTGTGTAGAGATCCAGTCATGCCAGTCATGAGCAAACTAGCTGAGAAGTTAAGTGCACTGGGGCGTGCTGGTGCACCCGAGAGATGCAGTCCAAGTGCATTGACACACCCCTAGTGTACTTCTAGCCGGATTTGCGTTTGACAGCTTATTCCAATACCAGCATTATGAATAGGATATTAAAAAATCTCATCCAAAAAGTTAAAGCTTCTCCTAATCTGCTGCATTTTTACAGCAAAATCTGTTTATTTTTTTCTTTGTGGATTTTACAGCTGTGATGATTTTTTTTGTATGTAACCTAAGCGTGATGCACGGATTTGTATATTTTATGAGGCTCAAAGGGGAACTTTCTAATTATTCATGGCTGATCCCTTTTATTTTATTTCATTGAAAGTTCCTTTTTTTTTTTTTTACTACAGTAAGGTTCTAATCTTGGGGCTCGTGTGATGAGTATTTGTTGCTTGGACCAGCATTCTGGTCACATTCCGGTGGTTGGTTCTCTTGTTGATCGTCCTCCTTTCCCTTTAACTTTCAGCACAATCGTACCTGTTCTGGTATTCCTCCTGGACGCAGAGTCTGCTTTTGTTTTTCCAGGGAGGTTATTTGGGAGGGGAAATGCCCACAGGACGAGAGTTCCTCTTGTTTTATCTGCTGGGCTGTTAATAACAGTTCCCACATATATTCTACAATGAGCCAGAAACTCCCCGCCGGGATAAATAAGGAGTGATGGAGATAGACTCTGCGGGCGCTCGAGCAAAGCAGAACTTCTGGGAAAAAAAAATGGAAGGATTATATAGTGGTAAGCATCCAGAAAGTCTAGAAATATAACGGAGCAATGCCCGGCTGTTCTGGGTATTCTGTGCTTTGTTTTCATATAAAAGCCTTAGAATCTATGGATCATACATTTCCCACATGGTTTCCATGGGTGGCTCCTTTGTCCACGGCTTATTTGCACGATCATTATGTCCACGTCCGGTATTTAGTTGCTCTCTTCTTGTTGATTACATGCGGTTACAGTAGCAGCAATTACATACATTGTTGCGGTATGTCTAGATGTTTATGATAATTTTTAGTTTTCCTTTGTGTGGATTAGATACTGAGACTATTTTTGCAGACGGAATAAGAGAATATTCCCCATATTAAAAAATAAATAAAAAAAAAAATGCAGATTTTAACCGTGCTACACAGGTGAAAATCCGCAACGGAAAGTGACTTTTTGGGGAAGTCAGTCCCCAATATTTGGAGTGTCTATAGTTCTTCTACGCTGATGTTAATCACAATGTGTCAGTGGCATGGAGCACATTTTTTTAGCTTGTCGTGCAGCCTAAATGGTTTGTTTAATCGCAGACAAACCATTTAATCTCCGATTCTTGAGACCGCTATCAGAGCAAGACTCATTTTCCCCTGCAACGGCCAAAGTATTGTATTACGTGAGAGCTATCCACATATTTGATTTCAGGGACAGCAAAAAAAAATAAAAATTGTATATATACAGTACAGACCAAAAGTTTGGACACACCTTCTCATTTAAAGATTTTTCTGTATTTTCATGACTATGAAAATTGTACTTTCACACTGAAGGCATCAAAACTATGAATTAACACATGTGGAATTATATACTTAACAAAAAAGTGTGAAACAACTGAAATTATGTCTTATATTCTAGGTTCTTCAAAGTAGCCACCTTTTGCTTTGATGACTGCTTTGCACACTCTTGGCATTCTCTTGATGAGCTTCAAGCGGTAGTCACCGGGAATGGTTTTCACTTCACAGGTGTGCCCTGTCAGGTTTAATAAGTGGGATTTCTTGCCTTATAAATGGGGTTGGGACCATCAGTTGTGTTGTGCAGAAGTCTGGTGGATACACAGCTGATAGTCCTACTGAATAGACTGTTAGAATTTGTATTATGGCAAGAAAAAAGCAGCTTAGTAAAGAAAAACGAGTGGCCATCATTACTTTAAGAAATGAAGGTCAGTAAGTCCGAAAAATTGGGAAAACTTTGTAAGTGTCCCCAAGTGCAGTGGCAAAAACCATTAAGCGCTACAAAGAAACTGGCTAACATGGGGACGGCCCCAGGAAAGGAAGACCAAGAGTCACCTCTGCTTCTGAGGATAAGTTTATCCGAGTCACCAGCCTCAGAAATCGCAGGTTAACAGTAGCTCAGATTAGAGACCAGGTCAATGCCACACAGAGTTCTAGCAGCAGACACATCTTACAACAACTGTTGAGAGGAGACTTTGTGCAGCAGGCCTTCATGGTAAAATAGCTGCTAGGAAACCACTGCTAAGGACAGGCAACAAGCAGAAGAGACTTGTTTGGGCTAAAGAACACAAGGAATGGACATTAGACCAGTGGAAATCTGTGCTTTGGTCTGATGAGTCCAAATTTGAGATCTTTGGTTCCAACCACCGTGTCTTTGTGCGATGCAGAAAAGGTGAACGGATGGACTCTACATGCCTGCTTCCCACCATGAAGCAGGAGGTGTGATGGTGTGGGGGTGCTTTGGTGGTGACACTGTTGGGGATTTATTCAAAATTGAAGGCATACTGAACCAGCATGGCTACCACAGCATCTAGCAGCGGCATGCTATTCCATCCGGTTTGCGTTTATTTGGACCATCATTTATTTTTCAACAGGACAATGACCCCAAACACACCTCCAGGCTGTGTAAGGGCTATTTGACCAAGAAGGAGAGTGATGGGGTGCTACACCAGATGACCTGGCCTCCACAGTCACCAGACCTGAACCCAATCGAGATGGTTTGGGGTGAGCTGGACCGCAGAGTGAAGGCAAAAGGGCCAACAAGTGCTAAGCATCTCTGGGAACTCCTTCAAGATTGTAGGAAGACCATTCCCGGTGACTACCTCTTGAAGCTCATCAAGAGAATGCCAAGAGTGTGCAAAGCAGTCATCAAAGGAAAAGGTGGCTACTTTGAAGAACCTAGAATATAAGACCTATTTTCAGTTGTTTCACACTTTTTTGTTAATTATATTATTCCACATGTGTTAATTAATAGTTTTGATGCCTTCCGTGTGAGTTTACAATTTTCATAGTCATGAAAATACAGAATCATTTTTAAATGAGGTGTCCAAACTTTTGGTCTGTAATATATATTATATTATATTATTTATATATATATATATATATATATATATATATATATATATATATATATATATATATATATATATATATATATATATTTATTTTTTTTTTGGGGGGGGGGGTGCACAGAATCTCCTTGAGCTGCACAAAGTCTTGGCAAATTAATTTGCTTAGTGTAAGATTTTGCAAAGTTTATAAGGAAACTCAATCAGTTCTTACATTGAACAGTAATGGAGCAGCAAATTGGCGAAACGGATGAAAACAGAAAATCTATTTGCTCACTTCTACTTGGAAGATATTGCAATACTCGGCCTAAATATTAAACATATTTACACCATTTTTATGGCTTATATTCTAGGCAAATGTGAATGTAAATGTTTCATCTACTTGTCGTGGCCTGAGGCGTTAATATCTTTTGCTACAGTAGTCTGCTTGCTAGAAAATTTCTGTTTCAGATGTTCAAAGTTGGTTTCATGCTGCAGAGTATCCATGCAAAGCACAGCATGAAGCACAGAGGTTGTATGGCCGCACATACAGATATATGGGTCTCTGTGCCGCAGTACAATGTTTCCAGCGATTAAAAAGTTCTCTACAAATGGCATCTATTGTTTTATGCCACAATTACCCATGTCCTTCTCTGGTTGCATTATTAAAGCACAGTACGAATGCCATCCAAAGATAATAATACAATTCTCCGATAACTTTGAGATGGTCATCAAAATTCTTTGCCTTTTTCTAAACTAAAAACCTTCTATTTAAATGGTCAAAATTGTATATAAAAAGTATAAATTGTACAGGCGACTATGAGAAATATATTTTGGCAGCAAAATCTGTTTGTTTGTTTTTTTTCTCCACTTGTGAGCCACTTCTCCCTGCCTCCTAAGCTTTTCACTCTCGGGGAAGGGGGGAAACACAGCTGAAATCTTTCATGGTCAAAGCAAATTTGAGTGCTAGCTCAGTAATCTATGAAGTGAGGAGCACTTAGCACATTGACCAGAGAGACTGGAAAGATCCAGCTGCAGCTTCTAGCATATTTATTTTACTTTTAGTGCAGGATTCACATCTACATTGCTCAGTACTGCCTTGTAATGTCTTCCATGATGATGATGCTTCTGCTGAATGAAGAAAAGAACCAGGAATCGATTTCTGTCTATGGGAGACATCACACCAGCCAATAGGTCAGAAAAAAAACTAACAAAAAAAGTGACAGAGCCTGCAGAAAGAAAACAAACTGAAGAAAAATGTGATTTATAATGTGTGTACAGCTTTGGTCATCATCAGCATAGTGTTACAGAACTCTAGGCTCTAAGGCCATCGTAAGGTCTCTCGCTCTGTATTCTCTCCCAGAATGCTCCTCTGTTTTGCATAAATTAGCATAAAACATCCCTCACACACACTTAAGGACTTAGTTGATGGAAAGACTTGCCAAAATCAGGACTGTTGCCAACTATGATGTCGTCTCTTATTTTCCGCTTGTGTATAACTGCAAAATGAGGCCAAGGAGGAGTCCAAAAAAAGTTGGCAACCAAAATGTTCTATAGACTCCTGCGTTCAGGGGGATATCCCGGTAGATATAGGTTACCATTGGGTAGGTGATAACCTCTAGATGGTTGGGGGTGCGACCACTGAAAAGGGGCACTTTTATCTGTGTACTTTTTTCTTTTTTTTTCCTCTTGGGCAAATGGGGGACCTATTGACTAGAAGCTTAAAATGTAATGTGAATGTAGCCCAAGAATGGAAAGTTGTTGTTTTTCTTTTCTTTTGCTTTACTTTTACGTCTGAGGTACTCTCTATAAATTGTTTTATTCCTACATTTCTTCCCCCCCCCCCATCCTCCACCATCACATTGCCACCAGTTGCACCATGCATTTAAGGATGAGGAAATTGATTCTTTTTTTTTCGACACCAGAGAAGAAAAATGGCTACTGACCTTGTGATTTTAGGGAGGGATAGGAAATAGAATTGCAATAGTTCCTTTCTGTGGATAACACACACTCAATTAAATCCTCGTTTGAAATTTAAAGGAGTACAATGCCGTTTCTGTTTGTGTCGGCTTTAATCTCCTAGCAGCTATTTATTAAGAGCGCTCCACTTCATACCCTGTTACTGCCGCTGCCGCCGTGAACGGCCTTTTGTATGTGGAGTGGGGCAGAGAGGGTCTTGTGAGCAGGAAGGGGGGCTTTGTATCACGTCATTTGTATTTACATGCCCGTTGTGAATCCCTCCACCTATATGTGGACGTATAGAACCGCTGCTCTATGGACCGTTCTTGTTTCCTTAAAGATTTTGTTTCCCTTCTCCATGGAAGCAGTATGCTGCCTTATACGTCATGCTAGAAATGCCCGGCTGGGCATGAAGTGGACAAAGAATGTTGGAGTTTTAGCAGTTCCTGAACGCGATCAGACTGCAGAACGTAATTTGGAACAGGAGGCTTTGTGCCGAGGGGCATGTAGGCCAGCAATCGCCTCCGGAGAGGGGGAAAGGATGGGAGGTTTCAGCCTTTCTCCAGATTTGCATTACCTATAAATGAAGCGATTAAATGACTAGTACTTGGTATACCCACTTATAATTTGTGTGTGTATCTTTGTAACTATTCAGTGTAATAACAATTGAAAAATCCTAGCGGAAGATAAAACTTGGAATACATTGTTGTGTATGTAAATGCTGCAAAGTTCCAGTAGTCTGGCAATCCCGAAACCTGTTTGTTTGGTTTTCCAGACTTCAGTGCAGGGTGTTTGAAGGAGGGTGTTGGGGCTCCGGGCCGGTTCTGACTTCACTTCACCCTGAAATCCCTCTTCTAAACTGGAATTTGAGATGTGTTATTCTGTACTCGCTTGTCGTTGATGAGCCGTATTACCTCCCCGTCCTTGAGTACGGAAACCGCTGCACAAGTAACAGGAGACATTTGATTTGGTTGAACAGGTTGTGTTACTGTGCAATTTGGATACGTATAGCTCGTCCAAACTCTTGCCACCTCCTGTCGCCTCCAACTCAAAAATATTGCCAGAATCCGTCCCTTCCTCAGCCCTCAATCTACTAAAACTCTTGTGCATGCCCTCATCATCTCCCGCCTCGACTACTGCAACACCCTCCTCTGTGGCCTCCCCGCTAATTCTCTAGCACCACTCCAGTCTGTCTTCAACTCCGCTGCCCGGCTAATCCACCTCTCTCCTCGCTACTCCCCTGCTTCTCCCCTCTGCAAATCTCTCCACTGGCTCCCAATTCCCCAACAAATCCAGTTCAAACTACTAACACTGACCTACAAAGCCACCCACAACCTGTCCCCTCCCTATATCTCTGAACTAATCTCCCACTATCTTCCCTCACGCAATCTTCGATCCTCCCGAGACCTCCTACTCTCCACCACACTTATTCGTTCCTCACACAACCGCCTCCATGATTTCTCCCGAATATCCCCCGTCCTCTGGAATTCCACGCCTCAACACATCCGATTATCCACCACCCTCAGATCCTTCAGATGGAACCTGAAAACCCATCTCTTCAGGAAAGCCTACAGCCTGCAATAACCGCCTCACCACCACCAGGGCTGCCACCTCGCCACCACCCGAGCTGCCGCCTCACCACCACCAGGGCTGCCGCCTCGCCACCACAGGAGCTGCTACACCCCCCCACCCTTCTGTCTCTTCCCTATTATCCTGTAGAATGTAAGTCCGCAAGGACAGGGTCCTCTCCCCTCTGTACCAGTCTGTCATCGTAAATTTGTTTACTGTAAACGAGATCTATAACTTTGTATGTAAATCCCTTCTTCTGTACAGCACCATGGAATTAATGGTGCTATATAAATAAATAAATAAATAAATAAATAAATAATAATAATAATAGTATAGCTGCAGTATACATAATGAGACAGAATCGCCTCCGGTTGGTGTTCCCACTGCCCAGTATATAAGTTCTTAACTCCATTCTACCCGAACTGCCCCTACCTCACCAGCTTCTGTTGGTACTAGGGACTTCCTCTCAGGCATTACAGCTTCTAAGATCCACCAACTTTCCCTCTCGCTGAAACGCAACCAGCCTCTTCCACTCAGGGAAGAATGAGCCATGGAATCCGATAATCCTTCTAACTGGTTTGTGTCTTGGTTTTATAATGTCTGGTATGGATAAATGCCCAAAATAAGACAACCCACTTGAAGTGGATAACAACTTTAAAATAACAAAAACAAAAAAACAAAAACACTTTTCTACTAGGTGTTCAAACTTTACTGTATGTGTATACTATGATGTACAATGATGGCCGACGTGTTCGCACCCTTGAAATTGCTCAAGAAAATGTATTTCTCCCAATTATTGCAATTTTTCACACAACCCCAATATTGGGCAGGACAAAATTGTTGGCACCCTTAGCTTAATATTTGGTTGCACTGCCTTTGGAATAAATAACTGCAATTAATTACTTCATATAACCATCATGAAGCTTCTTACACCTCTCAACTGGAATTTTGAACTGCTCTTTTTTTGTAAACTGCTCCAGGATTTTCATATTTGATGGTGTGTTCTCCCAATAGCAATTTTAAGAAATCTTCACAGGTATTCAATGAAATTTAGATCCGAACTCATCGCTGGCCACTTCAGAACTCTCCAGCATTTTGTTTCCATCCATTTGAGGGTTTCTTGTAGTATGTTTGGGGTTTTTGTCCTGCTGGAAGACCCATGACTTAGTACGCAAACCCAACTTTGACATTCAGTACTACATTGCGACCCAAAATCCGTTGGTAATCTTTCATGATGTCTTGCACCTTGCAAACAACCCCAAAACCGCTTTGAACCTCCTCCATATTTGACTGTAGGTACTGTGTTCTGTTCTTTTGTAGGCCTCATTCCATTTTCAGTAAACAGTAGAATGTTGTGGTTTACCGAGAAGCTCTATCTTGGTCTCATCTGTCCACAAGATGCTTTACCAGAATGATTTTGGTTTACTCCATGTACATTTTGGCAAACTGCGGTCTAGCTTTTCCAGGTCTCCTTGTCAGCAGTAGGGTCCTTCTAGGTCTCCTGCCATAGTGTTTAATTTCATTCAAATATTGATGGATAGTTCTCGCTGACATTGATGCACACTGAGCCTGTAGGACAGCTTAAATTTTTGGGGCTGCTTATTCACCATCCGAACGATCCTGCCTTGCAACCTTTCAACAATTTTTCTCTGCTGTCCACATCCAGGTAGATTAGTTACAGTGCTATGAGTTGTATATTTATTTCTTTATTTTGCTCAATGTGGACAAAGAATATCAAGATCTCTGGAGATTGTTGATATTTTTCAACAATTTTAGTTGTAAAGTCCCCAGACAGTCCTCTTCTTCTCTTTCTGTTTTCCATGCTTAGTGTGACACACAATGCAAAGATTGAGTCAACTTATCTCCTTTTTATCTGGTTTCAGTTGTGATTTTCATATTGCCCACACCTGTTACTTGCCACATGTGAGTTTGTTTCAAGCATGTGATGCTCGTTCAAAGTGGTTTACCCTCAATTATGGAAAGGTGCCAACAATTTTGTCCAATCCACTTTTGGAGGTTTTTTGTTTTTTTTTAATGAAATTCTCCAATTTGCCTTTTTTTTTTTTCCTGTTTGTGGTGTTCCAATATGGAAAGGAAATAAAGGTGTATAGTAAAACGTGTAATGGCAATAATTTTCTGTGAGAAATTACTTCACTTTCCAGAACAATTTCAAGGGTGCAGACACTTTGAACAATGACTGTATACATTTGATCCATATCCTGAATGTAACAAAGTAGCAAATGCTTTCCCTTCTTTCTCTGTAAAGACACAACTCTTTTTTTTTGGGGGGGGGGGGGAAACTATATAAAAGATCTGAAACATACAAACAAAAAAAACTTTTCTAGATGTGATTTTTTTTTCTAATTTTTTTTTTTTTTTAGAAGTGAACATGTTCTACAGGAAAGAAGAAAGAGAATGGTGGATTAGAAATGTATGAGAAAAAGCTCTCATTATGTTCAAAGGGGGTGAGGGTAGCATTCAAACATGGTCAAGCCGAGTCAGATCTTCTCCGAATTGCAGCCCTTATTGGCCGTGAAAGGCACAATTACCAGCATGAACTCAGTGGAGGTGAATATATGAGCATTTACACATCCTAGATGACAAGACCTAATGCGGATCTACTCTCAGCCATGTCAGACTGAGCTAAAGGAAGGCTTTAATGCTCATCAATAATTTAGGGAAAGGTACTTTAAACAGTGCGGGGTAGATCAAGGCAATATAATTGTCTATATAGTGTATACCCATAGTTCTTGGTTAAGTGATGGGCAAATGGTGCGCTGCATTCTCCTGAGTGCTATGTTCATAAAGAACAGAACAAAGATCAGCATTTTTTAGAACCATCCACATAAAAATTTAACATTGCAAATACTTTGGGAGCTTCTTTTTGGCACCACGAGGTCACGTCCATCTCCAAGGTGTAGAAAAATCGTGCTCTAAAGCTGGCCATATTAATGAGACCCAAAGGCTGAACGTTCATTCAGCAGACTGCGATGTGTCCCAACTCCCCCATACATGCGAGCTTTCACATCTTTTTCAGTGGGAAGAGAGAAGGGTGCCGCAAGACCACTTTGGCTGCAGCTTCCCCCCCCCAAAAGGATCAGCCATTGAAATGCCAACTGCTCAATCTTCCCCAACCTCATCTGTTTGGGGTGGGGGGATAAGTCAGGAGACCCCCATATGTGATAGATTGTCGGCTGGTCTTGCCTTAATCAAAGTAAAGTTTATGTGAATGGAGAAGAAAACATTAACTCAAAATCATCAAAGTCGCTTATTGTTTTATTTTTGTAGGAGGAGCGAGCCTGCCACTTCCTTTTGACATTCTTTTTTAAAAGGGGTAGATGGGTGTAGGAATTGGATTCGTTGGTTGGGTGTATATGTATGTGTTTTGCATTTTTAATTGATAAAATTATAAGTGATTTCTTAAAAGAGAAAAGGGTGACCGCCCTTTACCTTAATCACTCTTTTTATGTACACTTGTACTTGAACACAGGATTTTGTAGGCTCTTCGAAGGAAACTTGATCTTGATCTGTAGATGTTGGTTTGCGTAAATCCCTCTGGTTCTTTATGTAATACCAGACAGACTCGATGTTGAGATGAGGGCTCTTTGGGGGCCGTACCATCACTTACCGGACTCCTTGTTCTTCTTTATGCTGTCGATGGTTCTTAACATTTGTTGTATGTTGGAGGTCGTTGTCCTGCTGCAGAATACATTTGGTGCCAATCAAACGCCTCCCTGATGGTATTACGTGATAAATGTATATGCCTTTATTTCTTAGCATTGAGGACACCATTAATCCTAACCAAATCCACTTTATGAAATGAAACTTCCACCATGCTTCACCGCTGCCTGCAGACTCTCATTATTGTGCTGCTTTCTAACCCTTTGGCAAACAAACTGCTTTCTGTTGCAGCCAAATATTTCATGATTTGATGCCTCTGTCCAGAGCACCTGCTGCCATCACTCTGCTCCCCAGTTCCTCTGTTTTTAAGCCTAGTTGAATCACTTGGAATTGTTTTATGTAGAAGAAATGGCTTTTTGGCCCCAGTTCTTCCATGAACACCACTTTGGGCCAGACATCAGAGAGCAGTAGATAGTTGTAGCTGGTTCCCACCGGTTGCTGCCGGTTCTGAACTGATGACATTGATTATCATCTTCTGATTTTGAAGGGATGTAAGCGTGATGTCTTTCATCTGCTTTGGCCTGTCAATGCATCCTACAGTCCTCAATGTCCAATTCTTGATGCTTCTTCAAATGAGCTTGACCAGCATATTTTGAAACCCTGACTGCTTTGAATTCTTTGCCTGGTAGACACCTTGCTGATGCAGTATAACTACCTTGTGACTTTCTTACTGTGCTCAGTCTTAAAAGGTGTATGTCCTGTGTCATTGCACTAGAAATAAATATAAAACAAGAGGGGATTATAGGGAGAGAAATGGGAAGCGCAGACTTCTGAGTGTAGTAGTTAGTTTCCAAAGGTGTATAGTCAGTGTGAATCCACTCACCTTTTTGGTGTCTTGAGATACTGCGTATAGATCCAATCCATGGATCACTCCATTCCTCTTTCCATTCAGTTTGCTGCAGAGATCTGGGAACTGATGAGCGACTTCTTAGTCTTCCTCAGGTATAATGTCATGCATAATTACACTAGAAGTGCTTTTTGGTCACAGTGTTTCGGTATTACTACACCATGTGGTGGCACTTAAACTGTTGGTGCCTGTATCCCGTATGTACTTTGTAGATGAATAAAAAGAGCCATTGATGAAAATCGGCATGAGTCAGTCTTTTCACATTTATTATCTTAAGGAAGCTCTGGGTTTGAACAAAGCATTTTTCTTGATTGTCTTTCGGATTACTAATTTAAAGCCTTGATACGCACTTGACTAAATAACAAAAATCTATAAAACCATAAAGCCATGGAATAGTGATTATATTACAAAGCGTAATAAAACGCTGGAGCTTTCCTAGATCTCTTGAACATAAAAGTGCTTCATATCTGCCGCAAATTGGCCTTAGATGAGAAGCCCTTTGGGCATGCTGACTAATCGAGGATGTTTAGGGTCCAATGTCCATGAACGTTCTTGATAAATTAATGTAATTCACATTCTAGACTGTTGTCGGATTGTTTTTTTTTTTTTTTTTTTCAAGATGGTGAGAGGGAGTGCTCACTTTTTAATGTCGTCTTGGTTAGAACGGCAGGGAGTAACTATAGATTTACTGTACCGCAGGCGGTGACTGATACTACTGCCTGAACCGATGAGACTCGTGCTGTGCTGTGGAAGATAGTGTTGCATGTTTGAAAAACTGACTCTAGATGCATTTAGATGGGTTTACTGGTGGATTTTAAATGGCTTCTTGTGATATTCCCCCAGTGCTTACTGTGCATGTGTCTGTCTGAGAGGTGTAGATTAGATTGCCAGCTACAAGGGCAGGGGAGTGATTTGAGTAAAAACAGCACTGTGGTCATGTTGTGTCTTAGACCTCAGTGATATTAAGTGCAGAGAAAAAGGGAAGGCACAGGAACACGGGGACCTAACAACGGACTATTGGGTTAAAGACACACTAGGTAATGAAGATGCTCGTGCACTTCCCTTCAGGGGTTGGTGCCTTAAATATCTAATGCCTCCCAGCTACAGGCTGAGGAAATTTCCACACTGCCGCTTTTTAGAAGCGGGGAGACCTGCATTATGGGTGCTGTAAGCTGGAAGACTGTGCAAGGGATGCCTATGCCGGGGACAATATCTGCGTCCCTGCTGTGGGAGGAAGGAGAAGAACTGTGCAGTGATGCCGGCGTTACACAAGCTCCCTTGTCACTGTGCAATATTCTTTTCAGTGCACAGTGACAGTGCGCTCCTTCATCAACTCTAATGAGGAGTGACGAGCCAGCAAGAGTGCTCTGTCAGTGTGCATTTTAAGTAGAGAATGTGGCAAGCATGGAGAGCAGAGACCAGACCCCAAAAGTGACTTCTGATCCCTTCTCTCTCCACTTGCCGTGTTGTCTCCTTACAATGCACACTGACGGTGTGCTCTCTTTCCGACTCCTCACTTCTCATTAGAATCTAAGACAGAGCGCACTGACACATTTATGATTAAAATCAATATTAGTTTCTTACCACCCCTTTTTTAAGGCCTACAGCCTTCCTAGAGAAACTGCTAATGCAATGGGACCCTAATGGCAAAACGTTCATTTGTCAGGTGAAATTACTTTTAATATTTTCAAAATATCAATCTCGGCAGCACTGTAGTCTGTGGTGCCATTAGGACGTTGTTTTTTTTTCCCCATTATAGCTTCAACTGTATATTGGCATATTCGTGTCCCTTAGGGTTACAATACCATATGCTGCAAAATGCATATTATTCGTGCCCTACTTTTGACCGTCTGCAGTTTTAAATAAAAATAAAATAAAATTGTGATTGGCATATGCACATCTTTTATAGACATGACCCATTACTGAGCATCATACAAGCAAATGATTTAATTTTCCCACTACATTCAGCCATGACCCCCAGTGTTTACCGGCTTGTTCCTACTATATAATGGAATTCTCTAAATACTCTGTTCTGTTAATTGAGTTCATTCAGCCTCTTCGCAGTGTCAGGTGCACCGCCGGTGGCTTTTTAGTATTCTCCCGAAGCTCGTAATTACATATGTTTCAGGATTGTGCTTTCATCATCTCACGCCAGCAAGGTGTGGTCTTCAGGGACCCAAGGTCTTCAGAGATGATTACAATTTTTATAGTGTCAAGAGAAAGCTGCAGCCTACCGGAGAATGGTGAAGTTAATTTATCCCTTATCCTTGATGAAGAGTGAAATATTTTATTATGTTTTTGAAAATTCATTGGCGGAGCGTTCACTTACAATTATAGGCTAGACATGACTAATCCAGTTACAGTTTGACTAGTGATGAGCAAACGTGCTCAGATAAGGAGTTACCACTTCTGCCAATCATCATCCTCAGTGGTGAACGACGCACCGCCGTTGGCCTCGTGGTAGTCACATATCTGATTTGGCGAAATATGATGTATAGAATTGGTTTCTGGTCCACATACATGCAATTGGTGACCAACAACTGCACTATTGAGGTCAGTGATCGGCTGTTTTGTGGAATATTTCTATTTTCATGTTTTCAGTTTTTCTTTAATACTCTATCACTTTAAATCTTACCGGTCGTTTCAGATAACTTTCAGTATGAGCGGTCGTATGTGCGCAAGAGGGAGGATTTATACTGTTTCTGGCCATTAAATGACTTGCATGGGATTTTTCAGTTTTCCCTATATTCTTACTTTGTAGGTGTCTATGAACTAGTAAGCGGCGATTATCTGATGTTCCGTCTCCTATTCACAGCACATACACATGAAGGATATCTGTTCTCCTGTCTCTATTTAGCACATAGTCAGAAACCACAACCGCATGGTAGACGATATGGCATCCATAGACTTCAATTTCATATTTGTTGTTTTTTTTTTTCAAAAGAGAGAATACTAATTCTAATTTTGTTTTCATTTCTTCTTCTTCCTCTTCTTCTTCCTCTTCCTCCTCCTCCTCCTCCTCCTCCTCCTCCTCCTCCTCCTCCTCCTCCTCCTCCTCCTCCTCCTCCTCCTCCTCCTCCTCCTCCTCTTCTTCTCCTTCTTCTCCTTCTTCTCCTTCTTCTTCTCCTTCTTCTCCTTCTTCTTCTCCTTCTTCTCCTTCTTCTCCTTCTTCTCCTTCTTCTCCTTCTTCTCCTTCTTCTCCTTCTTCTCCTTCTTCTCCTTCTTCTCCTTCTTCTCCTTCTTCTCCTTCTTCTCCTTCTTCTCCTTCTTCTCCTTCTTCTCCTTCTTCTCCTTCTTCTCCTTCTTCTCCTTCTTCTCCTTCTTCTCCTTCTTCTCCTTCTTCTCCTTCTTCTCCTTCTTCTTCTCCTTCTTCTTCTCCTTCTTCTTCTCCTTCTTCTTCTCCTTCTTCTTCTCCTTCTTCTTCTCCTTCTTCTTCTCCTTCTTCTTCTCCTTCTTCTTCTCCTTCTTCTTCTCCTTCTTCTTCTCCTTCTTCTTCTCCTTCTTCTTCTTCCTCCTCCTCCTCCTCCTCCTCCTCCTCTTCCTCTTCCTCTTCCTCCTCCTCTTCCTCTTCCTCCTCCTCTTCCTCTTCCTCTTCCTCTTCCTCTTCCTCTTCCTCTTCCTCTTCCTCTTCCTCTTCCTCTTCCTCTTCCTCTTCCTCTTCCTCTTCCTCTTCCTCCTCCTCCCCCCTCCCATATACTAATGTGCCACAAACAGGAAGTTGATATCACCAACCATTCCCATTTTATTTAGGTGTATCCATATACATGTCCCACACTGTACTACTATTTTACTAGTACCGTATATTTATTATTAATATATATATTTTTTGGGTGTAATGGGTTTTTTATCTTACTTTGTTTCTATTTTTATTTTTTTTTTCTATGTTAAGAATTCTCCATTTAGGAGATGTATCACAAAGGCGAAATGTACTGTCTCAGGGGTGCATATTGCTCTGAAAGTTCTGTGCACTTGAGGTCTAAGGACACATCAAGAGGTCGGTGATTATTTTATTTATTTATTTGTGTACAAAATGGACCAATTTTTCTCAGTGTTTGAACATTGTCCGTTTTTATCAGTTTTTCTTGTGTGCAGCAAAAACTGATGGCGGTTTCTCAAGCTTCTCCTATCGGTCAGTGAAAACCACAGTTTCTGAGATATGGGAACATTTTATTTAGTGCTAATTTTATAGTCTTTATCAAGAGGGTGCTGCTCATAGGGTAATAATGCAGAGTAGCCTAAAGTCACAGCCGAGAGGATCCTGTGAGCTACACCCCATTGGTAGAGCCCATAAAAATTACCACTAAATAAAAAAGGTCCAACTCTCTGGAACGGCATGGCCAATTAAAAAAAATAAATAAATAAATAAAGCAAATTATGAAGCTAGAATAATATAATCACAAAAGTTGGACACTGTTCACCTGCTAAGTCTTTTTTAAAACCTTTGGAGCACAGTGCTTCCAGTTAGACCTTGGAAAAGATGTGTTTTATTTTTTTGTAATTTTGAAAAGGCAACATTTTTAAAAGGTATATTTACCGTAATTACAAAAAAAAAAAAAAATCAGCAGAGGTGATTTTACGAAATGATAAGTAGTGGAAATTATTCATCTGGAACAAAGTTACTTTTTAAATGTCTAACTTTTTTTTTCCTTTTGGAGGAATAATGTAATATGTCTTTCGTCATGAATAGCGATGACAGTAATTATGATTTATGACGCTGCCCTTTGTCATCGGGAGTAAGTTCTCTTTAACAAATGAGCCCCAAGAAAATGGGGGTAGTTTCCATCTGCAATCCTCTTATTCTGCCTGATTAGGTCCCGACTCTTCCCATCCATCTCATGTTTGGCATTTTTGCTTTGACTTTAAGTTTTTCCAAAACAAAAGATTTTCCTTTTTGCAGTCAAATTCCTGCCTTTTTGCCCCGAATTGCCAAGGGTTTCTATTGAAAATAAAACAAACAGCTCTTAATGTCCTGTCTAGACTCGAACAAGAGTGTCATGATTGGGGCTTGTATTGGGGTTTGTCACAACCCGGCACTAAGACGGAAATAGGACATCCGTCTTCAGAGAACAAAACGGCAGCTATATCTGCAGCGGATCCCTGGACAGAATCAGCTCATTATTAATAGAGAATCGATGTATAACAGAACAAGGACAAGAGAGGTGTGAGAACAGAGAAAACCCTATTGTTTGCCATGGCCATTGTGTGTCGGCTCTATAGGCCCTGCACAGTGCTGTATTTGCTCCCATTTGTCACTTAGTTCAGAATCCTTAGCAGAATTAATGGGGTGACTAGAAGTGCTATTCAATTGATATAATAATCATATGCTACAACCTCTCTGCTCTGATACATTGGGAATCCTCATGTCAAGAAAAGTTTGTAATGCTGCGTATAATTGGGACCAAAATGTACATGAAAGTGTGCTGTGCTGTGTGCTCCACTGATACAGACTTTTTGAGCGGCTTCATTTTGTATCCTATTAAATTGGGTTCCAAAATATAGGCAAAATTTAGTTTTTAAGTGAACCTGTCGTCAGGATTTTGCACAGGCATTGTCATGTTGGCGTTGTTACACTGATTAAAATGATACCTGGGGTGAAGAAATCTGTCTTGTGGTTCTTGTGTAATCAGTGTTAAAAGTTTTCAGTTAATGAGAAGCTCGTGCTTCGGGGCAGTGCTGTAGGTAGAGTCTTGCCTTCCTGCTCTAAGCCAGATACACCAAGGAAAGAGCTGCCCACAGGTCGTGCCAAAGCACAAACAGTCAGTGTCTCTCTCTATGATGAGGAACATGTTTGAGCTTCGGGGCAGCTGGTGGTCAGGTCTCTTTTTGGTTTCTCTGGCCTAGAGCACCAAGATAAGACTTTGCCTACAGTCCTGCCCGGGAGCATCTCATTAACTCAAAACTTCTAACACCGATAACACAAGAACCACAAGACTGATTTCTTCACCCCTTTTTTTTTCTCATTTATAATTTTAATGAAAGTAACAAAACCAACATGACAATGCCTGTAGTTTACTTGCAAACTCCTGCTGACAGGTTTGTTTCAAAGAGATAAGCAAACTTCTATCTTCTATCTTATTCGATCTGTTGTAGCCCCACTTTAGTAGCGTTAATAGCGTTAATACTCCAATCTATTCACTTAACCAAAGAGCAGAAGTGCTCATTTTTTCCCTTGAGAAGCAGAAGTGTTATACTGGCTCAGTAGAATTACTTTTTGGTCCTTTCTTCAGATGAATGATCCTGAACTTTAAAGGAGAAAGAGAGACTTTTCCATTTCTGAAGTTCAGTTCCCCATACATTTCATTGTGTTCTGGTACCCGAACCCAACTTTGGATATAAAGTATGGTCAAATACCAGAACCCGAACTTCCACGAGTCTGCTCATCCCTAGTCCTTGCATCACTCTTCTTGTGCTGGAGAAAAAGCAGAGCGCTTGCGTTCCCTGGTTGAATGAGCTATCGGTGAGTGTCTCTAAATTGGTGTTGCACATTCATACTGAGGACACTCTACTCCTGTTTTTAGTGATTATTTTTTTTCTTTTAAAGTTATGACCCAAATACCCAACCATTACATTACACTCAAGTATTCAAGACTATGATAAAACACTTCACTCTCTATTATAAGTTTAGTGAAAGTACTCCTAGAGACTTGACAGAAGGTAAACTATGCCACAAGTGTGGAACACTAACCATGGCCTTGATCATGCCCATGAAGTCCCCATACATGCTCTCCTTGATTGATGGAAGTACTTGATTTTGAGACCACAATCCAAAAGCACACAGGTCAGGTCCTGGTCCTATAAAATTGATCCTACTTTGTTTTTGGGCGACCATCACTTTTTGAGGTCAGGACTTTCTGCTATTGGATCCTTGTAGTTTCGAGTAGCTAAAATTTCCAAACCCAACAATAGTTTGTTCTCCCTGGAGACAATTTAGGACAATCTGTATTTTAAGATTGAATGCGTTCCTGTACTTTTGATAGCTGGACATAGTTGGTCAAGTCGTTGGCAAGAATCTGTCCACTCCTTTCTTGGAAACGGGTGACTGTTTAAACCTGGCAATAATTCTAAAATTGTATGCGGGTTAGCATGCATGCCATGGGACTGGACAGTCACTGTAAAATGGGTAAATTAGATTTTAGGCCCCACTATGATATGGGTTAATGAGTGCATATATTCTGTGCTATATTATTATTATTATTTATTGTTATAGCGCCACTTATTCCATGGCGCTTTACATGTGAGGAGGGGTATACATAATAAAAACAAGTACAATAATGTTACACAATACAGGTCACGACTGGTACAGGAGGAGAGCGGACCCTGCCCGCGAAGGCTCACAATCTACAAGGGATGGGTGAGAATACAGGTGAGGGTAGAGCTGGTCATGCAGCGGTTTGGTTGATCGGTGGTTACTGCAGGTTGTAGGCTTGTCGGAAGAGGTGGGTCTTCAGATTCTTTTTGAAGATTTTGATGGTAGGCGAGAGTCTGATGTGTTGTGGTAGAGGGTTCCAGAGTAGGGGGGATGCACGGGAGAAATCTTGTATACGATTGTGGGAAGAGGAGATAAGAGGGGAGTAGAGAAGGAGATCTTGTGAGGATCGGAGGTTGCGTGTAGGTAAGTACCGGGAGACGAGCTCACAGATGTATGGAGGAGACAGGTTGTGGATGGCTTTGTATGTCATGGTTAGGGTTTTGTACTGGAGTCTCTGGGCAATGGGGAGCCAGTGAAGGGATTGACAGAGGGGAGAGGCCGGAGAATAGCGGGGGGACAGGTGGATTAGTCGGGCAGCAGAGTTTAGAATAGATTGGAGGGGTGCGAGAGTGTTAGAGGGGAGGCCATAGAGCAGGAGGTTGCAGTAGTCAAGGCGAGAGATGATGAGGGCATGGACTAGGGTTTTTGCAGATTCTTGGTTGAGGAATGAACGGATTCGTGAAATATTTTTGAGTTGAAGTCGGCAGGAAGTGGAAAGGGCTTGGATATGTGGTTTGAAGGAGAGATCAGCGTCAAGGATTACCCCGAGGCAGCGAGCTTGTGGGACTGGGGAGAGTGGGCAGCCATTTACTGTAATGGATAGGTTCGTTGGGGGGGTCGCGTGAGATGGGGGAAAGATGATGAATTCTGTTTTGTCCATGTTAAGTTTGAGAAATCTAGCGGAGAAAAAGGATGAAATAGTGGACAGACATTGAGGGATTCTTATTATTAGTGAGTAAGCACATGAGAAACTGGTTCTTGGTGCACTATTGAAGTGATTCATCAAGTTTTCAAAAGGGTTTTGTTCTTCCCTTCCAGGAAAAGCGACACTTTTCTGGATAGGTTCGGTCTGGTATTGCAACTTCAGTCCATTCATTAAAAAGGGGTATAGCTGTAATACCGGACTCAACCCATGGACAAGCGTGGCGCTGTTTCTTCAAAAAGAAAGTTTCTTCCACTGCTGGATCCATTTGTTACAGCATATACAGCGACTTTCATGTGCAATGAGATACATTTTTTTTTTTTTTTTTTATGATGTACGTTTCAGCTTGGTGGAAACATAAAACTTTTTACATTTTGTTTCAAGCTGCCGCAGAAGCCATTACTGTAAATAGTTGCTTTTTAATATTAATGATCTAGTAATACAATGCTGGCACAAGTTCTATATTTGTTCTGTTATTTATAGTACCAGGGAATCAATAGTAACTCCGTCGTTCTCGCACTGTGACAAACTGATGTAATTGCCGGTGACAGAGCACACTTGCACATTGATACATTCAGAAAAGATGGCTGAGAACATAGGAGATAAAAAATGAAACAAAGTTTAATACTAAGCAATAAAAAAGCAGAACACAAATTGCCTAAATTGAGACCAGTTACCCAAAAATGGCCAAGGACTTATTCGCACTTGGGTATGAAAATAAGGATGCATAATATGGATCTATGAGATATGAAAATGAAGATTAATGTACACCCCCTTCCTTAAAGGGGTTGTAGACTTTTGAATCCTCACAGAGTGCACAGTGCACGCTGTCAGGATTCAGCAGTGTCGGGAAAGGGTGGTCATGCAATTTGCACACTTCCAGCCACATTCGGACTATATGCCTCCAGTCTCGCTTGGTCAACTTGTTTTGAGTGAGACCGTTCACGTCTAGTCGGCACATGACCGCATGTATGACCTGCGGTAACGCACTAGAGAATCCTGACAGCGCGCAGAGAGGATTCATAAGTCTGCAGACGTGAACCACAAGCCTGGAAAACTCCTTTAAATAAGAGTGGGTTGGTGCTGCTTGGTCATTTCCTAATACAGGGACCAACATGCTTCTTATAGTCTGTTGGCACTCAATGGCTGTTCAAACCAAGCACAGGCACTCTGTGCATCCTTGGCATGGCCATACAGTTCCGTTCACTCTCCCACCTACTTGTTTTTCTTCTCTGGCTCCTGTAATACCAGAGCTGTCAAATCAAGGAAGAGATGCGCAGAGATGGATGGAAAACAAGTGAATTGCTTGGCCACACTGAGGGTGCACTGAATTGCTTGGCCACACCGAGGGTGCACTGAACTGCTTGGCCACACCGAGGGTGCACTGAACTGCTTGGCCACACCGAGGGTGCTCTGAACTGCTTGGCCACACCGAGGGTGCTCTGAACTGCTTGGCCACACCGAGGGTGCTCTGAACTGCTTGGCCACACCGAGGGTGCTCTGAACTGCTTGGCCACACCGAGGGTGCCTGTGCTTGGTTTGAACAGAGATCCCTACCAATGTAAGTGAATGAGGAACCTGTGACACCCCCACCTCAACCATGTGAACGAACTGGTAGTGCTCTTGCTTGGCCACTATTTATTATCGTATTTATTTTCCTCCTTTTTATGCCATTAAAAACAGCATTCTGCTCTTGAAAAAGTATTTAAAAAAAAAACCAAAAACAAAAAAAACAGAAACCATAACGGAACATACAGTGGGGCAAAAAAGTATTTAGTCAGTCACCAATAGTGCAAGTTCCACCACTTAAAAAGATGAGAGGCGTCTGTAATTTACATCATAGGTAGACCTCAACTATGGGAGACAAACTGAGAAAAAAAAATCCAGAAAATCACATTGTCTGTTTTTTTATCATTTTATTTGCATATTATGGTGGAAAATAAGTATTTGGTCAGAAACAAAATTTCATCTCAATACTTTGTAATATGTCCTTTGTTGGCAATGACAGAGGTCAAACGTTTTCTGTAAGTCTTCACAAGGTTGCCACACACTGTTGTTGGTATGTTGGTCCATTCCTCCATGCAGATCTCCTCTAGAGCAGTGATGTTTTTGGCTTTTCGCTTGGCAACACGGACTTTCAACTCCCTCCAAAGGTTTTCTATAGGGTTGAGATCTGGAGACTGGCTAGGCCACTCCAGGACCTTGAAATGCTTCTTACGAAGCCACTCCTTCGTTGCCCTGGCGGTGTGCTTTGGATCATTGTCATGTTGAAAGACCCAGCCACGTTTCATCTTCAATGCCCTTGCTGATGGAAGGAGGTCTGCACTCAAAATCTCACGATACATGGCCCCATTCATTCTTTCATGTACCCGGATCAGTCGTCCTGGCCCCTTTGCAGAGAAACAGCCCCAAAGCATGATGTTTCCACCACCATGCTTTACAGTAGGTATGGTGTTTGATGGATGCAACTCAGTATTCTTTTTCCTCCAAACACGAAAAGTTGTGTTTCTACCAAACAGTTCCAGTTTGGTTTAATCAGACCATAGGACATTCTCCCAAAACTCCTCTGGATCATCCAAATGCTCTCTAGCAAACTTCAGACGGGCCCGGACATGTACTGGCTTAAGCAGTGGGACACGTCTGGCACTGCAGGATCTGAGTCCATGGTGGCGTAGTGTGTTACTTATGGTGGGCCTTGTTACATTGGTCCCAGCTCTCTGCAGTTCATTCACTAGGTCCCCCCGCGTGGTTCTGGGATTTTTGCTCACCATTCTTGTGATCATTCTGACCCCACGGGGTGGGATTTTGCGTGGAGCCCCAGATCGAGGGAGATTATCAGTGGTCTTGAATGTCTTCCATTTTCTAATTATTGCTCCCACTGTTGATTTCTTCACTCCAAGCTGGTTGGCTATTGCAGATTCAGTCTTCCCAGCCTGGTGCAGGGCTACAATTTTGTTTCTGGTGTCCTTTGCCAGCTCTTTGGTCTTCACCATAGTAGAGTTTGGAGTCAGACTGTTTGAGGGTGTGCACAGGTGTCTTTTTATACTGATAACAAGTTTAAACAGGTGCCATTACTACAGGTAATGAGTGGAGGAAAGAGGAGACTCTTAAAGAAGAAGTTACAGGTCTGTGAGAGCCACAAATCTTGATTGTTTGTTTCTGACCAAATACTTATTTTCCACCAGAATATGCAAATAAAATGATAAAAAAACAGACAATGTGATTTTCTGGTTTTTTTTTTCTCAGTTTGTCTCCCATAGTTGAGGTCTACCTCTGATGTAAATTACAGACGCCTCTCATCTTTTTAAGTGGTGGAACTTGCACTATTGCTGACTGACTAAATACTTTTTTGCCCCACTGTATGTATACAGTGTAACAGAACTATTTCCTTTTTAAAGACCCTGCCATGGTACTAGGAGAAACATGGTAGAAGCGCTGGATATCAACACGTCCTGGGGTTCATTCCTGCATTTTTACTGACCCGAACCAATTAGTATCTGAGCTTTTTAAGCGTTTATATGGACGAATTATGGCGATTTAAACCTGGCCCAATGCGCACTGAAGCACCAGGTTACGTTTTATTAGAGGTAAACAAAAAATACAAATCAAATAATGAATATCTTGCAACTACTAGATCTCTAAGGTGTAATTATTCATGATTTACTTCAGCTGTGGTGCGATTTCGTACTTGTGTCTTTATTCTGATGTGCACCGTATTTCTGTAGTCTGTATATATATATATTTTTTGTCCCTTTTGGCTCTGCTTTCCTAAGACTTTTACAGCTACATCAAAACAATACAAGAGTCCAAGTATTGGTTCGTAGTGATACAAGGAATGGCTCCGCTCCTTGTCGGTGTGGCAGCTTAATCCTGGGTTAACCTTTTTACACATGGGATCTCCTCCTGGCTCTTGCTGCCTTATGAAATGTGTGTTTGATTGCAGCTGGTTAATCCCGATCATCTCCTGCTTATCTCATTGCCTCAGATCAGGACATCTCACACAGACCCGACTTCTGCAGACAGATGGGAGCCAGTTATATAACTTGCCAGCCTCTGTCTTGCTCCTCAGTCTGTCGTTGCATTGTGCCAGTTACCCTTCTGGGGTCTTAAGAACTCCTGCCAACTCTGAGGTCCATTTTTATTAAAAGTGGAGACTCATTGTTCAAAATACACTGTAAAAATAAGAATTAGGTAATACTTGAGGCCCCCTGATCGCTGCAGTCACAGCATGCATGATGATGAGAGGGGAGCAGGCCCTATAGTGGTCATGTTAGGGCATTAGATCACTTGGCGTGGGCATAAGGGATCTCTGTCTAGTTCCCAGTGTGACACTATTACTTAATAACTGGTCATGGAGAGGTCTTCTTCCCATGGCATGATGGTGCGTTACATGTCAAATATATAAACATGTCACCTGAATTGTCTCACATCCTGTCGGGTTTGATAAGAAGTTAGCAAAAGCCGGCAATTGAATTACGGGCTCTTATGCTCTCTAGCGCTGTATTAAATATATATATTATATCTCTACCTATACTATGTGTATATATCTATTCTGTCCAATCTATTCTAACCGAAGTCAATTTTTTTCATTTTTTGTGCGTTTTTTTCTTTTTACCTTATTATAAGGAACCATTGGACTGTTGGTTGGAAAAGCTTTGCACACTATTGAGGAATTTGATGGTGCGGTTTCAATTTTTTCATTATATACTGTACATACATTGTACACGTATATACTACAGGAAATTAAGGTAACGGAGCTTCGGTGACTAGTGGTGCCGTCACCGAAGCTGCGCAGCCTGGTGGCATAAACTCATATGAACTGTAGCATGAGAATTTTTCTGAATATTTTCTCGCGCTACAGAGTTCATGAGTTTATGCCACCAGGGGGCGCAGCTTCGGTGACGGCACCGCAAGTCCCCGAAGCTCCGTTACCTTAATTTCATTCATTCTCCAGTCTCTTACAGCCAGGAGCAGTCGCATTAGCACCGCTCCTGGTTGTTACTGTATTTAACCCGTTCAGATGGATTTACATCGTGGGACATGATTGTACGGCGGACAGGTATGGGATATTGTTGCTTTTTTATTTTCCTTTTTCTTTTTTTTTCAGGAGAACGAGGGTCGTTAGTTGGATTGAGTGTACAATAAAGAATAATAAAACCTCATGTGTTTATTTATTTCATTAAAAAACTTTATTCTTAATGTGTGTGTTTTTGTAACCCTTTACTAATATTGGCTTAATAATGGATAGGTGTCTTATTGACCTCTCTCCATTTTTAACCAAGCTTAATGTCACCTTCCAATAGCAAGGTGACATTAACCCCTAATTACCCCAATTCCCACTGCTACAGGGGAGTGGGAAGAGAAGGGCAAAGTGCCGCAATAGGCGCACCTTAATGATGTGCCTTTTCTGGGGTGGCTGGGGGCAGATGTTTTTAGCCGGGGGGGGGGGGGGGGGGGGGCGCAATAACCATGGTCCCTCTCCAGGCTATTAATATCTGCCCTCAGTCACTGGCTTTCCCACTCCCACCCACACACACACTCTACTAACATTAATATTGAGGAATATGTAAAAATATAACGGATATGAAATGGTTTACTGTATGTAAACCATGTCTCATATCCTGTCGGGTTTTTTGGAGAAAAAATTGCATCCTCGCATTGAATACGGATCACTGTTCAGGAACTTTTCTGTGTATCTCGGACCGTAAAAAACGAACCGTATTTTTATACATTAGGTCTGACCCCGGCCTAATGCGCCATACTGTATGTATGACTCGTGTTTGTGGCTACTGTAGGGTTTTTGTTTAATGCAAATTTTGAACGTGCAAATTGTTATTTCTTGAGTTCTTCCTCCTTTTCTTATGTACAGATTCAGATTTTTTTTTTTTAGGTCAGGCATTTTCAGTGTTTTGTGTTTTTTTTTTTTTTTTTTTTTTATTTTATTTTATTTTTTTTTATAAATAAAGCTTGTGTTTTTATTTATGCACTTGGACCTCAGTCTGTTTTCTGTCTTTTGCTTTGGTGATTTCATTATATGTATATGTTGATTATACCCTGTTTTACTTTTCTACACATTAAGTCACAGCAAAAAAAAAGTTTTTCCTCCTCATATGGTGTTTATTTTATTTTTTCTTTAAATAATGGTTGCCATATGCAAGCTGTATGACATTCACTTAGAGCTTTATGTGACCTGGAAAAATGAGTGTCTTATAAATGGCCCCTTAATGCTATGATATGCAACAATGGCAGAGAATATAGAGCACAAAGCACTTGCAATGTAAAACACCATAGAAACACTAAATCAGCCATTATATTGTGCGGCGCTATTGAAATTTGTAGATCAAAGTGGGGTAAGCTTCAGTTTCCCAGGTGATGTGAAAGTCTACGTCCCACATACCCCGCCAGCCTGAGCTAATGCATCATTAAGAAATAAATATATGGACGGCTTTTAGACTCTATGAAGGCTTCCCTACAGAGGGCCGGCCTCCTCTCCTGATATGTTTTTGTTTTGTTTTAGTAAATACTTTGTATTTCTGATCAAATGGCTATCCTGGAGCATCTTTTAGAAACTGCTTTGGGCTGCTCCTCTTTTGTCATTCCTGTGAATTTTCGTAATAAATTGATAACTAAGGAACAAAATGTACGGTCACGTCCTCTTAAAGGGAACCTGTCACCTGAATTTGGCGGGACCAGTTTTGGGTCATATGGGTGGGGTTTTCGGGTGTTTGATTCACCCTTTCCTTACCCGCTGGCTGCATGCTGGCCGCAATATTGGATTGAAGTTCATTCTCTGTCCTCCGGAGTACACGCCAGCGCAAGGCAATATTGCGGCCAGCATGCAGCCATCGAGTAAGGAAAGGGTGAATCAAACACCCGAAAACCCCGCCCATATGACCCAAAACTGGTCCTGCCAAATTCAGGTGACAGGTTCCCTTTAAGAAGGGAAACCAGTTTATGTAAGTATTAATAGGCGGAATATCGGAGGAACTGCACAAAACAGATAAGATGGTAATTTCATTGGGGTAAGCAAGTATGTATGATTAGTAGTGATGATTGAATATACTCGTTACTCGAGATTTCCCGAGCATGCTCAGGTGACCTCTGAGTATTTTTTAGTGCTCTGAGATTTAGTTTTCATCGCCGCAGCTGAATGATTTACATCTATTAGCCATCATAAGTACATGTGGAGGTTGCCTGGTTGCTAGGGAATCCCCACATGTATTCAAGCTGGCTAGTAGCTGTAAATCATTCAGCTGGGGTGATGAAAATTAAATCGCCGAGCACTAAAAAATACTCGGAGGTCACCCGAGCGTGCTCGGGAAATCTCGAGTAACGAGTATATTCGCTCATCATTAATGATTAATAAAGTTTAAAAAAATAAAAAATAAATTATGGATCTCAGAATATGGTGGCACAAGCAAAAAAATAAATAAAAATATTTATATAAAATTTGGATCCGAGATTTAGGAGTGACCAACAGAGTGCGTGGGAAAGGTTGTTCCCATACTGCAGCTGGAGTTTTCAGGCCTAACAGCAGCTGGGTTAGCTTAGCAGGGTTGAGTTGTATCTCAGAATATGGTGGCACAAGCAAATATATGTGTGTGTGTGTATGTATATACATATGTATGTATGTGTGTGTGTGTGTGTGTGTGTGTATGTATATATGTGTGTATGTATGTGTGTGTGTGTATGTATGTATGTATGTATGTATATATGTGTATATAATAAATATATATATATATATATATATATATATATATATATATATATATATATATATATAATCTTATTTCCAACTTGCTATGTGGTTTGGTATCACGGTAATCATACTAACCAGGAAAAATCATGCTACAAAATCATTTTTACCGTACAGTGCCTAAAGAAAAAAGTTGCGACTCTTGGAAAAAGAGGAAGAAAAAGTGAAAGGTACTGTACATTTATGCTGATAGCGGCATATCATTTCCCCCAGTTAGTAGTAGGAGATATAACAAGGTTACCAGATAGAGAGCTTCCCAGACTAGGTAAGTAATATGACGTAAAAGTCACATGTTCTGGAGGGAACTGTTTTCTGCTGTCATATTTCAGTAATTGGTTATTCTAATCCAGTTACTGGACCCATCTGTACATGGCAAGACTTATGCATCAAGGAAAATTGGGGACATGCTGCTGGTGACAAGTGTCTAGCGGGATAATTATGTTTCAGTCCCAATTAGAGAACACCCTGCAGATGGCTACATTGGATTTTTGGCTTCTAGTATAATACAATATACTTGCAGCACTTGTGTGGAGACTATGAATATTTTGGTTGCTTGTTGTGCATTACTCTGCATGAAATTTTATCACTTTGTTTGTGATGAATGCCAAGCTGTCACCGATGGGGGCTTTTAAACCCGCGTGGTCCTTAAATGAACAGGTCGCTATGCTTAAAACATCTTATCTTGAACTGCTTATTAAGCTGCTACTGCCTGGAATACAGAGATTGGTGAGGCTGCTACATTTACCTTGTTTCAAATGTAAACCGCCCCACAGACAGTCAAAGGTACAAATGCTGTGAAAAACATGGGTAGTATTTGGACTAATTCACAAGTCCATTTTTCGTGTACAAGTGGCACAATGTGGGAGATGTATTAAAACTGCTGCAAAGAAAAAAAGTAAAGTAACCAAGAAATAATTGCACTGCTGAGCAAGCGTATAGGTTTATGGAGTTTCCAGAAGAATAGCCGGTGAGCATTTCGCGGACATCCAGACTGCATGGCCAGCTTTTTTAATTTCCATTTGGAAATGTTTGTATTTTTCCATTCAAACAGTGCAAACATTGGTTTATAAAAAGGAAATAATGGAAAGTGAAATTCTATTACTCACCGAAAGGATAACAAAAAATACATATTGGAAAAAAGGAGCCGCCTGACTATAATCGGTGATATCTTTCCATTGTATTGTAAGAGGCCATTTCCCAAAGTATTGGCTAATGCTGGATCTGTGCAATAGATTTTGTGCGTCACAAATTTTAGCTCTTTAAACCCATATTGATTTATATAACCATCTTGAAAAAAAGTAATCCATTAGAGAGCAGAAATGTTAGGAGTATCCAAATCAACAGTTTGGTATATTCTGCAGAAGAAAGTGTTCACTATTGAACTTGGGAACTCCAAAAAGGCATGGACGTCCACAGAAGAGAAGTGGTTGATGATGGCAGAATCCTTTCCATGGTGAAGAAAAGCCCCTTTACAGTATCCACCCAAGTGTAGAACACTACTGGAAGTGTTTCGGTGTCTAACTCCTCCATAAAGAGAAGACTTCATGAGCGCACATACAGAGGGTTCACCACAAGGTGCAAACCATTAATCATCTGTAAAAATAGGCCAGAATCGACTTTGCCAAAACAAAAATCTAAAGAACACAACCTCGTTCTGAAAAAGCATGCTTTGGATAGATGATACTAAGATCAACCTGTACCAGAATGATGGGAATAAAAGTATGGTGACGATTTGTATCCTGGAGATCTATAAAATGCTGTCTGGAGACTTGGGTCTTCACACATAATGGCAGTACAACCCAAGTACATTGTATGAAGTTAGAGGGATGGTCCACTTTATCTTTACAAATGTGTTTTGAGCATGGTTGAGATACTTCCTGATACATAATTATTACAGCTCCTTATACTACACGTTAGTGCCGCCATCATCATACTGCACTGCTTTTCTGTTCTCAAATTGCCGCTGACTGGGTGAGTGTAAACAGGTATGAGGATGCAACCGCGCAGAATGAGGACTCAGTAGTCACTTGACTAAGGCTACTTTCACACTAGCGTCGGGAACAACCCGTCGCTGCGCGTCGGGCCGACGTTCCCGACGCTAGTGTGGTCTCCGCCGCACAACGGGGGCAGCGGATGCATATTTTCCACGCATCCGCTGCCCCATTGTGAGGTGCGGGGATGTGCGGGGAGGTGGGGGCGGAGTTCCGACTGCGCATGCGCAGTCGGAAAAAGCGGACCGTCGGGAGCAAAAAACGTTACATGTAGCGTTTTGTTTTCCCGACGGACCGCTACCATACGCCCAAACGCCGCCAAACGCATTCACCGTTTGGAAATGCGTCGCAAATGCGTCGCAAATGCGTCGCTAATGTTACTCTATGACGAAACAACGTATCCAGCAAAAACTTTTGCTGGATGCGGCGTTTCGCAAAAACGACGCATTTGCGACGTATTGCAGTTAACGCTAGTGTGAAAGTAGCCTAACAGATATATATTTGATGCTTACAGCACAATATCAAAGGGGAAAACAAACAATCAAAATAGTCAATTATTATACAATGAGAATACCGCAATTTGGCTATACTGATTATTAACACAATTTTGTTCACGCACCATTGTTCTGTTAAAAGTGAATGACTAGTATTGTCAGGGGTATCGTAGGCCTACCTCGACCAAAAAGGCGTCATGTTACTATTGGGCCCGTCACCGTTGTTACTCTTAGGCAATACGAACTGTCGTACAGGCTTCAACGGAAGTCTACAATGCTATACAAGTCTGTTATCCGTCAGTCACTTTGCACACCTGTTGTGCTGGCTGCCAACTGTTACATCTTACACATCCGTTTTCTGCAGGCCTAGTAGGCTCTCTCAGCCCTGGCAGTGCTTACACTTCTCGGGTCTCCAAAGCTCTTGTCTGTAGTCTCCGGTTCTGGTCACACTATTCCTCCCTCTGATCTGGTCACTCCATTCCTCACTTGGATCTGGTTACTCAAGGAGGCGGCTATGTCAACAGCACTGCACCTCACGTCCGTACCGGCATAGGTCCAGGCGCCGACTACCCCTCTTCTTTGCCCTCTTGATCCTTTTATAATTAATCACTGGGCCACAGCTGTCGCCTGACCTGGTGTCCCCTCCAATCTCTTCCCCCTTAGGAACCATGTACTTCACTCTACAATTCCTGCTGATGCAGTTCTTGCTACCCTCTCTTGCCCTGCAAAATTTGACCATCAAATGGCAGAGCCTGCTTGCCAACACTCTAGTAGACCTCAAGCTGTGGAAATCTCTCATTTGTTAATTTAATTATAGGAACACGTACCCAAACCTGTCTGTCAACTTGCTCCCGCAGAAAATCGGCTTTCCCATTCTTATATTCTCCCAGTTTCAATTTGAGAAGGCTGATGGACCGATCTAGTCACATGCTCCTCCGTGACCTGCCATTTTTTAGTCGCTATGTGGAATGCTAGACTAGCAATAACGCTATATATATGTATGTATGTATGTAGGTATGTATGTAGGTATGTGTGTGTATGTGTATGTATGTATGTATGTATATATATATATATATATATATATATATATATATATATATATATATATATATATATATATATATATATATTTTTTTTTTATTCGGAAGTGTCAAAAAGTTGTTTCTCCCAATACATTTGGTAAGCTAAAAGATAAAGTAGCTGAAATGGTCCTCCTTGAGAATACATTCTACAACCCACTTATAGAGCTGGATGGTTCATCCACAGACCGCATAGCTATATGCTACAGTATATGGGGCCTTGATGGTACGGTAGATATACCGCCAGCTCTCAGTAGATACGGTTACTATGGTGGAAAGCTCCTTGAATTGTTCCTATGGTGGAAAGCTGACAAGTACAACATATTCCAAGATCTTTGAAAGTCTTCCGACGTTGAATACAGTAATTTGCATAGAAAGGAAAGAATGGGGTCAAAGAATTTGAGATGTCTCCTAATTGCCATCTTCTTTTCTAGCACAGTCTATATACTATTCCGCACTCCCATATATCTACCCTTACATAGGGTATATGTACGTCAGTAACTGAAGTGGCTCCTATTGAAAGGTGACTCCGTTATAGAGAAGAATGACGATATCAAAGGGTTAAAGTGGAAAATGTGCAGAAAGTAATGCGGCTGCTGGAGAACCCGCTGTAGATCCTGTTATAAATCACTATGACTGAATACATTAATCACACCGGTAGAGAGGACTGTGCCACGCTCACATACCGTCCTCACCCTCGTGGGTAGAGGAGCTGCCATTCCCAGTGGGGCTTCATTTCATGCCCATTCTTAAAAATAATTTTTAATGAGCAGTGTCATTGTGTAGGGAATATACATTTACATTTCCCAGCTGCTCATTTAGCTGCGTATAAATGTTTCATTATCCATCACATATAATGCGAAAATTTCCACACAACAAAATGGTGATTGTGTCTTTCACTCATGTGGATGTGATTGGAATTACTCTTTTTACACCAGTTTTACTGCTTTGTGGGCATGAAGCAATGTAAAGTGCTCTGTCTGCTCCCATTAGGGTTACCATTAGTGATGACGAGCTCACGTGCTGGGATAAGGTGTTATCTGGGCATGGTCGGGGGCTAAACGAGTGCTCTGCGTGCTCGAAAAAAGAAGTTTGAGTCCCTGCGGCTGCATGTCTCGCGGCTGTTCGACAGCTGCAACACATGCATGGATTGCCTGTTCGTTAGTCAATCCCTGCATGTGTTGCAGCTGTCGAACAGCCGCGAGACATGCAGCCGCGGGGACTCGTACATATTTAGAGCACGCAGAAGACACTTGGCTGGTACAGGAGCATGCTGAGATGACACCTTATCTGAGCACGTTCGCTCATCACTTGTTACCATATATGCCAATCAGGCTATAGGAAAAAAAAAATAAAATTAAAAAAATCCACTAGCAATATAAATCCTTTAAATTTATTATGCTATGGATTTGAAAATTTAAAAATGCATGTATATGCAGTACGTGTCAAAAGTTTGGACACACCTGTTCATGCGCTCTGCCGTGCATCATTTTCGGGCGTGTATGCCTCCTGGAGGTGGATAGTCGGGTGCCGTTTACTACGTCTGAGTGTCTGCCTCCAGTTGGCATACACGCTCGAAAGTGATGCATGGCCGAGAGCACGTTTGCTCAGCAGCACCATTAGTCTATGGCCCCTTCACATGCGTCCGAATCCTGGGGGGGGCTCAATAGCCACCGAACGGGTGCCGAAACACAATGTGAAAACCTATATGGTAATGAAACTGTACGCAGTAAGTTCCCTCTGGTGGCAGCTAATTTGTAGTCAGTTTGTTAAATCCAGGGTAAAAAAAAAATCACTTTATCCCAAATTTAAAAAAAAATGGTGAGCCAATTATTTTTGGCCCCATTTGCAATTGTTTTAGTTGCCAATTGGAGTAGAATTTCCTTTTCATACATAAAGTATGAATATTTGGTAAAAATGCATGCTTCCATAAAATATGCTTGCTGTGTTTTTTTTAATTTTTTTAATTTTTTTTTACCAGGCAATCCATTATTAGAATTCACATTTACACACACAAACGCCTTTTAAAGACTAAATCAATGTTCAGGAGAATGCATGCTGTTGATGGACTGGCTAAAATTGATCGTTGGTATCCTCCATGAATAGGAGTTCAGCATAGAAATTGACTGTCTGCTCTGAATGGCAGCGGCAGGTGTTCTCATTTTTAATCTATGTATATTTTCAATCACTTGGGTTAATTTATGGATTCATGCCTAGGACAGGCTTAGGCTTGTAGTACCCAACATATATTAAAGTGTTATTCCCATATTCGTAGATGGACATTGTCGGATAGTGCTTGTATTACATAAAAAAAATAAAAATAAATAATAAAAAAAAAAAATTGCCATTTTACTTCTTACTAAAATTTGCAGCTGTTCTTGAGATATTAACACTTTTTTTTCTTTTGGTCACAGCTTGTTGCCTAGGAGACCGACCACTGCTGCAGTCTAGCTTGACAGCTGTGCTCTGCAGCTGGCCAGGGTCAGGAGGTAATGGCATGTTTCAGCAATCCTGGCTGGATTCAGAGCAGCATTTACAAGCTCAATAGAAAAACACTTGAAAGCACGCTACTCATGTTCTGCGGTCTAGCAGTGGTGGTCGGTCTCTCTGGCAACTAGGTGTAAACAAAAAAAAGTGTTGTAAGCAGTTAATTGCAAAGTTGCTTGTCATTACAAGCACTAAGCAACAATACCTATTTATGAAGTTTGGAATAAATCCTTTAATGCTTGACTATTAATTCTTGAGGCCTCGACTCAAGATTTGTGGCCTTAATGACCAAACTGAATTTCAGTCCCAAGTTTGCTCAGTGTGTTAACTGGCAATGCCTGAGGATATAAACTAATGAGAAGAAATTCCTCTGTGGGGAAAAAAGATGGCTATTTTTGTTTTAGTTTTGGTCTGAGGTGTTCTTCCAGATCAAGGCCTCATATATCAAATCTCTAGGAGTAAAACTGTCTGTTGCCCATAGCAACCAATCAGAGCCCGGCTTTCATTTTTCCAGAGTCATTTAAGAAATAAAAGTGTAGTTCTGATTGGTTGCTATGGGCAACAAAGATGATTTTACTACTAAGGCCTACATTTTTTTTTTATAGAGGAAGATTTATAATTTTCACATCAAATTTCTGAACATTTTGGGAATTTTCAGATTTATATCATACAGAAATCCTCTTTCATGTACTAAACTATTCCGGAAAAAAACAAACATGAAAGCTGTGCTCAGATTGGTTCCCATAAGCAACAGTGCCAGTCTTGCTATTAGTTTTGATAAACAATACTTTAATACCTTTTTTTTTTTTTAAGCTTTTACGAACACATTTTTGTGAACAAAATACACTGCTCAAAAAAAATAAAGGGTTCACTAAAATCCCACATCCTAAATATCACTGAATGAAATATTCTAGTTACAAATATTTATTTATTACATAGTGGAATGTGTTGAGAACAGTAAAACATAAAAATTATCAATTTAAATAAAAATTTATATCCCATGGAGGTCTGCATTTGGAATGATACTCAAAATCAAAGTGGAAAATCAAATTACAGGCTGATCCAACTTCAGTGGAAATGCTTCAAGACAAATGATGCTCAGTAGTGTGTGTGGCCTCCATGTGCCTGTATGAAATCCCTACAATGCCTGGGCATCCTCTTGATGAGGCAGCGGATGTTCTCCTGAGGGATCTCCTCCCAGACCTGGATTAAAGCATCAGTCAACTCCTGGATGGTCTGTGGTGCTACGTGGCGTTGGTGGATGGAGCGAAACATGATGTCTCAGATGTACTCGATTGGATTCAGATCTGGGCAATGGGTGGGACAGTCCATTGCTTCAATGCCTTCATCATGCAGGAACTGCTGACACAGTACAGCCGTATGAGGCCTAGGATCGTCATGCATCAGAAAGAACCCAGAGCCCACTTCACCAGCATATTGTCTCACAATGGGTCTGAGGATCTCATCCCGGGACCTAATGGCAGTCGGGATATTTTTTTGAGCAGCGTATATACTTTTTTTTTTCACCATTTTTAGTCTCCTTAAAGGGGTTGTTCAGGACTTTTACAATGATGGCCTATCCTTAGGATAACACTGGTCTACAGAAAAAAAAAAAACAATTTCTGGCATGGACTTTAAGAACAGTTTTAGACTAATTTGAGGGTGCTGAATTCAAATCCGATCTTATAATGTCTCTATCACATCATGTTTTTGCGCTACAGGTATATAGCCCATTTGCAAGAATTACATGATAAATATAAGTAGTGTATGAAAAGTGCCGGTTTATACGGTTCACTAAGGTAAATTTAGTTTTCATTTAGTCTCCAAATAAATGTGAGAATATCTTTGTTTTCTTAGAACATGCATAATTCCCATTTGTTATGATAACACCATTGTTTTCTGTGCTACTGGGACAGTAGAGCTACAGCAGAGCATTGGGTGAAAACTGAATGGCCTCAGCGACAGAGTTTGGCATCTGGCGATAAGAATGTCATCCATGATCCTCTAGTGGATAGGAAGGACATTGTCTTTCCTCCCTTACACATAAAACTTGGATTGATGAAGCAGCTCGTCAAAGCTCTCAATCACAGTGGAGAATGCTTTAACTATATATGTTCAACTTTTCCTGGTCTTAGTGAAGAGAAGAAAAAGGCTGGAATATTTGATGGACCTCAAATAAGCACACTTATGAGAAACCCAATTTATCACATCAATGAATGAGACAGAAGAAAGAGCTTGGAATGCATTTTGTAATGTGCTGCAGAATTTTCTAGGGAATAAGAAAGCGGACAACTATGAAGAGATTGTGGAAGAGCTACTAATGAGTCTGCGAAATCTTGGATGTAGAATGAGTATCAAGATTCACTATTTACACAGCCATTTGGACTTTTTTCCAGAGAACCTTGGGGATGTGAGCGAGGAACAAGGGGAGCTTTTTCATCAGGACATTAAAACAATGGAAGAACGGTATCAAGGCCGGTGGGACTCACATATGATGGCTGACTATTGTTGGAGCTTGATGAGAGACAACCCAGAAGCTGGACATCACAGATCAGCCAAGAAAAGAAAGTTCAAATAACTGCCATTTGTCATTCATCTGTGTGCCATATATATGTGTTTTTATATTTTGTAGTTTAATTCTGTAAGTATATTTGATTTGCTGTACATAGACTTTGTAATCTTTGTTATTCCTTGATTAAAAATATACAATGTAGTATCAAAAATCATGTGTTTTTATCATAAAACATTAGGAGTAATTTTCATCAAAAATTGAAAAATCTTGAAATCCTGATGTGATAGCCAAAAACTGAGTTCATATTCGTAATTAGCAGCCAAAATTGACTTAAAATATGTTTTAAAACCTTTTGCCAGAAAAATTGCGTTGACCAGGGTAATTCATCGATGTCTGAGTGGGGGGTATGAAACCCAGTAGCCTTGACAATAAGCTGTTCCCAGTGTTGCCGGCAGGTGGATTTACTCATTTACGGAGCTGCACAGCTCCATCGACTGTATACTGGCCGTGACTGGGTACTGCACATCCGCCCTCTATTGAAATCAATAGGGAGCTGACGTCAGTACCTGGCTGTGGCCATTAGTCTGTCGACAAAGCTGTGCAGCTCCGTAATTGAGAAGTTCCGGTCGCCACAATCTCTGGTAACGGCTGATCAGTGTGGGTGCTGGGTGGCGCAACCTCACAGATCAGACAATGAGGACCTGTCCCAAGCTTAGGCCATCAATGTTGGTCCCAGACAACCCCTTTAAAAAAATAAATAAATCTATATTGCTATCGATCTGTGGAGTTTTATGGAGCCCTAATTATAAATAGAGGTTAAAGTGTGTGGGGAAAATACTGTGCTATAGTATTCCACAAATTTCTATATATATATATGGTGGCATGCATTGGATCTTCATAGTAGATTCTGTATACATCTGCCAAAACATGTTGTACCGTGCTCCATTAAATAAACAATAATAGTCCAAATGTGTTCTCTGGGATACAGAATTGTTCTATATAAACCAGAAATAAAAATGTTTCTGCATAAAATTGGAATAGCCGATCTCTGTAGGGCAGGGGTGGACTTACCATTAGTACAACCGGTGCAAGGGCCCAACAGGTGAGGGGCGTCTTCATCGACTTCCAAAGGGGCAAGCATCTCCTGCCACAGACGCATTATCGTACGGTACGGGGCCCATATACTGTTCTCGCAACTGGGCCCTCTAATGTGTTTGCTCCTACTATAGGGTGTTTTATAATGACTTCATACAACTCCAAGCTTGTATGGAGCCATAATACAGCCAGGTACAAGAACACTTGGGTTAGGGCTACATGTGCCGTGCGACACTGAAATAATCATTCTGCCAAAAGTTTAATCTTTTGGCCTGTTTTAAGAATTTCATTTTATAGTCCCTTGAAGATTTTGAGCGATTTGCCAAAAGTCATCTGCAGAACGTGGGCGAGACTAATCCTACACAGGGTCCTTATCAGAGAGAATACCTAGAACAAGAGGGTGAGGCTTTCCCTTCCTAAGAAGCAGGTGTCACTTTTCAGTTCCTGATATTAATGCTGTCTAGCGGCTTGCAGGTTGCTTCTATTGGCCATGTAATCAATGCACTTGTCTGATTCCATCAGCCTCTCCATCCATTATTTGCTGCAGAGTCTGACAGCCGCTGGGAAGATGGGGACCAAACTGAGCGTTAGGCAAACAGCTGCTGTAAAAAATAAAAATAAAATTGAACATGGAATTAATCTGGGTTGAAATTACTATAGGAATCCAGTCTCTGTGATATATAGATGTGTCTGTAGGGCTGGCGTGCACCTTATAAGATAAATCCCAATTTAATTTTATTTTCATTACTCTCCATCCCATAACTAAGGTAAGGACTAAGAATTATTAATTTTTAATTAAATTTGCCAATATAGTTACAATGAGACCAATGCGCCCAATGGTGCAGCATATAGGGCCGGTCTGTAGATGGTAGACAACTTATGTCTTGTATTTATTCCTCTCTTCTTTTTTTTTCTTCTTCTCTATTATATGTAATGACGCACTTTGTAGATTTCAGAGATAAATTCCTGTATTTCATAAAGATTGCATTTATATTTTATTTTTGTATTTTTTTATATGGCTACAGTAATATCTAAGATGTCAGGATGCTTGAAGTGTTTCCAACCCCAGAGGTGATGAACTCTAAATTTGTGATGTTAAATGTGATTTCTTTCTATGTCTTGCTTTACCGCCTTGTATCTGAGATGCTGGGAATATAGTAGCTGGGATATCTTTTCTTTGCTCACCTTCCTGCTCTTCAGTAAACTCTCCCCGTGACAAGTCTGCTGTCAGCCCTCACACATTGCAGAATAAGATTATTAGACTGGAGACGGTCCCTGGGGTAATCGGGGGAGTTCAAGGTTGTTTTCTGTTGAAGAATCTGAAAAGTGATGTGATTTGTCTTGGATGCTAAAAGTTGGCCACTATTAAACCTTCGCTTGTCTTTAGATTGTTATGTCTACCATTTCCTTGCCAGTCTTATCAGTATTCTAGTATTGCACGTAGCAGATGACAAGTTATCTGGTGTTTTTGTTTCGGTTTTTTTTTGTTTTGTTTTTTTTAATAAATTTTAATTTACACTTTTGTCTTAACCATAAATTAATCAAAACGTCTTGACTTAAAGGGGTTGTCTACTACTTGGATAACGCCTTCTCGATCACTTAAATAATAACACCTATACTCTCCTCTGGGGCCGGCGCCGTTCCAGTGCTATAATCCCTGGTTCTCCCGGTCTATATCATGCCATCCCTGCAGCCAATCAACGGCCACTTCACTTTCCCTTCTGTTGGACATAATTGGCATCCCGAGAAAGTGATAACTTTGCTGCTCACAACCTCCGGCTGTCTGATTTGCCCAAAGGATGGAACATTAAAGTGGCTGCTAATTATCCACAGAGATGGCGTGACATGGTTATACCCAGGAGAGCCGGTGTCAACACCGCTGGAATGGCCCCTGCACCGGAGGTGAGTACAGGTATTACTTTAATTGGGGTAAACATAACATGGGAAGGGGTTGTCTGTAGTGGAAAACCCCTTAAACCCACTATGAACTTTAGATGGCTGGCAGCTATGTCACCCATCTTTCTGTGGCACGGGAGCGTTCACTCAGCTGAGTGATCCTGTGTCCTCTGAGAGAGCCTCCGCCAGAGATGTCTGCCAGAGGCTAATCTAATGTTCGAGGACCCACATACAAATTACTGTCAGCCAAGCGCATTGATATCTGAAGGTTCAGATGATGTTGGCGTAATGTTTAAGGGGCCCTTTGAAGTCCCCATACCCATTAGAGACAAGTGGGCTGAACTTGCTAACTTTAGCAGGATGGCAAACTAATGCGTGTGGGGGCTTCCAAACTTCCCAAAAGATTATGCTGGGGATAAGAAGTATCAGGCTTTGTGAATGTAAATTCACGATCCTTTTTGTTTTTTTTAGGAGAGCTCGTTTGCTGCCAGATGTGTCTGCCTCTAGTTTACTCCCCTCTCCCCACTGAACATGCTCATGGCAAACTTGTCTTATGATTTTAACAAAAGTTGTGTAATGCTCTATTTCTCCTCTGGAGGTGCTGCAGGGAAATTTAAACACTTCACTTTCGATTTTTTTCTCTGAAAATGACAACTCCTATCTTTTTTGGCAAAAATACTTCCCGTTCAAATACCAAAAAGGTCCACAAACTTACAATATTATTCTAAAGGGAATAGTATAAGGAAAATGAATCGGCCCCCAAGACTGTTTGCACTTCTTTGTATTCCATTATTATGAAGCTTGTCATTGTTGGCCTTGCTTTTAAACACTCACGCATTATTTTTGTATTGTATGTTTTGCTGCAACTTTTGCAAATCCTTAGATTGAGCTGCAATGTTTAACTGCCTAAATGTGACAGTATTGCTACGTTTACACTTTGGGGAAGAAGGGGAGATCGATTTATATATATTTTTTAAGTGAGACCTTTCCGCCTGATGAGGTGGTGGTTCCATTTTTAGCCGTGCTGTTAATTACATCAGCAGAGATTGCGTTCGAGTTCACAGCAGACTAATCAAAGCCTGTCGCCGTACTTGCTGGCAGGTTAGAGCCGAGGGATTTTTTTTATTGTCGGAAGGTGTTTAATCAGTCGCTGTCCGTTTGCAGGGATGGTGTTGCTTGTTTTCTGCAGGAGCAGCATTTTAATTGATTGGAAAATATAGTTTGTTAAAGTGCGTGAAGCTGTGAAACTTTCTGATAAATTCATCCTTGTGACGAGTCAGAGACGCAGACCTTTTCACCTTTTATTTCTGGAGTAAAAATGGTTCCAATTGTGAGTTTTTAAAAAAAAAAATTATTTGTGCATCTTATTCGTTATTTTAGTTGCGCCATTTTCTAAGATAACTTGACTTCATCTTATTTATTTTTCTGCTGTACTGGTTGTCCCATACTTTTGGTGGAATTTAAGGTAACTCCAGTCCCCTACTGGAGTATAACATCGGTGTTCATCTTAACTTTGCATAGATGAAGTCTATCGTGTAACCTTTTAAAGAATTAGCTGAAAGTTTTGTTTTTAAAAAGGTGCAAAGAATGTAAAAGATTAGGTGGAAAAAACTTTTATTTGCGTAAAATTCATTTACCCAAGTGTGCACTAGTAAGAATTTCGCAACCAAATCTACCAAGACAAAAGAAGAGTTTCTTAAATACCAAAAAACTAAAATGATGAATCTGGAGCCTTTATGTTTGTTGTCTCTGTATTTGTTTTGGCTAGGAGTTTAATCTACTGTTTCCTGGTATCCGCCAAAGGAGAGGCAACGGAATTATTATTTAATTCTGAACAGGTTCTAGATAATCAGTCTTATTGAATTTCTTATTATCTCTGTCTTCAGTTTTTTATTTTGGTGATTTGATATTTTATTATGTAGCAGCTACAGTATCGGTTCCAAAGTAGATGCAACATGCAGCACCATGTGGCTTCCAGACTCTATCTCCTGGAGAACAAAAATGGTCGGCTGTTGGAAACCCAATTTATCGGATCCTTCTCTTTTTCCCCACATCATCTGTATTGGGAGAGTTGGGTGGGAGGCTCCATACACATTAGACTGTTGAACAATCCAGCCAATGTCCACGTATTCAGACAACTTTTAGTCTAAAGGGCGTGGAGCCTTTACTGGATCTATCCCATCAATCCAAGTCTCCTGCTTTATATCATAATATTGCTTCTCTCGCCAGCGAATCTGAAATTTTCTTCTGTATCATGCTATGGCTTTTGCCCATCAATATATATAATTGACTTTTGATATTAAAAATATTGACCATTTTTTAAAAGGTTAAATTGTGGAAAAATAGACGAGCCGGAGTCAGAACCTTAACTCCACAGATTGGGTTGCCATTACATTTTGTATGTACGGTAGTAGAACCTGGGCATCCATTAGGGAACATAGAGCTTTCAGTACTATATAGAGATAGAGAGATGCTATATCTATCAAGAGTTGGTACATTTCTATTCACTCCACCCAAAACTAGCAATGACTCCAACTAAGACTCCAGAGGACAGATGGTGACCATGCGCATGATGCACTACAGCTAAGAGGCCATATTGATTATATTATACCTCCAGTTGTACAGGTCTTGTCACAATGTGACGGTCTTCAGTAAGAAAGTGGGGCCTCAAACTGTCGGACCCTAACTATCCTTGTCCTGGGGGTACTACTTGAAGGTAGAGCTGCCTGAGTCTCCGAGCTTACTATGCTCCTGTTAAACCCTGATCTGCCCCCTCCCTTGTCCCACAATAACAAAGTCGGGATAACAGAAAGCAAAAAAACATACAAAAGCACTAACCAACAATAGGGAAGAGGATAGGGACTAGGAGTAATAAGCTAAATGGGAACAGGGTCCAGGAGATGGGGAGGAGGATAGGGACCAGGAGGAATAAACTATATGGTAACAGGGTCCAGGAGATAAATACACACGTACAACAGCAAACCACAGAACATTTGTACAACATCTCTACTCCAACCACTTAGCTTTAGCACACAGCACAGGAAGATGAATCTTTTACCGGCATTTACAAAAAGGTCTGACTAGTTTATATAGGAAGAGTTAATGACCAGATCAGAAGCAGCTGAAATGGAGCTGTAGTATGTTTCTGACCAGCATAAACAGGGTCGTTACCCTCTTCAGCACCAGAGGAAACTAAATCCATTTAATATGTCACACAAATCACACCATCTCTAAAGAAGATCTTTCATTACTCGACGTGACCGTTTAACTCCAGGTCTTTCAGGGGGACGTGACACCCTTGTGACAAGTCTTCATATTACACAGTATATGTAGGTCAATATAAGAAGAAAAATTCCCTCTTTATTTTTCGTTTTGCTGAGGCATGTTGAGTGCAGTCTGCAGAACTTTGCTATAAACTGGGAAAAAAAAAGATACTAACATGTTCCACCCCAATGGACGCTGGAGATACTCTTGGCCTCAGGTACACAACCTTCAGACGCAGTGTGCATGGAGCCTAAGGCCGAATTCAGAGGTCCATGTATCATGCTCCGAATACAGATTGCAATGTGCTGACTGGCTGTCTCTCTTGACCTGAATTTGGCAGCCTCTTATATGCCTATGAGGCTGTCCAAGTTTGGGTCCAGAAACCTGCGGCCAGGCAACGCATCAAGAACGGGGGTCCTTATTTGGACTGTGATACACAGAAGTCTGAATTCAGCCCTTACGCTGGGAACACGTGAAAGGTTCTGAGTTTTGCTTGTACGGTCAAATTTCTAAAACTTACCAATTCCTCCAACCAGCTGGGAAACGGAGGGTCTTCTGCCAAACCACTCCCAGGACCCATCTGACAAGCATGTTACTGGAGTGACTGGTGCACATGAGACGCTGCCAACGTTATTAATAGGGCTGAAATAGATATGAAGCTTTAGACATTGTAGACAGTGACCATGTGGATTCTTAAAGCTGTAATAGAAAACAATAGGTCTAAATGCCTCTCAAATAAAATGGCACAATATTGTACATACTTGAACTTATGAGATCATTTTACCATTTAAAATCTTTTTTTGTTAATATTTGGCTGTTGTTATTTTGTACTATTTTTATTTTTTAATTATAGTCTGTTATATCATGGTTAAAGCTGCTACTAGAAATCTGCTGATTGCCCTTGGGAAAGGAATACATTTTCTACATTCTGCTGTCTTGTGACGTAATCTCTTAGCTCTAATTGTGTTGTAAACCGTTTTTCGTTAGTATGCTGGATCTGATTTTCATCAAAACATTTATTTTTTTTTCTTCTGTGTCCATTTGAACGATCAGTGTGTAATCCTTTCTTCTCATTTGCAAAGCCAACATTGAAGGTTACCAAGCTTCGACCTATTACAGTGAAAAATGGACAGCACTCTGATGCAACACAGATGGCATATCCGTTTTCTTTCACGAACCCATTGACTTTAATGGGCAGTTTTTATCTGCAGATCTGATCGTAATTGGACATCTCCATTTCCCCAAAAAATAAAATAAGTGTGTCAAAAGGCCCTTAGAATGTAATAGGCATATGTTCTGTGAAAAGCAAAAATGGACATCTGAATGAGGCCTTATTGACTCTAGTTTGTCTGGTTCTACTTTCAGATATAATGTCCTTATTGCTTAGACTTTCTAGAATTTTTTTTTTCTTTAAGTAATAAAAGACAGCGTCCAAGTTCCGGGTGAAAAAGTAAAACACCTTTTATATGGCAGAATAAATTTTAACAATGTTTCGACCTATCAAAAAAGGTCTTTATCAAGTTCTTGATAACGTTTCGACATGTCAAAAAGAGCTTTATCAAGTACTTGATAAAGATCTTTTTTGATAGGTCGAAACGTTGCCTTTCATGACTAAATAAATTTAGTTTTACTCTTTCATTATGTACTGGATTATCTTCAAGTGGGTTCCTTGTAGCTTTCGACTTTTCATCCGTTGATAGTGCTACTGGTTGCTTTCTTCATGCCTTTAGATCAGTGTTTCTCAACTCCAGTCCTCAAGACCCCACAACAGGTCATGTTTTCAGGATTTCCTGAGTATTGCACAGGTGATAATTTCATCACCTGCTCAAGCATTAATTCCATCACCTATGCAATACTAAGGAAATCCTGAAAACATGACCTGTTGTGGGGTCTTGAGGACTGGAGTTGAGAAACACTGCTTTAGATGTTTTGACTCTCGAAAAATCACTTCAAAAGGAGTTTCTAGCTAGTCTAAACTTCATGGTGTGATCGCTTACATTTAGTACCAGGTACTGCTTTCTGTGTATAACACCACTACCACTACTTTCTGGTGACAATCGATGGACTATGCAAGCCATGATGGCCAGTTTAGAGTCTAAGCAATCAAGTTTTTGTTTTTGGAAAACCCTGTCAATCAAGGGCATCTATTAGATCAGTGTTCCCCAACTCCGGTCCTCAAGAGCCACCAACAAGTCATGTTTTCAGGATTTCCTTAGTATTGCTCAGGTGATAATTGCATCACCTGGACAGGCAAGCATTCAATCACCTGTGCAATACTAAGGAAATCCTGAAAACATGACCTGTTGGTGGCTCTTGAGGACCGGAGTTGGGGAACACTGTATTAGATGACTGCTACAAGTGTTGTCTGATTTTTCAGTCCAGTTTTCATGGACTGACCTAATGGAGAAAGTGGAAAAACTTTTTTTTTTTTCACTCCACGTCTGCGAAAATCTGATGCCACTCTGATCAAAATAATTGGACTGTTTTTCCCAGATGGAAAGAAAAGGGCCGTGTGCACGTATCCTTGGGGTTAGGGTTCTTGGCATATAACTGAAAAGGACATTTGGGTTGAGCATTGCCGGGAAAGCTTTGGCTCCATGGACGTCTTCCACACATGAACCTTACAAATTGAATTACAGTTTTGTTTTTTTTGTTTTTTTTTCTTTTTTTAAGTAAAGGCAAAATATGTTGCCTCACCTATGCACACACTAAGGAATAAATACACTGTTAAATCTTTTGGTCTCTATAGACTTATAACCAGGAGTAAGTGGATGTCCCATGGCTGATGATGCCTATTTGAAATACACGTGTGTATATTGCAGCATTAACTAACATTATCCAGAGATTCCCAATAGAGCGATGACATTATGCAAATATAATTATAGGAATGATCATTGTAATATTGCGGCATCTGAGGGCCGATCACAGCTGGTTCAGCTTGGACAAAAACCTCATCGTCCATGTTATTGAAATCTACTGTTTAGGCTAAATCAACAAAATTTTCTTTAGCACATGGCTGGATTGGGAGCAATTGGGAAGTGTGTGGCGGTATGAAGATTCTCTGCGCTAGATGGAGAATAATATGGATTGAGCGGCACTTCAAACAGTTTGTAGTGAAGTGCGGCCAATGGAACCGTAATTAAAGCACAAGGATCCCCAGGCTAAGCTTCTTCCGGCTCACCATGCTGTGCAGTAATTATTGGGAAGCGGAGTTATTACAGCGCGCTGTCACTCAAGCTCCTTGATCCATTCTGTAACTGTTTTCTAGAACTCTGCAGAGATATCTTGTGTGAAAGACCCTCGTCTCACTGCGACACAATTCATTCTTGGGTGGGATCACTTTAATAACTGCTGAATATTAAGAAAAGTGTAAGCAAATAAGTCACTCCAAGACTGTTTCCATATAATGGCATTAACGAAGATCTCACACCCATGAGTATTATATGGCTTTGTAAAGCTTTTGAGCTCAACGGGGTCGTCCGGTCAAAAGATATTTATCACCTATCCTCAGGGTAATGTTGGATCAGTGGAGGTCCGACACTTGGCACCCCCCATGCATCCGCTCCCAGCGGCTCTAGCAGTGGAATACATTGAAAGGAGCTGCAGTACTATACAGCTCTGGCAAAAATTAAGAGACCAGTGCAAAATGTTCAGTTTGTCTGATTTTTCTCTTTATAGTTATATTTTTGAGTAAAATGTAAATTGTTTTTATTCTATAAACTTCTGACATGTCTCCGAATTTCCAAGCAATACATTTTTTTTTCCTGAAAAGTTGGCAAAATTACAAAATCAACCCAGTGCTTTCAGACCTCAAATAATGCAAAGAAAACAAGTTCATAATCCTTTAGAAACAACAATACTAATGTTTTAACTTAGGAAGAGTTCAGAAAACAATATTTTGTGGAATAACCATGATTTTTAATCACCGCTTTCATGCGTCTTTCACACTGCTTTTGGCGCAAAAATGTGAGCAGTTCTTCTTTGTTTGATGGCTTGTTACTATCCATCATCCTCTTGATTACATTCCAGAGGTTTTTATTGGGGTTCAGGTCTGGAGATTGGGCTGCCCATGACAAGGACTTGATGTGGTGGTCTCTTAATTTTGTCAGAGTTGTATGGCCTTGCGATCCTCATACCATGACGTGTCCACAGGCCCCAATAGTCCTACAAATACTACAACGTACAGTGTGCAGTCCTTTTAAGCAATTTCTTTGTTACATTCATCTTCTGCATTGTATCTGTAAGGCCAGCTTTAGTTGTCCTTGTTTCATAGTCCGTGTGCAGAGATCGATCTCTGGATCTGCCACAGGTTTCCTGACCCGAACCCATAAGTGTCCTATATGCCGATAAGGCTGAGCTGGGGTCATCGTGGTGTGGTCCGTACATCGGCACTATCTTTTTTCAGTTTTTCCTCTGCTTCAGCAATAATATTGCCAAGTCCATAATTCATGCACTTCCAATAACATTATTATTAATATTCTACAATTTCCTGCTGTTGGATTTATTTTTATTATATTTCATATATTTCATATAGCCCCTTTACTGTCTGCATATGCCCCCAGATTGAATTATCTTGACATGTTCTGTGGGGATGTTTGCTGCACCTTTTTTATAGGATTAAGTTAGAGGTTAAACTCTCTCCTTAGGGTACCGTCACACAGTGCCATTTTCATCGCTACGACGGCACGATTCGTGACGTTCTAGCGATATCGTTACGATATCGTAGTGTCTGACACGCTACTGCGATCCGGAACCCCGCTGAGAATCGTACGTCGTAGCAGATCGTTTGAAACTTTCTTTCGTCGTCTAGTGTCCCGCTGTGGCGGCATGATTGCATCGTGTGACACAGGTTGTATACGATGTGCGCACAGTAACCAACGGCTTCTACATCGCAAATACGTCATGAAATTATCGCTCCAGCGCCGTGTATTGCAACGTGTGACCGCAGTCTACAACGCTGGAGCGATAATCATACGACGCTGCAAAGTCACGAATCGTGCCGTCGTAGCGATGAAAATGGCACTGTGTGACGGTACCCTTAGTTGCAGGCTTAAGGTGTATCCTCTCGTGACCCTGCACATCCTGGATAGTGTGTACACTTCTGTAAATGATCGCTTTGATGTCATCCGTGAACTTTGCAGTCTTCTATAAATTGGATTTAAGTGAAGCTACACCTCTCCATTATAGGGCTACTGTTAGTTACTCTTCGTCTATAGTGTCCAGATAACAACAAGCAGGTTTTTTTTTTTTTTTTTAAAGATTCGTTTTTATTGATCAATTTATATAACAAAAAAATTCTAAGTACAGGCATTACAATATCTAGTATTGAGGAGGTATAGACCTAGTTAAAGGGAATCTGACAGTAGGATCAACCTTCCTAAGCCGTTAATATTGACATCTAGGTCATAGAAAGTTTAATAAAATGATGCCTTGATATCTGTGATGCAATGTTTTTTATTCCTGAGTAATTCACATTTTTCTTAATATATAAATGAGATGTTAAGATCTGCAAGCAGTACAAAGATCTCCCCGAGAATCTGCCTCCAGAGCGTATTTTAAAGACGTGGAGATCAGGAGAGCAGACTGTCAGTCATTACATGTCTCACACTGGTAACTCCCCCTTTTATTTATAATAAGCTCTGGAGGCAGATTCTCGGGGAGATCTATGTCCGGCCCACAGCGCTTTACAGACATTATCATCACTGTCCCCATTGGGGCTCACAATCTAAATTCCCTAAATCAGTATATGTCTTAGGAGTGTGGGAGGAAACTGGAGAACCCAAAGGAAACCAATGGGGAGAAAATGCAAACTCAATACAGATGTGGTCTTTGGTGAGATTTGAACCCAGGACCCCTGCACTGCAAAGCAACAGTGCTAGCCACCATACAGTGCAAACTAATGAGTCAACGTGCTGCCCACTTCTGACCAAGATTCTCCAAATCAATGTGCATCGTATTAAGACACTAGCTTTTTTGGGGATTCCATCTGTCCAATAGTCCACCATCAAAACAATGGTTCTATGAGTTAATACCTCTACCACAATGGAGGTTGACCTGATTTGACTTCTGTTTGGATTCTGCATGACGTTTTCATATTGTCACATATGTCCTTCTTTCCTTTTTTGAAGCGTGCAAAATTTCCAGTGTTTAAAAAAAAAAAAATAAATTAAAAAAAAAGGAATTACGGTATTTCCTCGGACATTTATACTGTGCATGTGTGAGTGAGAATGCATTTAACATTGTTTTTTTTTTTTTTTTTAAGAGTAGCTAGACTTGGAACATGTTGTTATTGTTGTGTTTTTTTTTTTATACTAGTAGGCTGGCACTTTAATTATCTGTAGATCGGTGGGAGTCCAAGTCCGGAGACTCCTAGCGAACAACTCTGCAGACTGGAGCACGCAGCGGGGTATGAATAATGGGCGCCCTAATATTCAGTGCAAAACTAGCCTTGTGTGTTTATTGGAATGCCTTCATGGCTGAAGGGGGGGGGGGGGAATAATCCAATAATGATGCTGTATTATTTCCTATTTTTGCATTTTTCTTGTATATTAAGTTCTGAAAAGGGAGCCTTTTTTAGGTTGCAGTAGGGATTATGTAAACCGTTGCTTTTCCTATTCTATAATTTCTGGGCATTTTGTGTTTTAAAAAAATAAATAAAAAATGTACACCATTTTCTTTAGAGCTCTGTTATTTCTAACGTTACTGCACAATGATTACATGAACGGTCTATTTTATGGTCATTTTCCTATTCACTCTGCTCTTTGCATTTCGGTCCTTTTGTTCCTTTTAACGTTTCCTTTTTTTGTATTAAACATAAAGAATATCCACGGTTGTCTCAGATATTCCATTCGTCCAGTAAGAATCTCTCTGCGCCGTACTTTCAGAATTGCCCGTCATTACCCTGAATGAGGTCTGGGGGGAGGACACCCTTCCTGTGGACACAAATGATGGGGGTTGTATCCCCACAGAGTATGTGTTTGTGTGTACAGTCTAGGTCAGAGGATTAAGGGGCCTAATTCTCCCGGAGGAGAAAAACAAGCCTTGCCGTTCAGCTCTGCGGGGCAGCATGGGCATCGGCAGTCCATGCTGTGGTCGTATTTATCTGCCCTTTTTTTGGAGGTTCTTGAGATATTAGAATGCATTAGGTATTTGGCATAAGGAATAGAAAAGGAGACTGGAAAGTAATTTGTTCACTTTGTTGTACACCTACGCAATGAGGCAACACGCAGCTATAGAGAACGGTTACCACTATTGCCTTTTAATTGTATTCGAGAGGCCTAGGCAGTGACATATTGTCTCCGGCTCTATAGAGACGTATTGGGTTGGATAATAATGGCTCTGAGCAGTTATGTATTTTGAGTTATTTATGTTCCTGTCTTGGATTTTTTTTTTTTATTTATTTTGCAAACTCCCTTGTGTTAAATGGCCAGAGCCGAGGTTACTATGTGACCCAGGCATTGTGGCACAGTTCACAACCAAGTGACAAGCTTTAGGCTCACACATGATGATATGCAAGGCCCCGCGCATAGCGGTTGAGCGATTGCGGTTCCCATGGAGAAAGGGGACAGTGTAGGACATTAATAACCTTTCCGCTTAGTATTATGTTTGTCTACCGTGACCCCAATGACTCCCCTGTTTACTCAGTCGCCCTCTCACATTTGCATGCAGCTTTGGTGCTTGCTGCAGCGGAGGTGATTTGTATTCTAATGGCGGCTGTTGTCTTGACAACGGGCTGGAGACCTGGAAACTCGTGTAGAAATAGGAAGTTTCACTTCCCGATCCTTTTAGGATGAGGGAAAAATCCATGCTCCGTGTCTGCTATTCCTAGAGGACCTATAGGTTGGCATAGGTTATCATCCTGTCCTGGCGCTCCTCGGTGCGGGCACATCTTCCTCTAATCCCTGCTGCTCTGAAGGCTTTACACATTATTAAAATGTAATCCTCCTGTGCCGCACATGCCGGTTCAGAAGACCTGAGCGTGTAGTGTGCCTATTCTAGTATGTTACAGTAATCTACAGATCGATCTAATGATGGGCTCTTTTACATCTTCTAGTTGAAAATCTATGGCCAACATGAACTCTCCGATCCTGGAAATATCAGTGCGGAATTTCATGATTTATGAACATTTTGTAGGTTCAAACATATATGGATTTTATTCTGTAATTGTAATCAATAAAAGCTTCCTTTTTAAAACCACGTTGAAGACGTGTCATACGACAGGTAGTAAGTCATTGATTTCCACACCCGTAGTGTGCAGAGCTCATTGGTCTTTCTTCTGATGGTTGGAACTTGGTCCATCATGTCATCGTTCTAACATGGATGAATTTCACCTGTTGTACAGCACTGCCAACACCAATTATTCTTCACTGTGTTCACTTCAGGTGTTCAGTTATTAAAATTAGTTCTCGGGGGTGGCTGCCATGGACCACTCATAGGTAGGGGCTCACTAGCAAATGGGCAACCTGGTGGGCCCTTGGAGCTCTTCTTTGGTGAGCAACTCTGAGCATCCTTTTCCCCAGAGTGAACAACTCTCAATACCCAGTGTCCTCTCTGTCCTGTGTTACTATACATACACGGAGACCCAAATAACAAGGATTGTGTGAAGTTTTGAAGTGGTCTGCTCTTCAGAAGAAATACTGTCCAGCAGAGCTGCCTGATGGTGGATCCTACTCTTCAGGGTCAGGGCTTGGCCTTTCCGTCACATCGGGGTCAGGGCTCGGCCTCTGCGTCACGTCAAGGTCAGGGCTCGGCCTCTGCGTCACGTCAAGGTCAGGGCTCGGCCTCTGCGTCACGTCAAGGTCAGGGCTCGGCCTCTGCGTCACGTCAAGGTCAGGGCTCGGCCTCTGCGTCACGTCAAGGTCAGGGCTCGGCCTCTGGTTCACGTCAGGGCTCGGCCTCTGCGTCACGTCAAGGTCGGGGCTCGGCCTCTGCGTCACGTCAAGGTCGGGGCTCGGCCTCTGCGTCACGTCAAGGTCAGGGCTCGGCCTCTGCGTCACGTCAATTGCTTTTTCAGATATTTGACAAGCGTGCCAGATGAAATATATAATACTTTGTCCTTGGAAAAAAAAAAGTTATATATCATGAACAGACTCAACATAGTTTGAAAATTAAATAATGAAAAAAAAATGTATGTGTGTATATATATATATCTCCATATATCTATCTATCTATATCCATCTACTTACAGTATATCTACCGTATATACTTTTTGATCTGCAATCACCATATTGCCCCATTACACTCACTTCCTTTGCGTAACTGCTGCAATCATACCCTTCACAAAGGTACATCATTGCTGTGGCCAGTGATTGGCTGCAGCATTCATGGGTTGTCTCCGCTAGAAGAGTAAGGCCAAATTCACATGAGGAGTGAGCGAGGCTTTAGTGAAAGGATTATTAGTAGTGAGTTGCAGCAGTTCAGTCATGATCTGCAAGTTCCAAATAACTTTTTTTTTTTTCTTCTTGTGCCATAAGAGTTTAGCCTTCAGCCATTATGGAGATGACGCGTGCTGTCGCACTTCATGTTTCTTGTGGTGTCATCACCTGCTGTATTTCTGGGAGGTATGTCAGCGAGGCTGTGATATTAATGGAATGCTTGTCCTGGATGCTCAGCACTGCGGTATATGGTTTTATGAGGATATTACGGAAGGAATTTAAATTCCTACATCTTACCTGCTGCTGGGGCCGCGCAGTGATGAAACATGCTCCCAGAATAGTAATGACAGGGGCAGACTATCTGGACCACTTTTATCTTTTATGACCTTGCACAAGTCACCTTTTTAACAATCTGCATATACTGGATATATTTGCTGATCATTGCATTCAAATAAGGATAGTGGTGGATTTAATGAATTGTGGTCACACATCGATGTCCTATCCTAATGGTAGGACAATCTTAAAGGTAATCTGTCATTTTTTTTCTATGTAATCAAACACTAGCATGATGTAGGGGCTGAATCCCTGATTCCAATTGTCACTTGCTGTCATTTTCATGCAATCCTTGTTTTCTCAGATGCAGATGTAGCTGTACTCAGAATACTGAGCCTTGTATAATCCCACCCACACCACTAATTGGCAGTTGTCTGTCACTGTACAGTGCACACCGAAGGCTGCCAATCAGTGGTGTGGGCGGGGTCAGAGTAGTTGACTAGGAGGCACTAGTCCTGTAGTCATTTGCTGCTGAAAAAAACACTGATGTTGTTGTAACGGCAACACACAGCCTAGTAAGTGACACATCGCTGGAATTGGGGTCTCCGTCCCTACGTCATGCTGCTCTCAGATTACATAGTGAAAATCTATTGGCAAATTCCCTTTAAATTTTCATTCTCAAGTCTGGAATAAAAGCCAGCTGGTGTAAGAAGCACCACATTTTTTTTTTTTAATATCAGAGGTGAAATAGATTTTCACTAGAATTTTTTTTTTTATAATTCTCTGGTAACAAATGATCTGTTAATCCTGACCCTCTCAATAAGCTCGACTAAAAAAAAATCAATGGCAACGTTTGTGTGTGTGTGTGTGTGTGTGTGTGTGTGTGTGTGTGTGTGTGTGTGTGTATATATATATATATATATATATATATATATATATATATATACACTGCTCAAAAAAAAAGAAAGGGAGCACTTAAACAACAGAATATAACTCCAAGTAAATAAAACTTCTGTGAAATCAAACTGTCCACTTAGGAAGCAACACTGACTGACAATCAATTTCACATGCTGTTGTGCAAATGGAATAGACAACAGATGGAAATTATTGGCAATTATCAGGACACCCTCAATAAAGGAGTGGTTCTGCAGGTGGGGACCACAGACTACATCTCAGTACCAATGCTTTCTGGCTGATGTTTTGGTCACTTTTGAATGTTGGTTGTGCTTTCACACTCGTGGTAGCATGAGACGGACTCTACAACTCGCACAAGTGGCTCAGGTAGTGCAGCTCATCCAGGATGGCACATCAATGCGAGCTGTGGCAAGGTTTGCTGTGTCTGTCAGCGTAGTATCCAGAGGATGGAGGCGCTACCAGGAGACAGGCCAGTACACCAGGAGACGTGGAGGGGGCCAAAGGAGGGCAACAACCTAGCAGCAGGACCGCTACCTCCGCCTTTGTGCGAGGAGGAACAGGAGGAGCACTGCCAGAGCCCTGTAAAATGACCTCCAGCAGGCCACAAATGTGCATGTGTCTGCACAAACGGTTAGAAACCGACTCCATGAGGATGGTCTGAGTGCCCGATGTCCACAGATGGGGGTTGTCCTCACAGCCCAACACCGTGCAGGATGCTTGGCATTTGCCACAGAACACCAGGATTGGCAAATTCGCCACTGGTGCCCTGTGCTCCTCACAGATGAAAGCAGGTTCACACTGAGCACATGTGACAGACGTGACAGAGTCTGGAGATGCCGTGGAGAGCGATCTGCTGCCTGCAACATCCTTCAGCATGACCGGTTTGGCAGTGGGTCAGTAATGGTGTGGGGTGGCATTTCTTTGGAGGGCCGCACAGCCCTCCATGTGCTCGCCAGAGGTAGCCTGACTGCCATTAGGTACCGAGACGAGATCCTCAGACCCCTTGTGGGACCATATGCTGGTGCGGTTGGCCCTGGTTTCCTCCTAATGCAGGACAATGCCAGACCTCATGTGGCTGGAGTGTGTCAGCAGTTCCTGCAAGATGAAGGCATTGAAGCTATGGACTGGCCCGCCAGTTTCCCAGACCTGAATCCGACTGAACACATCTGGGACATCATGTCTCGCTCCATCCACCAACGTCACATTGCACCACAGACTGTCCAGGAGTTGGTGGATGCTTTAGTCCAGGTCTGGGAGGAGATCCTTCAGGAGACCATCCACCGCCTCATCAGGAGCATGCCCAGGTGTTGTAGGGAGGTCATTCAGGCACGTGGAGTCCACACACAATACTGAGCATCTTTTCCTTGTCATGAGGCATTTCCACTGAATTTGGATCAGCCTGTAATTTGATTTTCCACTTTGATTTTGAGTATCATTCCAAATCCAGACCTCCATGGGATATTCATTTTGATTTACATTGATAATTATGTTTTGTTGTTCTGAACACATTCCACTATGCAATGAATAAAAAATTGCAACTGGAATATTTCATTCAGAGATATGTAGGATGCGGTATTTTAGTGTTCCCTTTATTTTTTTCAAGCAGTGTGTGTGTATTTATAAAATATATATAATCTCTGTAGGTTTTGTGCAAAATGGATAAGCGCCATTTTATATTTTTTTGCTGTAATTTCACATAATTACCAGATGGTCTATATAAAACCCAACCTTAAAATGTAATCTCGCGTGTAGGGATTGTATGGGCCATCTAGGACCCTCAATGCCCCTCTGCACCACTCTGGCTGGGTGATGGTATTGGGTAACCACTGCAGCAAATTAGCATTATCTCATTGGCTACAGGGGCCACAGATCATCCAAGTCAGAAGAAATGAGCTGATGCCCCCTGCTGGAAACATAGTGCGGATTGAGTATTTTTATATGTATAAATTTTTTTTTTTTTTTTTTTTTTGTACCATCCTGGGCCTATCAACAAGCTCTATCAAGATGGTGGACAACCACTTGATCTAAGAGATTGACCGCAGTGCTACCAGATATGAAGCCCAACAGCTACATTTGTATACGAGTATGTGCACAAGTAGTTTCTACTGCAAAAACTTTTCGGGAAGAAAAAAAAAAATCTAAATATTCATAATACCTTAAAAAAGTGAAAAATAAAATTCTGTGTGAACACACACTGCTGTGTTGTATCTCTAGTCAAAACGTAGATATAGATGTGTAAAATAACAAGTCTTACCTTCCCTTTCCCACACTCCAGTCGGTCCCTGGTGGCCTCTTAGGGCAGATCCAGGCAGATGATTCTGTCTTCTGTTTGATGCAGGTGATACGTGTTGTCGGCATACGAGGACTGCACTGTGGTGCTTATATTAAAAAAAAAAAAAAAAAAAAACGGTCAGGAGGTTTTTCTTGGTTTGTGAGACCACAGGGACCTGTCATAGCGGGAATCAAATGATGGGAAATTCTGCTCCTATGCCCATTACTTTTGGTGTAAATGCAGTTAAGATTCTTATAATGTCCTTGGGTGTCTCAAACTAATACATTATCTCAGAAACCTCGAGGAAAATGTCAGAAATTAAAATGCATTAGTGTGTTGTTTTTTTTTTTTTTGCAAAATGGACCAAAATAGAACCCTAAATAATGCATCAGGAATTAAGGGCATGCTTAAGTTGCTGCATCAAATTTATTAAGACAGGCTATTTAGTAGTGAAAATTGTTGGTGTAAAAATGTACACTAGTTCGAGCATATTCACCTACGTGTGATATCTGTTTTTTTCACATTTATAGCACGTGTACCTGTTATAGTCTATAGGGCCATTCACATGTCCGTGATTTTTGGTGAAAATTTTGGAGACCTGTTCTATTGTTTGATTCAAGGATCGGATCAAAATCTGCAAAGCAAGTTAACGAGTCTGTGAAAAAAAAAAAAAGACTGCACTTGGATGACATCCGAGTGTGGTCCAAATTTCACGAGATGTCACATTAGGAGAAGGTGGAGAATTATTTTTTTATTTTTTTTTTATCTACAAGAAAAACTGATGATGACACTTGGATCACACACTGATCAAAATATTTGGTTTGTTTTTCTGTCAGAAACTGAAATTGGTTGTTGCAGTATTTTGGATAACTTAGCAGTAAGAACAAAGTTTATCCTACATGTAAGCCTGAGGGTGAGGGAATATACTTTTTTAGCAAATGTTTGGCTTTTGTAGACTATCAAAAGCTCTTCTCTTCCAATTCTTTATTGAGGATCCGTCACATCATACATTTCTCAGATACCAGTGTTCTGGACCTAGTTTGCTCTGTTGTACTATGGTTTACAACTGGGGTCTAGAATATTTTTTTGATCTTTATTCTTGTGTAGCAGATATTCTCTCTGACTGACTGGTCCTTGTTCCTCTTGCAGCTAAAACAACCTGTGCAGAGACCGACTTCACCTGTGACAATGGCCACTGTGTCTCAGCTCGTTGGAAGTGTGACGGTGAGGAGGAATGTCCTGATGGAAGTGATGAATCTGAGGCCACCTGCAGTTACAGTAAGTAGGCATGGGGCTAAATGGTAGAACATCCCCTCCATAGGAGATATTGGCCCCAATAACGTTTAAAGTGTAACTATCATTTTAATTTTCTTGTCCATAGAATAGTATATGTGAAAATAAAAAAAATAAAAAATACTTTTTTGAAGAATTATTTTTTTTTATCCTCTTGGACTGATTTTTCTTTTTCAATATTCAATTCACAGGTGGAATCTGTTTTCTGTGAACACAAACTTTCTTATTACTGAGATAGATGACAATTGGTGCTAATAAAGTTCTATGCTAAGCAGTAACTGTCATTCCATGAGAACTTGCAGCAGAATGTCTGTCTACCCCTAGCTCCTCTCTGGAATGTCTGTGTCTGCCTCTAGCTCCTCCCTAGAATGTCTGTGTGTTGCTCTAGCTCCTCCCTAGAATGTCTGTGTGTTGCTCTAGCTCCTCTCTAGAATGTCTGTGTTCCTCTAGCTCCTCCCTGGAATGTCTGTCTGCCTCTAGCTCCTCCCTAGAATGTATGTGTGTTCCTCTAGCTCCTCCCTAGAATGTCTGTGTCTGCCTCTAGCTCCTCCCTAGAATGTCTGTTCCCCTAGCTCCTCCCTAGAATGTCTGTGTTCCTCTAGCTCCTCCCTAGAATGTGTATCTGCCTCTAGCTCCTCCCTAGAATGTCTGTTCCTCTAGCTCCTCCCTAGAATGTCTGTCTGCCTCTAGCTCCTCCCTAGAATGTCTGTCTGCCTCTAGCTCCTCCCTAGAATGTATGTGTGTTCCTCTAGCTCCTCCCTAGAATGTCTGTGTGTTCCTCTAGCTCCTCCCTAGAATGTCTGTGTTCCTCTAGCTCCTCCCTAGAATGTCTGTCTGCCTCTAGCTCCTCCCTAGAATGTCTGTTCCCCTAGCTCCTCCCTAGAATGTCTGTCTGCCTCTAGCTCCTCCCTAGAATGTGTATCTGCCTCTAGCTCCTCCCTAGAATGTCTGTTCCTCTAGCTCCTCCCTAGAATGTCTGTCTGCCTCTAGCTCCTCCCTAGAATGTCTCTGCCTCTAGCTCCTCCCTAGAATGTGTGTATCTGCCTCTAGCTCCTCCCTAGAATGTCTGTTCCTCTAGCTCCTCCCTAGAATGTCTGTTGGCCTCTAGCTCCTCCCTAGAATGTCTGTATCTGCCTCTAGCTCCTCCCTAGAATGTTTATGCCTCTAGCTCCTCCCTAGAATGTCTGTGTCTTCCTCTATCTCCTCCCTCCTCCATAGAATTATAAAAGCACCAACTGTCATCACATATCTCTGTAATGGGAAAATCTGTCTTCACTGAAAACAGATTTTGCCCTTGAAATGAGTGAAAGATCAACCCAGGAGAAGAAAGATTTCTATGATAACATATATTTCAAAGTTTCTTTTTATATGTACTATCGACTTATTAAATAAAAATGATGGTTACACTGTAAGACTCCATAGCCATACTACTTTCCTTGATAGATGGACTCATCTGAAATATGCATAGTATAAAATGCATTGTAAGAAGGGTATTTGCAGTGCGTAGGATATCTAAAAAGAACTTGCTTATATCTTGAAGTAAAACGGCATAGCCAGTTTGTACATTCATTCCACAGTAATATCCTTAAAACTTTGAAGTAGCCAAGTTTTTAGTCTCCTAAAGGTCCAGGATATGTCCCGATTCTCATGTTTTGTAACTTGCAGTCCACTTTTTTTATTCTTGCTGATTAGGATATAGTTTCTTCATTCTGCCAGCACTATTGGTGCAGGCACTTGCTTCCGCACACTTCTTAGCATGCATTGTTCCCACCATTGTCCGTTGCCCTGAACTTTAAGAATGCCTCTATTCCTGTATACGGTTTTACAGACTGGAAAGCTGCGAGCCCCGCCGTCCCTTTCTGTAACCCATCTCCACGTCACTGTTCATGAAGTTACACAGAAAGGGGAAACCTCGTGGCCAGCACTTTGGAGTTAATATTCAGGGCTATTACAATGTCAATTTTTAAATCAATTTGCATATTGTCTATTTATCAGATTAGCTATCAAATAAGATGAACTTGTCCCCATTGATATCCGCACACCCGGCTCTGCTAGACCAGCAGGACCCTCGCTATACACACATAAGGATAGACCAGTCAGGCAGGGAGAAGCCGATGGGACCATCCTTAGGGCGGGTCCCCGGCAGTCACTTCGTTCTTGGCTCTCTGCTTAAGGTAAGTTTTACTGATGGCGTCCGTACTTGATTTATGTTGCCTGGTGACCAGTAATGGACCACTCCAATATATATAGAAAACCCAATATACTTTTCCTTTTAGACTGGCTCTGCTTCGGTGAAGTCTGCTCTGTGATTGGTGGTGGTCACACAACCTTGCTACAAAGCTGCTGCAGACAATCAGCATCCATTGATTGGCTGCAGTGCTTACAGTTGTTAGGCAGAACAGTCCCCTGTGGCTGAACGGATGCTGATGGGCTGCAGTGCTCACGTAACCTTAGTCTAACCACTGATGAGCTGTAGCCTTCAGACTTCATAACATAACTGTCCCATCTACCTGAACAGGGGGCGCTGCCGCTGATCTGTTGGCCGCAGTGGTCTTGTAACATAACAATTTAATTTTACCACTGGGAAATTAGTATTTGGAGTTTTTACTAGCGCTTGTCTCACCCCACCACAAGCCTCAGTTGGTATCTCGGTGCCTTCACTATGTCTTTGGCTCGTCTTCTCCTCAAGGCCAAATGGAACCCAACAAAATATTGGATCTCTAGCGTTACCGACCCTCAGATGTTTCCCCGTTCTTTTTTTTTTTAACATTCTCTGATCTGATTCTTATGATTAACCCCATATGGTTTTCCATTTTTGTTTGAACTTTTGTACTATTCACTCCGGCTAATCAGTGTGGAAAGGGCAAACATGAATGTCTATCTTCGCGGTGTACGATCATGTCTGATTCCTCGCTGTTCTGGAGCCGCGGGTCACGGCAGCAGATTCGGAGCGGATAATTCCCACGCTATTTCATGCATCGCAGCAGCCGTTCTCCGAGATTCCCGTCCATCACACAATCTTTTGCATCAGAGCGCCGAATCTGCGAGATCAGTTTTTGTAATGCGTTGATTTGCCCTAATAACAATGAGTGAGATTTTCATTATCGGTGCGAAGAGCGGCCTCCATGTTTCCGAGACTGTAATTAACCTGACATCTGTCTCCGGGACGCAGATCTGATCATAGACCCATCTCTTTAAATCTCTGGAGTGCAGGTGGGGGAAGGGTGAACTTCATAGAAAAACAGCAATTTATTTTTTTTTTTCCTTGAGAATATTGTTGGTGATGATCATGATAAAATGTCAGCATCCCCCTGAGATGGAAGGTGATGTTTGTAATTTCAAAACACATTTTTTCTCTGGAGAGTCACTCTGTACAGTTATAGAAATCCAAGGCTGACGACACAGGACCAGGACTCCTCCGTGATCTTCACTGGGTGCGTTATTGCTCGATGACCCCATTTTGTACTGAGTCTTATTTCCACCATATAAAGAGCAATTCATCTGTCTCTTTGTATTACGTAGAGGACAACCTTCCCCATACCCTTCCTTTATATGAGGATATTTAAGGACTCCATAAAGCGGCCAAGTCACAAAAATGACTATTCTTACGTTTTTTTTCAGAAGATGATACTTTCTACATACAGCTCCCACCTCACCTACTGCAAAATCCCTTTCCAAAAAGCAAGGGGACGTCCACACAGGACAAAAAAATCTGCAGCAGAATGAGCAGTGACACTTTTCTGTATGGAAATTGACCTGCGGAGCGGATTTTAAAATACAAAGCTCGTCAATTTGTTATACTGCACGTGTCACTAGATCCTGGGTCTGCTTAAGCATTCCTGCTTTTGAAAGTGTCAGCAGGAAACCCTAAGGAGAAAGGAAGAAATGGTTTATCCACCGCTTCTGCCTTCCCATGTGCCATTTACATTAAAGTCTATGTAGTGAATATGCGCAATCGACATTGCTTCCGTTGTACCCCGCGATCATTGAACGTTGGGTCTCTGCCGGGCACAACAGAGCTTCTGGGTCTTACACCCAGTTACAGTGAAAAGATGAATAAGGAAAAAAACAAAACACGAATATATTGGTATGTACGTATATGTGTGTATATGTATATACAGGTGCTTCTCACAAAAATAGATTATCATCAGCAAGTTAGTTTTTCAGTTCTTCAGTACAAAAAGTGAAACTCATATATTAGATAGTCATTACACACAGAGTGATTTATTTCACATGTTTATTTCTGTTAATGTTGATGATTATGGCTTACAGTCAAATGAAAATTCAACAGTGATTATCTCAGTAAATTAGAAAAATTAACAAAAACACCTGCAAAGGCTTCCTAAGCGTTTAAAAAGGTCCCTTAGTCTGTTTCAGTAGCTCCACAATCATGGGGAAGACTGCTGACTTGACAGATGTCCAGAAGGCAGTCACTGACACACTCCACAAGGAGGGTAAGCCACAAAAGGTCATTGCTAAAGAAGCTGGCTGTCCAGAGTGCTGTATTCCAAGCATATTAATGAAGAAGTTGAGTGGAAGGAAAAAGTGTGGTAGAAAAAGGTGCACACGCAACCGGGATAACCACATCCTTCAAAGGATTTTTAAGAAAAGGCCATTCAAAAATGTGGTGGAGATTCACAAGGAGTGGACTGCTGCTGGAGTCATTGCTTCAAGAGTCACCACACACAGACGTGTCCAGGACATGGGCTACAAGTGTCACATTCCTTGTGTCAAGCCACTCATGACCAATAGACAATACCAGAAGCGTCTTACCTGGGCCAAGGAGAAAAAGAACTGGACTGTTGTCAGTGGTCCAAGATGGTGTTTTCAGATGAAAGTAAATTTTGTGTTTCATTTAGAAATCAAGGTCCCAGAGTCTGGAGGAAGAGTGGAGAGGCCACAATCCAAGCTGCTGGAGGTCTAGTGTGAAGTTTTCACAATCAGTGATGGTTTGGGGAGACATGTCATCTGCTGGTGTAGGTCCACTGTGTTTTATCAAGACCAAAGTCAGCACAGTCGTCTACCACGAAATATTAGAGCACCTCACGCTTCCTTCTGTCGACAAGCTTTTTGGAGATGGAAATTTAATTCTCCAGCAGGACTTGGCACCTGTCCACACTGCCAAAAGTACCAATACCTGGTTTACAAACAACAGTATCACTGTCCAGCAAACTCGCCTGACCTTAACCCCATAGAGAATCTATGGAGTATTGTCAAGAGGAAGATGAGACACCAGACCCCACAATGCAAAGCAACCTGGGCTTCCATAACCCCTCAGCAGTGCCACAGACTGATCTCCTCCATGACATGCCACATTGATGCAGTAACTGATGCCTGTGTGTGTATGTCAAATATATCTATCACTCAGTCTCTCTCACTCTCTAACAAACCCACTATTATATCTATCTATCTACTGTATATATCTGTAAAAAAATGAAGAGGATCTTCCCCTAGGACATATAATATAATAATACAATATGTATATAATATATTATCTCAGCACTTTTTTTAGTTTCATTCGTGAACAACTAAAAAGTTTCTCATATTGGATATCCAAACTCCTGTAATATAGGTTATTTAGTGTAAAATGTGAATAATATAAAGAGTGAATGTAATGCCATGAAGAAAACAAAAAGAAAATACCAAAAAATAAATAAAAGTAACATGTACACTCCTCTGGCATTTTCTATTATGGAGATATTCTGATCTGTTCACATCGACTTGTAATGTAAAGCAGTGTGAAGGCATAAAAGATGTTTGGGTGGCTTTTTTTTTTTAGCATTTTGTCAGCAATTTTTGCTTAAATTTCCCCACATCTTTCTTTAATCTGGAAAAATAAAAATGACCCATTATCGATCTTTTTATATATATATATTTTTTTTAAATAAAAAATGCTGGTGAGTAAAACATTGAAAAAAAAACACTAAAAAAAGGCACCTCAGGTGAACAAAACTCCAGAAAACCCCAGCGATTCATAAAGCGTTTTTTTGCTTGAAAAACAAACTCTTTGACCGCTGTTAAAAGATGCAGTGTGAACATGCCCTTAGATCACCTGTGTGAATAATCTCAGATCTCCGCTTCCTGGCCCATGGAGGTAATGACATATTTTAGAACTTTAGTTTGGCATTGAATTGGGTTCTCGTTTAAATTGCAAGCTCTTTGGGCAAGGAGCTGCAGATATTTTGGCCATTTTATTTTTATTCTATCAGTTGGATTCGGTGCCTTAAATATTAAAAAGACATGACGCCATCTATAAAGACTCGGCAGCCGCATCTTTCTCCCTTCATCTTGGTGACTGTTTAGTTCATCAGCATCTAAGTCACCATGAAATCATACCCCTTATGTATAATTACCCTGCCTACGGGCACAAACCTCCGTACTAAAGATGGCGTCTGTAAAGGTGGGCGTAATAGTTGATGTTTTTGTTTGCAGGCGTCTTAGTAAAATGTTTGTCTTCTAAATGTCAGGCCTTGAAGTGCGCTTCCCATTAGCATAAATGAAGACTTCAGGTGTAAAGTGTAATCTCGATAGGAAGCACGCAACGCTTGATATTTATGTTCTGTGCCCGGTAATGATGAATATGGATATATTAACTGCTCACAGAGGAAGCAGACACTTTATCCTCTGCCGCAGTTCACTGTAATGTAGAGTACAAAGTCACTGGGAACATAAGAAAGATCATTAATCGGCCTATAACATGCCCGCGACCGTGGCTCCAAAGCAATCTATAATCTGCAGCTGCACATTAGTGAGCGCCATTACCGTGGTCTGCATTAGAATAGAAATATATACTAATCATGTGGTGTACTTGTCATTAGCAATCTAATGGTATATACACTCACCGGCCACTTTATTAGGTACACCATGCTAGTAACGGGTTGGACCCCTTTTGCCTTCAGAACTGCCTCAATTCTTCGTGGCATAGATTCAACAAGGTGCTGGAAGCATTCCTCAGAGATTTTGGTCCATATTGACATGATGGCATCACACAGTTGCCGCAGATTTGTCGGCTGCACATCCCAAAGATGCTCCATACAAGGCAGGATGGATCCATGCTTTCATGTTGTTTACGCCAAATTCTGACCCTACCATCCGAATGTCGCAGCAGAAATCGAGACTCATCAGACCAAGCAACGTTTTTCCAATCTTCTACTGTCCAATTTCGATTAGCTTGTACAAATTGTAGCCTCAGTTTCCTGTTCATAGCTGAAAGGAGTGGTACCCGGTGTGGTCTTCTGCTGCTGTAGCCCATCTGCCTCAAAGTTCGACGCACTGTGCGTTCAGAGATGCTCTTAGGCCTACCTTGGTTGTAACGGGTGGCGATTTGAGTCACTGTTGCCTTTCTATCAGCTCGAACCAGTCTGCCCATTCTCCTCTGACCTCTGGCATCAACAAGGCATTTCCGCCCACAGAACTGCCGCTCACTGGATTTTTTTTCTTTTTCGGACCATTCTCAGTAAACCCTAGAGATGGTTGTGCGTGAAAATCCCAGTAGATCAGCAGTTTCTGAAATACTCAGACCAGCCCTTCTGGCACCAACAACCATGCCACGTTCAAAGGCACTCAAATCACCTTTCTTCCCCATACTGATGCTCGGTTTGAACTGCAGGAGATTGTCTTGACCATGTCTACATGCCTAAATGCACTGAGTTGCCGCCATGTGATTGGCTGATTAGAAATTAAGTGTTAACAAGAAGTTGGACAGGTGTACCTAATAAAGTGGCCGGTGAGTGTATATGTGTGTGTGTATATATACGTGTTTGCGCCTCCGGATAGCCAAGACCAAGATATTCCTTATTGAGAGTTTAAAGCTAATTAACTGAACAAAGAGTTCCCCCAGCCAGACGGGAGCTGTAATTTCATAAGGAGTTATGGACTTATTGTATGTCCTAGCTGTATACCGGTTACATTTTCGAGATCTCTAGAAGAAGCCAAATGCTTGCTTGGGGTCTCTACACGTTCTAGCACCCAGGGGTAGGAAGATACGGAGAACTCTGGTAACAAAGCAGTGTTTGGTCTCCAAGTGTAACGGGGGGCCCAGCCAGATCTGATGGCGCCAAGACCGCTGCCCTATGACCTTCCTTAGAAAAGCTATGATCCATCATAGGTTTTGGAGTTCCAGTTGCCAAAGCAAGTGGGAGGTAAACTAGGACCTTCCCGGCGGTGGGGAGGGGATGTTCTCTGCCAATTGAGATCACGCCGTGCAACGTGTTGGAAGAAACCAGAATTATGACTCTCACACCTCCCATGTGGTTGACAGCATCCAACGGCCGAACATCAAGCCATTAACTGAGTATTGCACAATCTGCTTATGCTTTTGTCCTACCACCTGTATTTGTGGAGCGCCCCGTCAGGGCCGTGGGGTACTCGGTACCGGGTCCAGTTGGCTCAAAGGGGGATGTCACGGTGGCTGACCCGGTCTGTGGCCCTGGGACATCCGTATAAAAGGGAAAGGTCTTTAAAGGGATAGAGTTTGTTCGTGACGCCACCTGTGGTATTTGGTCAGGGTGATCGACGCTGCTTTAAGGGGTCTGCTGGGGTGATGTTATGGCAGCTAGATGGTATACCTTCCCACAGGTGAAGTTATCCCCAGGGCTTCCCAGTGTGTAGATGGTAGAATGGTGAGAGGTGCAGTGAAGAACGAGGACACAAGGTTGCAGTCTCTTTACCTTTTACTGAAGACTTCAGCGTCCACAGTACAGAGCACCAGATCACAGGGCAGGCAGAGTCCGGCCGGTTTGGAGGCAAATCCAGAGTCCCCTTGTCCAGGTGGAAATCAATAGCCTTCCCTTGCGCTGTAGTGGTGTATTCCCTTACTGCATAAGCTTCAAATAAGGTCCACACAGATGTGGTATCTCTCTCTCTGTCCCCCGTAGTCGGATAGGACAAAACCCGTATGACTGGTGTCTTGAGGCTGTTTATAAGGACTCTAGCACGCTCCGGCCTCTGAGGTGCCACCGTGCCTCCTGGATGTATGTGCGGACAGGTAACGTAAAGTTCAGCTGTCCTGCCGGTCTCTGAAGTAAGGCATAGGGGTCCTTACTACCTCGGTATTCCGGCTACCGGTATTCTGCACCTCATATATAGGGAGTTGCCTAGTAAATAGGATCAGAAGCTCCCCCTGGTGGCCTGGGGTGTGAATGTGTTGCATGTTTGTTGTGGTACCTGGATGCCGTTATCCTTCCTTGCCTCCAAACGCAGCATCACTCTCCCCAGGAGGAAAGCAATACCACTGTGACGACCAGGACCCTGGGGCGCCACATTTGCATATCTGACCACTGTGTAGGTATAACCATTGTGTATAGTCTTATTTGCCTTTAAGGCGATTAGATATATAATCTATAATTTAATCTTGGGCTGCTCTTTTATCTTGATCCACGAATCCACACATCCCTGCTGTCTGCTTTAACTTTTCATGCTACCGGGGCTGGTTTCTGGCACGATATAATCCTGTTAACGGACTGGGCTGCAGTCCTACTGGCTGTTAAGGCTCTGTTTTCTAGTGAAAGGGGCCTCTCAAGGTTGTGAGCGAGTGTAGTGTCAGCGACTGCGTGGGCCACATTTTCTCCCTCCCGATACCTCCCTGGACCCCTGTGGACAGGGGGTGTCTGTGTAAAACTGCGCCAAGCTAACCTCACGTGTCCACAGAGGGTGCAGAACGTCACGTTGGTGCAAGTAAGGAGACCGTACATCGTGATCCCTCCGACGTAGTAGTGTTGTCAGGGAGGGGTGGCGAGGTGAGAGTTTAAAGAGCCACCCGGGGCAGGACTTTCCTTCCTAATCAGACGCAGCACAGCCGTCACTCCGGGCCTGTGCGCACCGGGCACCGCCTCTTCTAGTTGCATTATCGTCCCCGGCGCCTGCGCTGTAAGTACAAAGGGAAGCGCAACTGCGCATGCCCGAAAAAAAACCTTAATGCGCAGGCGCCGGGGACGATAATGCTGCAAGAGGAGGCAGCGCGCATAGGCCCGGAGTGACGGCTGTACTGCGTCTGATTAGGAAGGAGAGTCCTGCCCCCGGGACGGTTTCACGGTATGAGGGGGCACATTTTATAAATGTTTATTTCAGCGTGTGCAGGGAGCAAACTGTGCTGCACAAGGTGGCTCTTTTAGTTACAAACGCCTGAGGGGGGTGATAGGTTCCCTTTAAGGATGGTCCCATCATCATACTGTATGGGGTGATGTGGGGGGCACCATTTATACTGTATAGGGGCTACGGGGGCCATTATACTGTATAAGGTGATTTGGGGGAGGACCACATTATTCCCATTATAAGTATTTGGTGTGTAGCGTGGGGTCTGTCACTAACCACCTGTTCTCCATGTGCAGTGCAGTTTATGGCATTCGCTACCTGCCCTCCATGTGTAGTTTGAGGTCTGTCACTCTGTACCTGTCCCCCATGTGTAGTGCCAGGTCTGTCACTCACTACCTATCCTCCATATGTAGTGTGGGGTCTGTCACTCGCTACCTATCCTCCATATGTAGTGTGGGGTCTGTCACTCACTACCTATCCTCCATATGTAGTGTGGGGTCTGTCACTCGCTACCTATCCTCCATATGTAGTGTGGGGTCTGTCACTCGCTACCTGCCCTATGTATTTAGTGCTAGATCTCTCGCTTTTTAAGTGCCCCTTAAGGTGGCCTCGAATTTGAATGCAGATAAACCACTTTCCTAAAAAGAAAACAAAAAAAAAAATTTGTTTGACAATCTGTTAATTCTGTGAAACAAAGAATCAGAAAAATTACAGAATTAAAAAATAAATAATTAGGTAAAGTGTAAAAGTGAGGTTTACTGTGAAGTTGTATATAGACATTGTCATTGGAGCATAAGGCATGATGTAACGACAGAACAGTGAGTGCAGCTCTGGATGTGACTGGATTAACCTGATGTAATAGCAGAATTGTGAGTGCAGCTCTGGATGTGAATGGAGTATATGACATTATTGGTAATGTGTAGTCCATCAGTGAGAATCAAGAGAATGTAGAATTGCTGAATGTGTTCTTCAGCTCTGTATATACCAAAGAGAGCGTGGCAGATGTTGTCGATCCCAGCTCAATACATCATCCTATCTCAGTAATGTGAAATCCATTCTTCACTGAATGCAAATGTTACCTATGAAATGAGAATGAAAGATCTGTCCAGGAGGGGAAAGAAGCCGATTTCTCCAATAAGGTACCTTACAAAGTTGCTTATTTTCATGTGTTGATTTATGAAATAATAATTAAACTGATAGTTATGCTTTAAAGTATCCTGTGCGGTTACCTCTACTATACGGGGACATGCTTATTGGGACCGCTACAAGGGTGAGCTATCACATCCAGCATGTGTGAACATTGGTCTGTTCCTAGGAAAAGGTCTTGCATTAATTGCTTCTTGCTGAAGAAGTCCATTTTCATAAAGGGCTCTAGGCCTCCCAGAGGGGATTCGTCTGCTGGGATCTGCACCGATCGGCAGAATGCAGCCCCATGGGGAATGAATCGAGTGGCTTTCGAGCATGCACACTGTTACTCCATGCTAATGTGCATAACAGTACTTTATTCATTCTATCATGTGGGTCCCATCGGTTGGCACCCACCAACAAGGTGTTTCGTCCATAGCGGCAGACCACGTATGTACAGGTGAATAGAATGGTGAATCAGGGCGCCAAAGTGTCTGTGCACAATCATTCAGCCTGCCTCTGTGCGTCCGAGATTCAGCATGATGCAAGCGAGATGTCACTGCTCGTGATGACCGAGTGTCCTCAGCGTGCTCGAATATGTGCAAGTCCCCACGCCTGCACGTCTCGACTTCTCAACAGCCGCAACACATGCAGGGATTAGCTAACAAACAGGGACGCAAACATATTTTTCAAGCGTGCCAAAGTCACTCGGTTAGTACATGAGCATGCTCGGATAACACCTTATCTGACCATGTTCGCTCATCACTAGTCACTACATCTCGCCTTCTGTACGGGGCCCTCGCACTGTATAGACCCAAGCACCACGTCAGGGGAACAAGGGAAGGTAAATGGTGTTTTTTTTTGTGTGTTTTTTTTTTACTTTTTTAATGCCAATACTTGTGGAGGCCATCATATATTATTCCTAGCACTGGTAGTCCTCGGGTATATACCGTAGTATTTCTGGCACTGGTAGTTCTCAGTGACAATATATAGTAGTCCTGGCACTGGTAGTCCTCGGGTACAGTATATAGTAGTTCTAGCACTGGTAGCCCTCTGGGACGGTATATTGTAGACTTGGCACTGGTAGTCCAAGGGGACTGTATATAGTAGGCTTGGCAGTGGTAGTCCACGGGGACTGTATATAGTAGACTTGACAGTGGTAGTCCTCGGGGACGGTATATGGTAATCCTGGCACTGGTAGTCCTTGGAGACAGTGTATAGTAGTCCTGGGACTGGTAGTCCTCGGGAACGGTATATGGTAATCCTGGCACTGGTAGTCCTTGGAGACAGTGTATAGTAGTCCTGGGACTGGTAGTCCTCGGGGACGGTATATGGTAATCCTGGCACTGGTAGTCCTTGAAGACGGTATATAGTAATCCTGGCACTGGTAGTCCTCAGGGACAGTATATAATAGTCTTGGCACTGGTAGTCCTGGGACTGTATCTGGTAGTCCTCAGGGACGGTATATGGTAATCCTGGCCCTGGTAGTCCCCGGGGACGGTATATAGTAGTCCTGGCACTGGTAGTCCTCGGGGACGGTATATGGTAATCCTGGCACTGGTAGTCCTTGAAGACGGTATATAGTGATCCTGGCACTGGTAGTCCTCAGGGACGGTATATAGTAGTCTTGGCACTGGTAGTCCTGGGACTGTATCTGGTAGTCCTCAGGGACGGTATATGGTAATCCTGGCCCTGGTAGTCCCTGGGGACGGTATATAGTAGTCCTGGCACTGGTAGTCCTCGGGGACGGTATATAGTAATCTTGGCACTGGTAGTCATCGGGGACTGTGTATATAGTAGTCTAGGCACTGGTAGTCCTGGAACTGTATCTGGTAGTCCTCGGGGACGGTATAGAGTAGTCCTGGCACTGGTAGTCCTCGGGGACAGTATATACAGTAGTAGTCTTGGCACTGGTAGTCCTGGGACTGTATCTGGTAGTCCTCGGGGACGGTATAGAGTAGACCTGGCACTGGTATTTGTCGGGGACGGTATATAGTAATCCTGGCACTGGTAGTCCCCGGGGATGGTATATAGTAGTTCTGGCACTGGTAGTCTTCGGGGGACGGTATATAGTAGTCTTGGCACTGGTAGTAATCTTCTAATCCAAGGCTATATAGTATGCCTGTCATTAGTATTGAGTTTTGGCAGTCAAGAATAAATAAAAAAACAAACAAACAAAAAAAAAAACTTCCCCAATGATGTTGATTGGCAGACTGACTGATTCCGTAAGGTTTTTGTGAAAATTCACCTAGTGGTGAGCGCCCGTACTACAACCGACCCGCCCTCCAGAAGACGATTGCTGCTTGTTTCGGATACCCCCTGGTATATCTCGTGCCTCATTAATGTTACAAGCTTAATGAATTTACTTGCTGTACCCTAATAAATCATTTGTCTTTCTTCTGCACTGAGACATAAATGTCACAGTGGCGAGCCGAGCCGGAACGTGGAGACAAATGCTGCCACGTTGCGTAATGGACGAAAGCTGGATGCAAGGTCGTTCTGGGAGCCAAAAAGCTTTTTTTTTTTTTCCTTTTGGAGATCAGTTCATAGAAGTAATCTGGGCTTTATATACAAATATAGAACTAATTAACTGGCAAATATTGCAAGAGGAAGAGCCTGCCTAATTCAGGGCTCCGATAGACAATGCAATTAGTGACATACATAATCATTAATAACCCACTTGGATCTGTGACCATTGCACCCTGGCAGTGTGTACGTAAAGGCGGCCACTGGCAATGACCCAATACTGTGCACAGATCCGCCACACTGTTACCCTCTACTTCAAATATAATAATCTCTCTTTACTGAGCAGTCATAGTAAATTACATTTCTTTCTGTCTCCTGGATGGGGTTTGTTAATAAGGCTTGATCCGGAAGTCTGGGCAAGAATGGCAACGTTGACATTCTCCATCCTTTTTTCACTACCTGCTGGGTCTTTGTCAGCGACGATTCGATTACTACAGTGTAAATAGGTCGACTCCCGGCGCAGAGAGGTGGTCGAGCAGTCGGTGGATCATGGGGGGAGGTGATGGGCGTTTGTGCCATAGGGAATGCAGTGTAGAAACGCTGAACGTATTTACAGTCACATAACCGACAGCATTTTATATACAAAATGCTTTTATAAGATGCAAATGGGCCAATTCATCAATTTGCACTGGATAAAAATGCTTGAAATTCTGCAAAAATGTTGCACTTTTTTGTGCAATGATTATCTAGTTGTGGAATCAGATGGGGGGGGAGGATGGCGTTTGAAGGAGTTTTGTTACACTGCGTGTTTGTCATCTTTTTTAGTTTTCAAGCAGAAAGTGTTTGTGTGTGCGTACGTCTTTTTCATTCGGACTTGAATCTGAATCTGCCTGGAAAAAGCGCCCCCCCCAAAATGGTCGTAATGCACAGCAATGTAAAAACAACATTGCTGTGCACACGTTCAGTATTTTTACTTCTTTTACCGGCTTCTTCCTGAAGCAGTTTTGTGAATGAAACTCCGGTGGCTGCGCCTTTTGGGACTGAAGATGTCGTATACACCTAGCTACGGAGTGTAAGTCTCCTAATTCTCCCCCCGAAATGTTGATGTTTTCGTTCCAAAAACTCAGCAAAACGTCTCTCAAGCTCTCCTTGGCACAGAGAGGTTAAGGTCTACCCAGATCACCGGAGTAGCCTCTAATAATTGCCGATTGCTTGCAAATAATGCCGATGGGAGATACAAACTTGGAATCGGTCAAATCTGAGGTCACGGCAGTTACACAGATACAGGTCAGGGTAGGCAGCAAGTAAAAAATGATGAAGTCCATGCACAGCCCGGGTGAAATCCCAATCTAGAATATGATATTCACAACTTATTGCTTTGGCAAGTTGAAGGTTGACTCGGCAAATAATCATTCAAAGTAGTAGTCCTGCTCCACCAATGTCTGCTTTCGGCTAAGCCAAAAAAATCTGACCCGTTGACCCTTCTTCAGAAACCAGGCATAGCATACACACTTTTCTTTATCAGCCAGAAGCATGAGCGATGGCCGGACATTAGTGACAGTCATGGCAGACTATATTTCATTAAAGTGGCCCATCATGAGAGATTTTCTTTAATGGGAGCCGTAAAGTTAATGGCTGATATTGAATTCCTGTCTCCTGTCTGTTGTAATGTTGCATCGGCTCTTCGTGAATGAATCCTTCTTGATTTTAACCACTGACCTAACAGATTGGTTTGGTTAATTTGTATGTGTCCTCTACATCCCTTTTCCCTGGAGTAACCTGGCACTGCCAATTTTGGATGCAGCCAAGAATAAAATCCTCTATGGTCGGTTGGTGGGAGTTCCTCCGGTAAAGACTTCTAATGAGCTAAAATGGACGGACGAGACGCTTCTTAAGAATCACAAAACCGGTTACGTTCTTTTGTTCTTGTTGTCCTGAATTATTTTACATCGAGAATAATTATCGTCTCGTTGCTTTTCAATTTTGCATTATATACTGTGCCACCATATTGTTCAGTGGTGCGTACAAAGACTCCACACCAGTCTTAAGAATTCTATGAAGCTGTCCCGCTCCGGTTGGGAGCGCCGGTGCTGGTCTGTGCACGAACGTCTGCATGAGTCCTTATTCTCAGCCCCATCACATGAACCAATAATTGTCAGAATGAGAGTTCTTAAAGCTTGTTCCTTTTCATTGTCAGCCTAGGGATGAGCGGACCCGTGGATGTTCGGGCTCATCGGGTTCGATAAACTCTATCCGAACCCTATAGAAGTCATGGGCCTGAACTTTGGTGCTGTAAAAGGTCGGTCTTCCTCTTTACAGTTTAGGGTCGCTCATCTCTATTGTTGACTTGTTTACAAGGGTCAATTAGCTGACAAACGACAAAATTCTCATTTTTTTTCGGCTAATTTGATCTTTTATGTATCCTATATTGGCATCATATCACCCTGTGAAAAAAGGGGATGTGCTGCCGACAGTATGCTCACTGTACTGTCCCCATACAGTTTGCTTTGGCCACATTTAATGCCCTACGGAGAGAACTAATAGGTTATCATCGCTTTGCGTTACGTCTGCCGTATCCAACGCTTTGCCGCGGTCATGTTGTGCTCTTCGTCTCGCTGCTGCTCATTATGTCCTGTGTTAGACTAAAGCAGAAATTAATTGGTATCCCAACGTCCTGACCTATAATAATAATAATCCTGTTCTTTCTTGCTGACCACAGGCGAAGTAAGGCATTTTTTTTTCTTTTTAATATTGCAGTGAAGCAGATCTGTGCTGCCGAGAAGTTTAGCTGTGGAGAGTCCAGCAATAAATGTATCCCAGCCACCTGGCGGTGCGATGGTGAGAGGGACTGTGAAAATGGCGTGGATGAGAAGGACTGTCCTACTGGTGAGTTACAATTAAGATAAAGTTAAAACTAGCTGACTTATTCATAAGCTTGAAAAAAAAAAAAAAGCAAAACGTAGTAAAACTCAAGCTACGACGCTGATCCCAATAATGCCCGATGGACCCTGTTTTCTTACAATTCCAATTGAGATTCTTGGGGTTCCATCACGGATTTCGCTTTTTCATGTGTATATGATATAATATACTGTGTATATGTATATACAGTGTGTGTGTATATGTATATGTGTATATATATATATATATATGTGTGTGTGTGTGTGTGTGTGTGTATATATATATATATATATATATATATATATATATATATATATATATATATATATATATATATATATATATATATATATATATATATATAATTATATAGAGCATAACATGTACATGATGACCCATAAATCTTTGTTAAAGTCAACCCGAAGGATGGGGCAATGCTGCAATTTTGTCCTCGACTGGTCTGAATGGGATTGCATTTTTTAGCACAAGTTGAAAAACTTAGAACCAAAATAAAAAAAATATTGAGCTAGGGCACATGTTGGTATAAGTGAAATGCATAGGTGCGCATTCAAACAGTGGCCATTTAACAAGCAGAAGATAAGATAAAAACAAAAAAGCAAATACCCTGTGGTAAGTAAATAAATAGTAATAGTACTAATAGTACATGTTAATAACATGGGGTACTTGGGTAACATTGTTTTTATCAAGAAAAGTAAAGGCCATCCCACCACGACAAGGTGAACCCAATCGGGATGGTACATAATTCTTGTAGTTCATGATTGAACGTGCTCCTATAAGGTGTTATCTGAGCATGCTCAGGTGCGAACAAAGTGTCTTCAGCGTGCTCGAATAATATGTTCGAGTCCCTGCGGTGGCATGTTTCATGGCTGTTACAGCCGCAACACATACAGGGATTGCTAACAGCTGTGAAACATGCCGCCACGGGGACTTAAACATATTTTTCAAGCACGTTGAAGACACTAGGTTAGCACCGGAGCATGCTCAGATAACTCCTTATCCCAGCAAGTTTGCTCATCAATACTCACTATGTGTTGGAGGATGTCAAAATAGATAAGGTCAGAGCTGGACCTGGGTCCCAACTGTTCAGACACCTGCCCTTGGCAACATATAGAAAAAAAAAGTTGGATTTTTTTACAATATGGTCACAATATTCTGTAACCCTATTCACCTGCACTATGCTGCAAGGTAGCAACAACATAAAGCGATTCTTGGCCGTGTGACCGGAGTCGTGGCCAAAGTTGCAGTGTTTCCCCAGCCTAAAAAGGTTCACATTCTCAGATCTGATCACTGAATATTTTCTTCACAAAATGAATCTTTATTCTTCTAGCCCCAGAATGGTTTAAGTTGCCATGACCAAATCCAGTATGAAGACTGACTCCACGCATTGTTAGATTCCTTCTCGCTCCTTTCTTTACTGTATGTGCAAGTACTTGATATTGGCAGAAAGTTGGGTGGCACTGCTTACAAGACCGCTCCTCTCCAAGTCCCGATTAACGGGACTAGTATTCCCTTTGGTGCTGTCATAATGGAAAAAAACACAAGTAACGAGCATCAAGTTGGTTATAATTGGCGTCTCTTCCTACAACAAATAGACCAGACGCATTTGGCCAGACACCCATGGGTGAAAAAATTCTACATGGATTAAGCAGTCCAGGGCCCCTATGCCACAACAATGGGCAAGTCTGGCATCGAATTGTTTTGGGAAGTAACCCAAGTTTACATAAAAGGCCAGGGTAATCTGGTAATCTACCATGGTAATCACACTGTCTGAATGCTCCTTTCTGGAGCGAGAATAAAACACTACGGACCTGTAGGCTTGAGGTTGAGAATGATGCTTTATAGAGGGTTTACACAATGGCCACTTATATGGTGCCCACCCTCTTTGTAGTTCAGTGATTGTAAGGACTAGGTTTTAACACATCACGGAAAGCATTTACGATATTAATCATCCTATTTCGTTTTTACGGGACTTGTTGAACGCAGTTAGATTTAAGATGACCATTTACTTTCAATAGCTGGTGTCCAAAAATTCAGTAGGCCAACAACTGTTCCTGAACTGTTCCCATATACATGTATGACAATTTTGGATATACAGTACAGAGCAAAAGTTTGGATACACCTTCTCATTTAAAGATTTTTCTGTATTTTCATGACTATGTAAATTGTAAATTCACACTGAAGGCATCAAAACTATGAATTATCACATGTGGAATTATGTACTTAACAAAAAAGTGTGAAACAACTGAAATTATGTCTTCTATTCTAGGTTCTTCAAAGTAACCACCTTTTGCTTTGACTGCTTTGCACACTCTTGGCATTCTCTTGATGAGCTTCAAGAGGTAGTCACAGGAAATGGTGTTCCAACAATCTTGAAGGAGTTCCCAGAGATGCTTAGCACTTGTTGTCCCTTTTGCCCTCACTCTTCGGTCCAGCTAACCAAAAACCATCTTAATTGGGTTCAGGTCTGGTGACTGTGGAGGCCAGGTCATCTGGCGTAGCACCCCATCACTCTCCTTATTGGTCAAATAGCCCTTACACAGCCTGGAGGTGTGTATGGGGTCATTGTCCTGTTGAAAAATAAATGATGGTCCAACTAAACGCAAACCCGATGGAATAGCATGCCGCTGCAAGATGCTGTGGTAGCCATGCTGGTTCAGTATGCCTTAAATTTTGAATAAATCCCCAACAGTGTCACCAGCAAAGCACCCCCACACCATCACACCTCCTCCTCCATGCTTCACGGTGGGAACCCGGCATGTAGAGTCCATCCGTTCACCTTTTCTGCATCGCACAAAGACACGGTGGTTGGAACCAAAGTTCTCAAATTTGGACACATCAGACCAAAGCACAGATTTCCACTGGTCTAATGTCCATTCCTTGTGTTCTTTAGCCCAAACAAGTCTCTTCTGCTTGTTGCCTGTCCTTAGCAGTGGTTTCCTAGCAACTATTTTACCATGAAGGCCTGCTGCACAAAGTCTCCTCTTAACAGTTGTTGCAGAGATGTGTCTACTGCTAGAACTCTGTGTGGCATTGACCTGGTCTCTAATCTGAGCTGCTGTTAACCTGCGATTTCTGAGGCTGGTGACTCGGATAAACTTATCCTCAGAAGCAGAGGTGACTCTTGGTCTTCCTTTCCTGGGGCAGTCCTCATGTGAGCCAGTTTCTTTGTAGTGCTTGATGGTTTTTGCCACTGCACTTGGGGACACTTTCAAAGTTTTCCCAATTTTTCGGACTGACTGACCTTCATTTCGTAAAGTAATGACGGCCACTTGTTTTTCTTTACTTAGCTGCTTTTTTCTTGCCATAATACAAATTCTAACAGTCTATTCAGTAGGACACAGATCAGCTGTATATCCACCAGACTTCTGCACAACACAACTGATGGTCCCAACCCTATTTGTAAGGCAAGAAATCCGACTTATTAAACCTGACAGGGCACACCTATGAAGTGAAAACCATTCCCGGTGACTACTAGTGATGAGCGAATATACTAGTTACTCAAGATTTCCCGAGCACGCTCAGGTGTCCTCCGAGTATTTTTTAGTGCTCGGAGATTTTCATCACCTCAGCTGAATGATTTACATCTCTTAGCCAGCATAAGTACATGTGGGGATTCCCTAGCAATCAGGCAACCCCCACATGTACTTATGCTGGCTAAGAGATGTAAATCACTCAGCTGCAGCGATGAAAACTAAATCTCCGAGCACTAAAAAATACTCTGAGTTCACCCGAGCGTGCTTGGGAAATCTCGAGTAATGAGTATATTCACTCATCACTAATGACTACCTCTTGAAGCTCATCAAGAGAATGCCAAGAGTGTGCAAAGCAGTCATCAAAGCAAAAGGTGGCTACTTTGAAGAACCTAGACTATAAGACATATTTTCAGTTGTTTCACACTTTTTTGTTAAGTATATAATTCCACATGTGTTAATTCATAGTTTTGATGCCTTTAGTGTGAATGTACAAATTTAATAGTCATGAAAATACAGAAAAATCTTTAAATGAGAAGGTGTGTCTAAGCTTTTGCTCTGTACTGTATGTGTATGTTGTTTTTTTTCTCTCGATTGGTAGAGGGGAAAAGGCAATGCCGGCCACCACTGGTGATGAAATTCTTCATGCCCTTTCCTTATTCCACCACCACATGCCCAACATAGTCTTTCGGGAGATAATCAGAAGGTCACCACTGAATAGTTGGCAGGTATGACCGTGTTCCTGTGCAGCCCAATTATATGGGGGAATGAGGTAACTATATGTTCCCTGGTGGTCTGTTGAAAAAATTATACCTGGTGTGTGTACTCGCCTTTACAAGTTCTGGAAGTGTGTCCGGTTGTTAAGAAAGTTGTCAGTGGAGTCTGGGGCCATCACTGCCTTTTTGAGTCTCCTCTTGTCCTCCACCCGGTTGAATGGTATAAATGGTTCCCGGTGACTGTAATGAGCAGTCGCGAATTCTACGTTTTGGTCCTTTACATAAGAGTCATACTGTAGTTTGCTGGATTTCAGGCATGCAAGAAAAGACTGACCCCCCACTGAACACAGTGATGGCTATAACTGGCTGGTAGTCAGAAAAAGGGTCAAGGTAAAACTAGAGGAAGAAACTATTTACACCACATTAGCATTCACGGTGGTCACTTCTTTAATTAGTAGTGTAAGTCTATATTTCCATGTAGCATAAACGCTGTGATTTTCCTACTGCGTTTTTTCGGCAGGTTTTGAAGAAAAAAAAATTTACGTTTTTTTTTTTGTGTGTGTGTGTGCAATTTTACAGCGTCGTTAAATGCACAGTGAGGTTTAATAAAGTCACATCCGCTGTGATTGAACTGTTAAATGCTGCAAATTTTCCGCATGGAAAAATACAACATAAATTTTATTTTTTTTTTTTAAAATGCAGTATTTACAGTTAGATTCCCTAAACTATTCCCTAGAGAAATTAAATTCCCTACTGCACCTCTGTGAATAGCTGGTGGTTTGTGATGAGGGTACCCTGCTGATAGGCAATCACAAGAAGTCCAGCGACACTCCAGGATTATCAGAACATAAGTTCCTAATTTGAAAATGTAAATGTCACGAGTGTGTCATGTCCTCCTGGGACATCTGGGGTTAGAAGATCACTACGTATTGTGAATTACAGAACTTCCATTTAGCCACTTTAGTGTGTTTGTGTCCCATATTAAATAGATTTTGTTTCCTTTGGTGCTGAAGAGGTTAATGTCCCTTTCTATGCTGGTCAGAAATTTGCAGCTCCGTTTCAGCTGCTTCTGATCTGGTCATTACCTCTCCCTTTTAAATCTGGCAAAACCTTCTGTCTTGCCAGTGAAAGCTTAGCTTTGCTTCTTGGCGACGCTGTGTGGAATTGGAGAACGTTGTTGCTCCTGGAGATTGTTGTGTGCCGTATTTGGGTGTATTCTTTCCTCGCTGGCACATTCCTATCCCTCCCTATATAACTCTCTATCTTTGGTGAGTGTTTGTATGTTTATTACTTTATCCCTGTTTTGTCTTTGTGTCTTGTTTAGCTTTTACATTTTTGTCCCATGCCTCCTGGGGTGGGGGAGGGGACAGATCAGAGTTTAACAGGAGCATAGTAAGGTCGAAGACTTGGGCCTCTCTACCTTCAAGAGTACCCCCGGGACATGGATAGTTAGGGCCCCAGTTTCAGGGACAGTTCGAGGCCCCCCTTCCTTACCGAAGACTGTCTCAGCGTGACAGTAAAAGTTTTGATGAGAAAACAAAACTTTGGCAGTTGAGCTGAAACCTCCAATGAAATCAGAACTTACAGCCCGCCCGCCTTATTGCCCGTGATAGGGATTAATATACCCGCATGGCAGACATCAAATGCAGCATGGACTGTGGGAGCTGTCTACTTGTCCTGAGCATTTTACTTCTGTCAGATCTCGCCTCATGCAGCTGGCTTTGTATAAAACATCACAGGCTCAACTCATATATGTTTTATGGAGGAAAAAAAACAAAAAAACAAAACTTGGCACCAAATTCTCTGTCTACACAGTGAATGCAGATCAGGGTACGCTGAAGGTGTACCTAAACGAGGGCTCCCCGAAGACTGCAGATTACTAAAATGATGAGCAAAACACACTGGCAGGAGCATTAAATATACAAGATTCATTTGAGAATATGCAGATTAGGACGTTGGAAGGAAAAAATCCACATTTAGCTAAAAGTAAACAGCTCCTTACGGGGAGGCAAATCCGCACATACAGATACATGTCCAGTTGCCGTAGGCTAGTCGGCTACTTATTCAGGCTCTGCTAAATTGCAGAAAGAGGAATGGATAATATCAAGATGGATTTTGATTTTTTTCAATTTTGGATTCCTGATTTAAGGCTTCTACTAGTGCCCTCCAATTTGTGGTTCTCCAGCTGTTACAAAACTTCAGGTTTTACAACTGCTGTAAAGTCATGCGTTGAACATCTCTGGCATATACCAGTGGTGCCCAACTGGACTGCCAAACCAACATGGTTTTTGAAGTTAATCATAAAGCTTATTAAATTGGGAAAATCACAGATCCGAACTTCTGGCTTTTACTTCACAATTGAAGCTTGCTACAATATTTCTGAACATCGAAAAGTCACTGTGCCCCTATTGATTGGCGGCTGGATGAATGCCGGGAAACAGTTCATCGATGACCTTAGAAAAAAAGTTGGTTCCAGCTTAAAATTTCTAATATTGACTACAAGAGATTTTATTTCCGTTGAACGAAAGCTATTAATTGAGCTGCTGGAGTGGTCCACGCCAGTCTTAATCTACTGGTTACTACAGTGGTGCATTCCAGCCATGGTCTGACAGTTACTGGAATGATCCAAGCGCCAGCTTTTGTCTATGGGTTACTGGAGTGGTCCATGTTAGGTATAGTCTACTAGTTACTAGAGTGGTACAGGCTAGCCAAAGGATACCGGTTACTGGAATGGTTTATGCCAACCATAGTGCTGGAAACTGGAATAGTTCATGCTAGCTATAGTCTGTGGTGTTACTGGAGTGGTCCATACCCACTACATTCTATGAGTTACTGGGGTGGCCAAGGCCATCTATAGTCTGTGGGCTACCAGAGTGGTGCAGGCTACCCATAGTCTACTGGTTGCCAGAGTGGTTCATGCTAGCCATAGCCTATTGGCATTTGGCTTAATTCATGACTCATCGTCCTCTGGCAACTGTTTTTGTATGAGTCCACCAACCACAAGATAACCTGTTTCTGGAGGGACACTAACCATGTCCATCAGCTATGTTTCTCCTGGGCCAAAAGCCAACAAATTTAAAAGGGCGGGTAGGATCCAATGCTCAAAAAAGCTTTGGACTGATGTGAGGAGTGCTTTGCCAACTAAGGAGATGTCCACTACCTCCAAATATATACTGAATAGAAACAAAATTATTTATGTTCTCTTGGATTTGTGGTGCCATCCAGGGAGCTGTAAAGTGACTTGTCTCTCGTTTGTTTGCTTCCTCCTGATTAACCATGGGTGGGGCTGCTGCTATTTAAGCTTCTGTATCTTCCACACTGCTAGTTATTAAGTTCAGCTTAGCCTGGTCCACATACCTGCTCTCTGGTTCGGTGTTGCTATTTTGATCATTCAACCCCACATGATGACCTTTCTTGCCGCCAGCTTGCTCCACTAGTCAGCAGCCTACTCCGTGGTCCCAACCCAGAAGCCCATATCCATGTAAAGGGTTTAGAGTGAAGTCCAGGGCAACCCCTGGGATCTGGTAAACAGAGTGGCTAGCGCCAAGCCTGGTTATGGAAGCCCTATTAAGAGCTGCCAGGCTACTATGAACACTAACACTCGGACATATCCCTGGCAATCAGTCTTAATTGGTGACTTCATGAATGCATACTGGAACTCACCGCTTACTCTGCACCTCCACCGGAGACTTAAATACCTACTACACTTTCCGAAAAGCCCACACAAATTAGGGAAATTCTGCCACCTTGCACTAAAGGGGTAAGCAACAACATCTACATTTTGGTTGCAACTGTGAAAAGTCTGGATTTCAGATACCTGCATGCCCAAGTCAACTGCTGCCAGAAAAGTGCCACAGTGTAAGTGGGTCCAGGGATGCCCACCAAGGCACACAGGTATTTCCCTTTTGATTGTGCAAAATGTTTGATACCTATATGTTTATCTAGAAAAATCTGTGCACCTTAAGGCTTTTATTGAGTTTCTGCTACAAATTTTGTTGATGTCCTCGTAACTAAAGAGCTCGATTCACCTTTCCTAAAATGCTGTATTCCTATGAAAGTCACTATTATTAATGATGGGCCTCTCACCCAGGGTGAAGTATGTCGCTAAGCATGAGTGCCCGCTTCTTGGTGCCCTACATCTTGAATCCATTAACATTTTTTCATTTTGACGATTTGTGGTGGTGGTCTTGGGCATGGCATGGTTATATAAACAATCTGTTATTGACTGACACCAAGGGTGAGATTGTACGCTGGAGCCCTGGATAGCAGCGTAAATAGATATCCTTATCCAAAAGGTTTCCTTTTTTTTTTTTTTGTGAGTAAAAAAAGCTGGTGGTCTCCGACCAGTTATTGACTATTATTAGGAACTTTGATAAAATCCCTGTAAAGAATCCGTATCCTCTGACACTCATCCCTGATCTGTGTAACGAGTTGTTGGGAGCCTGTTGGTTCACCAAACTAGACCTCAGGGGGTATAATTTGATCAAGGATGGGGAAAACTGGAAGACAGTATTGCCTTTTGGGTTTACGAACACTCCAGCTGATTTTTACCAAAGTTTTTTTAATGCCCTATTCTGAGATATGAGATTAATTTGAGCTTTTCAATTTTGATGACACCTTGTTTTTTCTCCACCTGATTTTGAGTATCGCGTACAATATTTATGTACTGCGCTTCGAAGACCATTCCTTGTTTGTGAAACTTTGTAAACTTCCTGAAGCATATCTAATCTGTCAGTGTTTTTTTTTTGTATGAATCCCTCTAAATTTCAAGCCATTTAAAGATTGGGTTCAGCCCAAATCTGTGAAAGCTTTGCAGCGCTTTCTTGGGTTCACTGACCACAATCACAAATTTGTAGGAAACGTTTCCAAAATGGCCAAAACTTTGACTCAATCTCTTCCCGACATATGGTGCAAATCGGAAGTAGATGTATGGAGCGCGCTCAGAGGCTGAGCCAGCCCCATTCCTGGCAGATGATGGCTGTGCTATTCGGCCATCATCTGCCTCTAACAGCAGCTAGTGGAGCGGAGCATTGCCTTAACTCCTTAATCGCAGCTTTCAGTCTCTGACAACGGCATTTAATACCCAGGAAATGGGGGAGCCTGCCATTCTACCCACCCACAACTCGATCGCTGAGTGCCGACACCAGGGGTCTGCTTGAGGGTAAAAGTGAACTGCTATGCCATTTTGAGCTGAAATGTCAAAGGTGCTGACGAGATCTGCAAGGAGCTTGTATGTTCTCCCCATGTTAGGTGGTTTTCCTCCGGGTTCTCCGGTTTCCTCCCACATTCCAAAGACATACTGATGGGGAATTTAGATTGTGAGCCCCAATGAGGACCGAGTGCCCCATGCTTTTCACATAGCTTATTATTTATATCTTTTCTTATGTATGGAGAGCTGTATTTTATTTTTATTCTGGTCTGGGTTACATGTGATATTTCATCTCTGTTTTTTTTGTGATTGTGGTTAGGTGGGACTCTATTTTGTAATCTATTTCTGTAAATTTGGCGATACAAAAGGAAACCAAGCGATGTGAATTAGTCCAGTTATTCATTGCACTATGAATCCTTTTTTTTTTTTTTTCCCCATAGTTACCATTACTGTAGCAAATCACAGGCCAAGCTCCTGCGCCTCAGAACAAATCTGCGCGTGTTTGTGGAGGACGCGCTCTTGGCGTTTTTTATTATTTGATTTTGGATTTTCTCCATTCTTTTGCTATTGTACGTTGCTGGCTTGTTCATAATCGTTGCCATGGTGACCGGCTCTGATACGGGGAGGACCCCCACATCCCCAAAGCACGTGTCCCTTTGTCTCCCTAGAAAGATTAAATGACTGACTGGCCGGGAGTCATGTGACGTGACACGAGGTCACTGCTCCGGAGATACTCCCCCATCTTTAACCCTTCTGTCCCTCTGCATCAGTGATTGTCCCCCCCCACCCCCGGTGCATTGTTCCTGAGTGTTGGCACATGGTGGTCATTGCTAATAATTTTAGATCTGGTAGATCAGTAGCTGTGGGATTATTTTTCAATGAGATAAAAAAATGTAAAAAGAAAAGCTCTCAAAAATGGAAAAAAATAATAGTAAAAATCAGAACTCTACTTGTTCATGCATCTATGGATTTCAAAAGGCAGCATGCTATTCTCCAGTTCTCCTGCGGGGGCGCTGCAGAGAAGTTCAACACTTTCCTAATGTGCCCATCAATCATAGCTGGATTATGTGATCAGCTTTTCTTTTTTTTTTTTTTCTTTTTGGTGGGGGGGCTCTTCTAATAAAATGAGATTGCCCAAAGCAAATAACCGCTTTTACCTCTCTCTGCCAAGGACAAGTCATTGGCAGTATTGAATTCTTAAAGGAGGGGTCGAGTGAAATCAAGTTATTGCCTATCCGCAGGATAACTTGCTGATCAGTGGCGGTCCAACAGCTGGGGCCAGCAGAACGGGGGGAGCCTTTACCCCCATGAGAATGGAGCGGCATTGCACATGCTCCATTCATTACCTATAGGAACCCCGATCGTCGCAATTGACTTTTTTTTTCCAGCAGCTCCATAGAGAAGTAATGAAGCAGCGGTCAGGCGTCCGAACTGCCGCACCTTTTAGTAACGGTATAAAAGTTCCTTGATTTGTACTGGTCCCAGTGATCCCCACCAATCAGCAGTGAATATTCACTGGTCCTGGCAGGAAGTGTATGTGCACACGTTAAGGATTTTGGTGCAGGAACAATGCAGTGTAAAATAAGCATGTTTTATTACTTGTTTTTTTGGTGCAGATTTTTTCCCCACTCATTAATATGGGTGAAATCTGCAGCAAAAACGCCAAAAGAATTAACATGCAGCAGATTTATATCTGCAAGGAAGAAATCAGCAATGTGTGCATGAGACTTCAGGAACCTCATTCACTTTGCCGACATCAGGAAACTTCAGGTTTTATGAAAAAACACGACGTGTGCACTCAGCCTATGTTGGTAAAGAAACAATTTTTTATTTTTTTTTGTAACTGCACAAATATGCATTTTATATCAGCCAGCCACATTCATGGCCTCTTTGCTAGCAGTGGTCCTCGTACTTTGGATTGACCGCAATAACAGTGACTTCTGCAGTGCTGCTAGCACAGTGCCTGCCATGGATGGAGGGGAAGAGCAGGAGACTGTAGCGCCACCTACCGGAAGTACGTGTCTGTGCAGTTGGAGATTCTGGTTTGGCTTCATAGCCAGTCATGTGGCAAGGCTCTGTAAAAACTCAATATTGACTTCTAAGATTGCATCTTCCTATAGGTGGCGCTAGAGACTTTGGGTGGGAACATTTGTGGAGTCGGAAAGGAATTTTTTTCCCCAATGTGGAGCTTACTGTTTCCATGTGTTTTTTTTTTTGTTTGTTTGTTTTTCTTTTGCCTTCCTCTGGATCAACATGTAAGGTTAGGCTATGGGTTGAACTAGATGGACTTAGTCTCCCTTCAACCTTAAAAACTATGTAGATTCATGAAGGACACTATTTTTGTGTGCGTGCACAAAAAGGGGCGCAGCGGGATTTAGGTTGTGGCTTCGCTTTAAAAAAAAAAAAAAAAAAAAGTAAAGCAAGAAAATTTTTTTTTATAAAGGAGTCTGATTTACATGTGATCATGAGCTGTAAACGTCACATTCTTACTGTGTATACCGCCTGTGGTGCACTTCTGACTACCGCACTACTGTACAGGCTCATGTTGGTTCCCATCACCCTCTTCATTGTCCGCTGACTGTCACCTGATTTGGCTCCTGTGTTACTGCTCCCTCCAGTGGTTATTTTCTTGTACTGCATTCTGCTTGAATGTGGGGAGGAAGTTTGTTGAAACAGTTAAACTACTTGCAGGTCAGTAAAAGAAAGTTTCTAAAACTGTTCTGTTGCCACTTTGCCAGGATTTATGGCTCATTCTGTACTTGTTTCCCTATGATTTGTACATACCCCTTGGCCTTTAAATCCTGTGTCCTTTTTCTGGTTGTACTTTTTCAGGGTAGGGTTAATGCAGAGGATCCCAAATATTGTTTCCGAGGTGAAAATGTACATCATACATACTCCTGTAAACATATACACACAGTCTAGGCTCAAAATATGTCCACCTGTAATGCTTCTCCTGGGACTTATAGTTCTATTTTATAGAATTCATTTGAAATAGAACGCATTGTAATTTTTTTTTAAAGAATAAATAAACTTGTTTTATTAGAAAGTTCTGGATCCGACTATTTTGGATTACATTCTGCAAGTTGGCTTGAGGATTGCCTGCGCAAACAGCACAGGAGTGCAGTATATGCATGTATATCTATCTATCTATCTATATAAAATCTATACTAGATGGTGGCCCGATTCTAACACATCGGGTATTCTAGAATATGAATGTAGTTTGTTTATGAAAATTTAAGAATAATGCAATGAATACACAGGATTCGCCCGGCCGGCCGCGACCAATCAGAGAAGCCAGGGCCGGCTCCAGGTTTTTGACGGCCCCGGGCGAAAGAGTCTTAGTGGGCCCCCCCGTTTAACACATACCACAATTCATGATGCACAGATACAGCAGAGAAATCTAGCACAGCCCCGTAGCGTATAGCACAGCCCACGTAGTATATAGCACAGCCCACGTAGTATATAGCACAGCCCACGTAGTATATAGCACAGCCCACGCAGTATATAGCACAGCCCACGTAGTATATAGCACAGCCCACGCAGTATATAGCACAGCCCACGTAGTATATAGCACAGCCCACGTAGTATATAGCACAGCCCACGTAGTATATAGCACAGCCCACGCAGTATATAGCACAGCCCACGTAGTATATAACACAGCCACGCAGTATATAACACAAGCCCAAGTAGTATATAGCAGTGTGGGCACCATATCCCTGTTAAAAAAAAGAATTAAAATAAAAAATAGTTATATACTCACCTTCCGGCGGCCCCCGGATCCAGCCCAGGCCTTTAGCGATGCTCCCGCCAGGTCCGTTCCCAGTGATGCTTTGCGGCAATAACCCGTGATGTAGCGGCCTAGCGAGACCGCTACATCCTCTGGGGTCATTACTGCAAAGCATTACTGGGACCGGAACATCACGAGGATCGGAAAAAGCTGCCAGGGACGCCGGAAGGTGAGAATATCACGATTTTTTTTTTTATTATTATTTTTAACATTATATCTTTTTACTACTGATGCTGTATAGGCAGCAACAATAGTAAAAAGTGAAGCGGTGTTTAAATCCCACCCCAATATGGCCACAGTGTGTGTGTGTGTGGATATATATATATATATATATATATATATATATATATATATATATATATATATATATATATACATACATATATATACACTAGATGGTGGCCCGATTCTAACGCATCGGGTACTCTAGAATATGTATGTATGTACACTCACCGGCCACTTTATTAGGTACACCATGCTAGTAACGGGTTGGACCCCTTTTGCCTTCAGAACTGCCTCAATTCTTCGTGGCATAGATTCAACAAGGTGCTGGAAGCATTCCTCAGAGATTTTGGTCCATATTGACATGATGGCATCACACAGTTGCCGCAGATTTGTCGGCTGCACATCCCAAAGATGCTCCATACAAGGCAGGATGGATCCATGCTTTCATGTTGTTTACGCCAAATTCTGACCCTACCATCCGAATGTCGCAGCAGAAATCGAGACTCATCAGACCAAGCAACGTTTTTCCAATCTTCTACTGTCCAATTTCGATGAGCTTGTACAAATTGTAGCCTCAGTTTCCTGTTCTTAGCTGAAAGGAGTGGTACCCGGTGTGGTCTTCTGCTGCTGTAGCCCATCTGCCTCAAAGTTCGACGCACTGTGCGTTCAGAGATGCTCTTAGGCCTACCTTGGTTGTAACGGGTGGCGATTTGAGTCACTGTTGCCTTTCTATCAGCTCAAACCAGTCTGCCCATTCTCCTCTGACCTCTGGCATCAACAAGGCATTTCCGCCCACAGAACTGCCGCTCACTGGATTTTTTTTCTTTTTCGGACCATTCTCTGTAAACCCTAGAGATGGTTGTGCGTGAAAATCCCAGTAGATCAGCAGTTTCTGAAATACTCAGACCAGCCCTTCTGGCACCAACAACCATGCCACGTTCAAAGGCACTCAAATCACCTTTCTTCCCCATACTGATGCTCGGTTTGAACTGCAGGAGATTGTCTTGACCATGTCTACATGCCTAAATGCACTGAGTTGCCGCCATGTGATTGGCTGATTAGAAATTAAGTGTTAACAAGAAGTTGGACAGGTGTACCTAATAAAGTGGCCAGTGAGTGTATATAGCAGCCACTTAGTATATAGCACAGGCCACGGAGTATACAGCACAGGCCACGGAGTATACGGGAGCCATGTAGTATATAGCAGACAAATACTACGTGGCCTGTGCTATATACTATGTGGCTGCTATATATATATATATATATATATATATATATATATATATATATATATATATATATATATATATATATATATATATATATATATATATATATATATATATATATTTATTATACATACATATTATAGAATACCCGATTCGTTAATACAGGCCACGCAATATATAACAGTGGCCACACAGTATATAACACAGCCCACGCAGTATATAGCAGCCACGTAGTGTATATATAACACAGGCGACGTAGTATATAACACAGGCCACGCAGTACACAACACAGCCCACATAGTATCTAACACTGGCCTCGTACTATAACGCTGCCCACGCGGTGTATAGAACGCTGCCCACGCGGTATATAACGCTGCCCACGCGGTATATAACGCTGCTCACGTAGTATATAGCAGTGTGGGAACATATCCGTGTTAAAAAAAGATAATTAAAACAAAAAATAGTTATATACTAGATGACTATTCTATACTACATGACTTAGCGGTCTCGCAAGACCGCTAAGTCTTCTGGGTAATTTTGCAAAGCATCTCTGGTAACGGAAGATGGTGACCGGTGCGAGCGCATCATCGGACTACGGAGGGTGAGAATAGCAGGTTTTTTGTTTTTTTATTTTTAACATTAGATCTTTTTACTATTGACACTGCATAGGCAGCATCAATAGTAAAAGGTTGGGGACACACAGGGTTAATAGCAGCGGTACGTTACCACTGGCATTAACCCTGTGTGAGGGGATTATGGAGCGGGCGCCAGGCACTGACTGCGGGGGAGTAGGGGAGGGACTAATTGGACTGTGCCAGTCGCTGATTGGTCTCGGCAGCCATGACAGGCAGCTGGCGAGACAATCAGCGGGATTTCCGTGACGGAAGTTGCAGACAGAAAGACGGAAGTACCCCTTAGACACACACATATATATATATATATATATATATATATATATATACACACACACACACACACACACACACACACACACACACACACACACACACACACACACACACACACACACACACACACACACACCAAGCTGCACTACCTGCCTTCGCCCGGGTTAATGACTGCTGTTAGCAACATAGAATGTGTTAACAAAAATTTATTCTGCACACAAAAACCACAAAACAAATACGGTAGATAGAAATGTAATTATTAAAAGGCAAAAACTAAGTTCATTGGCTCTTCGAGGAAGCTGCTGCTGTTCTCATGTGTGTCAGCCTTGTTTCTCGGTCTTCACATTTTTCATTGGCCCGTAATGCAGCTTTTCTTTTCGCATCAGCTGACATTCGTGCCATGGAATTCCTTTTCTTATGAGGCATTATTGTGGTAAAAATAGTCTGTAACTGGCAGTTTCTATATCCTCTCACATAGGTTATGAGACTGACATCAGCCTTTCCAACAACACACCCTAACTGACATGCTATTACCTCACTCAAGCTTTGTTATACTGAGAATGTCCTTTGTTGCCTATGTTAACCAATCAGAGCTCGGATTAATAAACTGTAGCAAAATAGAAGCTGAGCTGTGATTCGTTGCTATTGGCAGCCTGGTAAATCCCCAGCCCACAGGAAGCCCTCCCCCCTGGCAGTATATATTAGCTCACACATACACATAATAGACAGGTCATGTGACTGACAGCTGCCGTATTTCCTATATGGCACATTTGTTGCTCTTGTAGTTTGTCTGCTTATTAATCAGATTTTTATTTTTGAAGGATAATACCAGACTTGTGTGTGTTTTAGGGCGAGTTTCATGTGTCATGTTGTGTGTTGAGTTTTGTGTGGCGACATGCATGTAGCAACTTTTGTGAGATGAGTTTTATGTGGCGACATGCGTGTAGCGAGTTTTTGTGTGTCGAGTTGCATGTGACAGGTTAGTGTAGCAAGTTGTGTGCAGCAAGCTTTGCGCGTGGCGAGTTTTGCACGTGGCGAGTTTTATGTGTGGTGCGTTTTGAGTAGGTGCAAGTTTTGTGTGAGGCAACTTTTGCCAAGTAGATAACCATTTATAGATCCATATTTTTTATTTTTGGTACGGAGCATGCCCGGAACACTAAAGGAGTCCAGCGAGACGTGTAGGTAAAACAGATCCATTAAAGACCATTCAAAAACAGAATTCAAACTTTGGTTTCCATTTTTCCATCTGTTTTTGCTCTCTTTGTAATGGATGCATTTTTCTTTTTAAATATTGGATCCATTACAAACTAATGACATCTGGACATGTGAACAGAGCCTTACTGTATTGGTATAATCATCTTTTTGTTTTTTCTTAAACATTTGGCAAAACCTCTGGCGTTTCATGCATCTTAGCATGATCATTTGGACAAAAGTCATGAAATTATGCAATTCCCATTTGCTTTTGGTCTGGTCACCCATGGGTACAATGCCCCATTGCCAAAAAGATTCCAGATGAAAATTTAACTCCCTCACCCCATCAATCGACAGGGCAGCTATCTCTCCTGCCCCCCCCCCATATACATGAACTTTCACATGTTTTCAAGGGCCGCAGTGTATCTCGTGTAAAACAAATGTTGGGGTGATAAAATTCTACCTGCCCAATCCTTATATCCCCTAACATTATCCCTCGGGAGACCCCCATACATATTAGACCGACAACATTCCCCCTTTAGAAATTCATGTTATTTTCTGACTGAAAATTCCTATTTTATGTATGTACAGATACTTAAAAAAAAAAAAAAAACATCAGAAGTCATATCTTTTTATTATAGACATATTTTTCGGCAACATATATATATTTTTTTTCAATTTTCATGTTTATCCTAAAAAAATTTAAAATAAAATGATGAAAAAAAAAAATCCAGTTTTCACTTGCACGAACATTTAGTGGTCAACTTCAGACTTCTTTCTCTCTTTACAGAACAACTCCTGTCCATTTGCGGTTTCTGGGATTGCAGTTCTTCCACTTTCAAATGAATAAGCTCAAGTGCAATACCAGACTTGACCAAATAACCACAGATGGCGCCGTCTCAATCACAGAAGATTTTAGCTGCCAGATCACTCTTTATGTAAGGCCTGCGCTCATTTATTTAGTTAAGATGCAAACTAGACATTGTGGTTAGATGAGGACCGTAACAGATTCTCTGGCCACTGAATTAGTGGTTTTCGGTCACTGGCAGGTACAACCCTGATCTTAAATCCCTCTTCCTTGAGGAAGTCTAGCTTGAGACGTTTTTCATTTACTACGCTGTCTGGGTCGTCCATGTAACGCGCGATCTCTGGACTCTCCACCTCCCATTCTACCTCTCTGTTTTCTAGCACATCCTGAAATTTATTCCAAACCTCCTTCATGGCTTTGAGTTCTTGAGTCACGTGGCTATCTTCTTTCTTAAGAGGTGGAAATACATCACTTCCAAAGCGATAGTGTCTCTTGGTGCTATTTAGGATCTCTGCCATCCAGGCGCCATACTTGACAAATATCAGAATGGTGCAGCCCTCGTTCTCCGCCAACCCGGGAACCAAATATCTGTTTCGCAGGACTTGGTCCTTCAGAAGAGCTAAAGCTTCCTTCAATTTGCTGTCCCACTGAAATGTACGATCTTGATTGGTTAGTTTGTTTAAAGTTTTGCTGAAAATGCCAAATCCTGGAGTATATTGGCTTGCATCCCTCAAACAGCCCAGGATTGACCGCAATTCGCTTGCATTTCTAGGCTCTTTCATATACTTTACCTTCTGTATAAAATCCCTGCCCAGCGTAACTCCATCTTCAGTTACTTCTCTCCCTAGAAACTTCACCGCCGGCTGGCAAGTTTGGCACTCTGCTGGGCGTATTTCAAAGCAATTGTCTCTCAGATGGTGCCATAACTTGTCTGTGAATTCTCTACACTCTTTCTCCGTTTCTCCTGAAATTAAGATGGTATCTATGTAGTAGGTCACACGCTTCCTCACGTTCCCGGGCAACTTATCAAGTACCTTCTCCAGAGCGTCACTAAGTCTAGTGTTCTTATTTTGGAACCTTCCAGGCAACCTGTTCCAGACGTATTGTTTGCCCAGGAAAGTAAAGGCTGTTCTGTACTTGGTGTAGGTGTCTAGAGCTACTTGCCATTCTGCATAGAATAGGTGAATGACCGAATAATACTTCCCCAGGATTATACCTTCAATGGCTTTTGGCACGTTCTCCCGTGGGTGGGTAGACTCCTTCACCGAACTTTTATTCAAGTCCTTATAATAGAATTTAATTTTGACCTTATCATTTGGTTTCTGAGCAAGTGAAATGCAAGAGTTGCAGACACTGTTGCATCGTTCAACCAACCCATTTCTGACCCAACTAGCGATGACTTTCCTGGCGTCATATAATAGTTCCTTTCTTAAATATCCTTGATGAAAACTGCTGGGATCCGAGACTTCTTCTATTACCACAGGAGGGACATCGATCACGTAACCTTGGTGCCCATAGTTCTGCATCAAACCGAGATCATGAAGTTGCTTCCATCCAATTACGGTTTTTGGAATGCAGTCTACATATATGATCTGCTCATTGGTTGCTTGGTCGTTAATATAAATCTGGCCTAAGACAAATCTTCCATTTGCTTTTTTCTTTCCATTTTGGAGAGCAATATTGAGGTCTTTTCCTAGGAACATTTCTCCTGCTGGACATACATTCAGGATGGTGTAGAACGAATGAGGATCCGCTATTGCTGTTATTTTCATTTCATTTCCATTCACACTTATTTTCACGGTCATGGTCTGGTTTTTCTGGTGGTTCCGTGCTTCCATCTTTCTGAGAAAAAGCAAGATTGAGGTGGTTAGATCGTTATAGGGCCATAAAAAGTAATAGCCAGCAGTCATTAGTATAGGTCCAGTATGTACTAGTATTTTAGAACATATAAAAGGGATTGCTAGTCTAAAGAAATTAGTCTTTTTAGGGCACGCTTAAAACTATGGATAATGATCGAATTGTCTGAGGTAGTGTATTCCAAAGAACTGGTCAGCACAAGAGAAGTTTTGGAGACTGGATTATTGAGCATGTTAGTCTTAGATTATTAGCGGAACGGAGAGCATGGGTAGAGTGATGCAGAACTCTGAAAAGCTTTGGGAGTGTGAATGATTGTTTATTTTGTAGCGGATGAGCAACCTGTGCAATGACTGGCACAGGGTGGAGGCATCTGTGTAATGCTTGGACAGGAATATGATCTGGCTGCTGCATTCAGGTTTTATTGGAGAGGAAAGAGTTTAGAAAGCGGGGAACCAATTGGTAGAGAGTTGAAAGTCCAGACAAGAATGAATAAGACAAACCATAAGAGTTTTTACAGAGTCAAATGTAGGAAAAGGTGGAAATCTAGAGATGTTTTGGTGGTGCAAGTGGCATGAGCGAGTGGTAGGATGTAGGGAGTGAACGAAAGATCTGAGTCAAGTATAACAAGCTGCTCGGGAGTTGCGGTAGAACTAAACACGAAATGGCAATTTTAGTTTTTAGGTAGGTTAGTGGAGGGAGGAAATACAAGGTCAGTTTTTTCCAGATTTAGTTTTACACTTTGGCTATGTGCACACGTCAGGATTTCTGGCAGAAATTTTCCTGACAAAAACCGGACATTTCTGCGTTTTTACCGTGTTTTTTATGCGTTTTTTCCCAATGCATAGAATAGCGGGAAAAACGCGAAAAAACGTAAAATTAATGAACATGCTGCTTTTTTTTTTTACCGCGATGCGTTTTTTTTCGCGGAAAAAAAACGCATCATGTGCACAAAAATTGCAGAATGCATTCTAAATGATAGGATGCATGATGCATGCGTTTTTAATGAGTTTTTATTGCGAAAAAAACGCGAAAAAACCTGAACGTGTGCACATACCCTAAAGGGCGACATAATGTTGTAAACAGCAGACAATAGCTGGTATTTTGTAGTATTGCAGGGGTTATGTCAGGAGATGCGTGATTGGGTGTCGTAAGCATAGAGATGGTACTGGAAATGAAATTTGCTGATGGCTTGTCCAATAGGGGCAGTGGATAAGAGGAAGGAGCCTAGGACTGAGCCCTGACAAACCCATTTTTCACTGCCTTGAACTTTGAAAAATATGGCACATATTGGCTCGGTCTATATTTATAATAATAATAATAATTTTATTTATATAGCGCCAACATATTCTGCAGCGCTTTACAACTTATAGAGGGGACTTATACAGACAACAGACATTACAGCATAACAGAAATCACAGTTTAAAACAGATACCAGGAGGAATGAGGGCCCTGCTCGCAAGCTTACAATCTATGAGGAAAAGGGGAGACACAAGAGGTGGATGGTAACAATTGCTTTAGTTATTTGGACCAGCCATAGTGTAAGGCTCGGGTGTTCATGTAAAGCTGCATGAACCAGTTAACTGCCTAAGTATGTAACAGTACAGACACAGAGGCTATTAACTGCATAAAGTGTATGAGAACATGATGGAGGAACGTGATTATGTTGTTGTTTTTTATTAATAGGCCACACAGGGATAATTAGGTTAATGCGTTGAGGCGGTAGGCCAATCTGAACAAATGAGTTTTTAGTGCACGCTTAAAACTGTGGGGATTGGGGATTAATTGTATTAACCTAGGTAGTGCAGGGATTTATAGGGAGTTTCTGCTTAGAACTAGGACCAATTTAGCTTATTTAACAAGTAATCCACTAACTTAAAACCCGAGGAGGCAATAAGATGCAAAGACAAAGAAGCATGCAGGCTAACATGGGCCATAAAGTCTCTGAGGTAGGAGAGAGATGACCTTTCTTCACTTTCATCTTTTATGGAGTCTGATCCCAAATGCTGTAAAGGTCAACACAGCAGATGAAATGAACATGTACCACTGCTGAGATTACCAGCCACCACTACAGGCTAGGGCAGTGGCCTATGTCCTCCTAGGCCATAAGGGTACCGCTTAGAAGTTCATTGCTCTGCTGCTGGTCTGAATGGACAATGTCCAGTGGCGCACTACTCCATGGCAAAGAGGAAGCTGAGGTGGGGAAACTGTGCACTCCTGAAGATATCACAGGTTGTCGCACTCCCCTGATGATTCCAAGTGGGTGAAACGCGTCGGGAGACTCCAGATCTAATAGAGGCTTCATCGCCATCTCTCCTTCCTTGAGAAATAAATGGATTCTCTCCAACTTTGGGTGACATCTACCCATATTGATGGGCTCCATAAATGACGCAAATTTGCATATGCTGGCGTGTTAGGAAAATAGAGCTTGGTGCAACGGACATAATGACCGTACTGTAACGATCACAGGGGACGCTCATGATAATTGTTCATGAGGTATCATGATCCCAGCTCTATATAGATGTGCATTTATGGTCATGTTTGACTAAAAAGCCTCTTATCATGCTGCTATATGTACTGACAGTGGCTAACTATAAATGCATGCTGAATTGGTAATTCCTGATATTGGTCACATTTGTGGATTTGACAATATTTGAGATATGTTAACCAATAATTGGGTTTTTTAAGGTCACCATAGGTGATCAGGAATACACACGCTGGATAAATAAAATTCGGCATGTCCATAGCATTGTTTCTAGTAAGGCATTTGCCACTATATAAGGCTACTAGCTAAATACAAAGGGTCACAGGCACAGTGACCATTTAGCACTGTCAGCATTTTTTTTTTGTATTTTCTTTTCCCTCCCCTTTATTCTGTGTTGGATAGGGTTCACAAATGCGCAAGGATTCTTCCCTTCCCCCTGTTTTTTATGTGCTGTATGTGAATTGACTTTTTATACATGCCTATTAAAGGTTAAGTTTTATATTTATATCCAATTGCTAATAGCACTCCTGAAGATAGAAGATGAAAATAACCCTTAAGTGTTTGATGCGTGCATGGAATTGTCAGCTGTGGTGCGGTCTCCTACTCAATGAGCACAGCGCTGGCAAGCATATTGCTATAGAACTTGCGATCACAGCTCCGAAGCTGATCAGACCGTTGGATCTGGCCAGTTTCTGCGCCAGATCGTTGGATCTGGCCAGCTTCCACGCCGCATCGTTGGATCTGGCCAGCTTCCGCGCCGCATCGTTGGATCTGGCCAGCTTCCGCACCGCATCGTTGGATCTGGCCAGCTTCCGCACCGCATCCGGCGTCTGAGGATTGGCTGTCCACTATTCCACCTGATCCCTGTACACATGTACTCGTGTCTGTTGCTATTACACAAATAAGTCCGATGTAACATACATGTAGATACTGATGAACTGGAAATGAGAAAACGCTTAGTTCAATCTAAGGTGACATGCCCAGACTTGTTCTGGATCTCTAGTGAACTTTGAGATTATAATAGACAAGCTTTATTAATTTCTTGTTCTAACTTTATATAATTTTTATTATTTTGTAATACCTTTTATAATAAAAAGTTTAACCGTTTTTCAGAGTTTATTCAAGCATGTAAAGATCGACAACTGTTGATATTGAGAATCTACAGGCATAAGAATTAACAAAGGTTTTACTGCCAATAAAGTTTGTCCATCTATCCATGTTGAATTGAGACGTTTTGTTGAGGGACTTCAAAATGTAGATAAAAAGTAAGTTTTGGTGTTTTTTTTTTTTTTTTTTTCCAGTAATGTTTTAATTCTTATACCCAAAAATTTGTCAGCAACTTCAAAATGTCGCATCTTTTAGGTTTGTTCTATCAAGATATAAAATTCTTTATCATGTAAGGCAACTGCCATAGAGCCAAATAATAATAATAAAAAAAGTTGTAAACTCCAGAATTGTCTATTTTGTTCCTGCCACTAAAAAACAAAACAAAACGTATGCTAGAGAAAGCAATAAAAAATTTGGATGTATCTCAAAAATAAAAAAAATACAATAGTTATTGGTCTTTAAAAAAAAAAAAAAAAAAAAAAACTTGCATAGCAGTTTTTTTTTTTCCATTTCCTAAACTAGATTTTAATTAGGAGCTACACCAGGTTTTCCTTTTCACCAGTGAGGCTTGGCTTGGCACATGGAGAGCTAGGACATTAGCAATTGTTTTTTGTGCTTGTTTTCCAGACTTGCTGCCCAAATCCAATAACCTCATAGACCTATATCAGGGTGTTGTGTTTGGATCAGGAGATGTCTGCAGCAGATCTAGAAATCATAGTCCATGCAGCGAAGGCCACAGTCAGTATTTTACATCCGTATTTCTAAGCCAAAACCAGCAGGAGCGAAGCAATCAGCGGAAAAGTATCATAGAAACACGTCACCACTTATTGTGTTTTTTATTTATTTTTATTTTTTTTTACCCACTTCTGGTTTTGGCATACAAATACTGATGTAAAAAACTCACCAAATCCTGAACGTGGCCTTAGCAGCATGCAGATTGTGTCAGTTTTCGCCGCTGATTCTCTCCCCCTACCCCACATTCAAAGGGGTGAAAATCCACAACTGAAATGGACAAGACTTGAAAATCTTAATAGTAAAAGTTGCTTCTTGCGGAAACGTCCCACAGGGTGTGAAAAAGAACTGCTCAAACCTCCATGTCGCAAGTACTGTATTCAGCTGTGGAATTTCCATGCTTAAAATTGCACTGCAAATGTGCAGCATTGTCGGCCTGACTGTACACAGCCGAAAAATGGCAAAATGGATCATCATCATCATGCATTAGATATTCGCTGTGTCACTTACTTCGATGTCTTGTTTCCAGATTTCACAGTTCCGAACTCTGTGAATATTTTGCTGAAGGCTGGGCTGTGACTGATCAGACTCCTGGCCACACTCTGTATCCAGTTGTTTGCAAGACAGTGTGAAATAATTGAGGAAATCCCCTACCGCACCCCATGGCAGCATTCACCACCCACTTTGGGGAGGGTTCTATTCACATGCAGACCAGAGAATGGAGAAAACAAACAAACTGCTGCTTTATAGCCCAGCATTAAGGTTTATTTGTCCATTAGGGAGTCCCAGATACATCTGAAGCTTGGAGGAGGTGAGGATGATTGCCTGGGAACCTGCTGTGGCCACAAAAGTTAAAAATTACCCCAAGCCCAAAGTCCTGTTTGCCAAGTTCTCCAATAGGTCATCATCACTGATAACGTTCTCATTCTCCGTCTGATGCAGTAGGCGCCATTCTGTGCGATTTTCTTTCTTTTTTTTTTAACAATCGTACCAAAGTATCCAAAGACGTTTTTCAGGACATACTTTTTTTTTTTTTTATTACTTGAATTCAGTCTATGATCTTCTATTATAAAAGTTGCAATTTTTGCTAAAAGTTTGACTTGAGTTTCTCCAGTCATGTGACCGCTTCTTCTTTTTTTGGTGATGTAAATTTTAACCAAATGTTATACCGTAATGTTCATCATTGCCGGCTTCTTTCTTCCTCCAGTGTGTATGTAGTCATCAATTACGTCCACAGTAAGGCCGTGTGGTAAGTCATAGACGTTGCATGAGGGCGAGCTCTGGGTGTAACACCCAGTAACTTCTGGCAGCGAGGGGGACAGAAAATCCAGAAAGTAAGCACTACAATGTGCACACATTTAGGCTATGTTCCCACGATGAGCTTTTGGTGAGTTATTGGTGTTGCAGAATTTCTGTGTCTAATACTTAAAAAAAAAAAAAAAAAAAAAAAAGGCACACAAACCCAAGTAACCCATTTTATATTTTTTGATCGCTCCAGTTTTTCAGTTTTTGTGTCATGCTTTAAATTAGGCTGCTTTATTTTCTACACTTCCTGGTATTTGGCTTTGCTAACACCTTGATATACTAAACTGCAGATTATATGCATTTTCACTATGGAAACGCACTAAAAATACACTTTTTTTTTTAACCTGCGGAATTTCCGCATCTAATGCAAGTATGTGTCGAAAATCCGCACAGAAGAGAAATTGACGCGCTGCGGACTTTAAACATGTAGCACAGGTCAGTTTAAGCTGCGTTTAAAAAGCACGGTGGGAGTGATAGTTCTATAAATCCTATCCACTTTGCTGGAACTACAAAAATATGCAGCGTCAAGTGTACCAAAAACTCATTGCGGGAACGTAGCCTTGGGAATATAGGAAATGTAATTCAGGGCTGAATTTATGACCTTTTTATACTGTTGCAAAATGGGAGGAACCGATAATGTGTGGTAGCGGGATCAAAAGGCGAGTGTGGGGTAAAAAAAAAAAAAGGAATATGAAAATCACACAAACCGTTGCAAAGCTAGAATTCATACAAAGACATGTTGGCAAAGCTTTAGTCAGCTGAGGAAACGAGGCTGTCCCCAGAGTGGATGTAGGAGATGATATCCGTGTCATTAGTAAGGATGGATGGCGTCCAGAAAGACTCATGAACCGCTGCAGGGGACGGGGAGGGTTAATAAGTGGTGGTATATGGTAGTGAGGGGCAGATGTGTTGAATCGATGTAGAAACCAGGACCATAGGGCTGTCTGTGTTTGTCGAGTTATGTAAGTAATGACATTAGCTGAAAGGAAGATGGACATTTATAGGAATATACTGAGGTTTGTCGCAATACTCCTAAATATTGTCATACCCCCTTTTTTCACAATACGTAGTTTCCTTTTTCCAACTATGAATTAAAAGGCCTTGTACTGTTGTCCGGGCCCAGACCACCCACCACTCTTTCGTGTGTACACCTGCGTGCAGGCTCGGACTGGCCCATAGGGGTATCAGGGGAATTTCCCGGTGGGCCGCCCCAAAGTCAATGTTACTGGGGGGCCCTTGGCACCCCAGCTCAATACTGCTTGTGTGTCTGTCTTGTGTGTGTATGTATGTATATATGTATGTATGTGTGTATGTGTGTATATATATATATATACATACATACACACACACACACACACACACACACACACACACACACACACACACACACACACACACACACACACACACACACACACACACACACACACACACACATATATATATATATATATATATATATATATATATACAGTATAAATCTTGTGTGAAAGTTTGCCTCCTTCCTGATTTCCTATTCTTTTGCATGTTTGTCACACTTTCACATCACCAGGCAAATGTAAATGTTAGACAAAGATAACACAAGGAATTAGCACAAGGTAACAAGGACTAGGGTCCCTGGTGTCTAATATTTCCAAGTCTCACTAAATCAATGTAGCGGTAGCTTGGTGAGAATAGATGAATCGATGAAACTTAGCTCTTAATATATTAATAACTAAAATGAATAAAAGTGCAAAATTACCTTCATTAAATAAGAATTGGATAACTCTAATACAGTCGCAGTGGTGGACTAATGTATACAGAAGACCTATCCATCAATACTTCACAAGGCATAAGAAAAAAAGAAAAGAAAAACCAGAAGCAAAACTTCACCCAAAAATGACAGTGGTCGCATATAAAAGAGGCCTTGATCAGTACTTCTCAATGGATACCTGAAAATGACAGTGGTCATATATAGTATACATAAGATGTATATGAAGTGCATGAGGAAATGTCCAATGAAGCGCGTCGGGCGGCACGCAGGGCTATTTTGGGTGAGCCCAGGTGAGGGGGAGCTGTGGACTGGGCAGGAGTTATGGGGTTCAGCAGGACATTATACTGACCCATAGGGCCTTGTAGGGTGAATGCTTTTGCCTTTATTCTATTCTGACCTGATGGGGATTATCTCCTTTGATGCATCGGATGATGAGGGTCTCCTTGATCGCCCTGTGAGCTGCAAGATTGGGGTAGAGATTTCCATTTTTTGTAAGGTGTAACAGTTGTCATTGGATATTCCTCGTGTGCTTCATATATTTGGAGTTTATTGGGACCATCTCGCAATAATCTGACGTCGACAGCCTGATATGTGCACGTTGGGAAATGTGGCGCTGTCCTAACACACCCTAGTCTGTGCAGCATCATCCTCCATGTACTGTGATGGCCAGTTTCTGGATTTCCATGCAGGCTCTTGCTTACATTCAGCCTGGTGGAATATGTATCAGCATTGCTAAAGTGTTGGCATGTATTTAATAGGGAACAGTCATTTCTAGTGTTATGGAAATTTGGTTTGGATAAATCTATCTGTGTGTGTGCTGCGGCCGTTCCCAATAAGACTGAGTATTTTGAGCGCTCATCAAGAATGAGACTGTACACCGTGGTGACAGAATAACAGTCCATCAATACTGCTGATTTATTGTACATACATGGTTTTATAATTGCATATAGAAAGGGGGTGGTTAGTTAATTACCATATTGTCAAGCTCCTCTGTTATTGGTTATCTAAATATATATGGAATATTGTGATTAATGCACATATGAATGCTGATTAAGCAACTAAAGTGTAGCTGTCTGCATCTAGGACAAAGTTGAGACATCTGATCATCACTTAGTACATCTGGTGCTGTTCTGCTTTTCCCTAGAAAGCCCTAAACAGTCTGTCTGGCTTATATCAGTTTGTTGGCCATTTTAAACAATTGATTATAGTGTATATATTCACTGTGAGTATATGAGTTTATATGCAAGTGAGATCTATATGAAATATATATACATTTCCATCACACTAGGAAAACCCATTCCCATTAACTGACCGGCAAAACGCTCGCTCATTAAATGTAATGATTTTTAAGTTTGTTAAAAAAATAAATAAATAAATTGTTCTCTGCAGCACATTGTCCCCTGAACATGTGCTGCCGAGAACAATAGTTCTGTGTTAATGGCCATTAAAGAAATGCAGATTGGCTGCTATGTAGCCCACTGATGCTCATTTAAAAGCCACGGGTCACCTCACCCTTACATGGGGCTAACCGAAATATTCCCCAGATAGTGGCGGTTAGACAAGACAGATTTATCACATTTTACACCACATACACGGTTGAGTATTAAGAAACGATCCTTATTTGGATCATGTGACTGTCAGTATTGTTTTTCTGATTGGTGACTCCACAACAATCATGTGTTCAGTTCCTCTGCAGCACCTCCGCAGGGGAAGTGGAGCATTACAAGACTTGCCTCTAAATATGTAAACTGGACAATGCACGGATGCTCTTTTCTAAGCATTCTCCAATCTGGCTAATAGGTAGTAATGCGGTATTGCACATTATCCTCTAAAGTTATTTAGTCTTTTTTTTTTTTTTTCAATAATGTTTTTATTAAACTTTTTTGACAATACAAATATAAAATCTGCACATTCTTGTATCAATCAGACAATGTTACGTCACATTTCGAGCAATACGGAATAAGTAAATAAAATAATTTACATAGACATAACAAATAAGTAGAATGGCTAATCTAAAAGGTCTGTTGTTGGTCTTTATTATCTATCGTTGCCATATTTTGACGTTATGCCAGAATGGGCAGAAAGACAGAGAAGTATGAGGAAAATACTTAGGAAAATGGAGGGGGGGGGGGAAACATCTGGGGAAATGAAGGAAGGGGGAAGGGGGGAGAGCACACGGCTTCCACTCCCACATCCTCGGGTTTATATGACCCAATCCGCGAGTCATCCTCAAAGTTATTTAGTCTTAATCTGGGACCTTTCATCTGTTCTAAAACTACAACTCCCAGCATGCTCTAACAACCGCAGGCCAGAGAGTCCCAGGTCGGTGACCATTTTATTGTAGACCGTTGTACCTGACATGATTAGCTTCACCAGTTTAGCAGGAAAGTATTTCTGCAAATTATCGTAATACAACGTTGAGATCCTAAGCGGTGTCGATATGCCACAAGGGTTATACCGATGTGGCCAAGGACATGGTGCTGGTGGCCAAGGACATGGTGCTGGTGGCCAAGGACATGGTGCTGGTGGCCAAGAAGTACAAGTTCCTCCCAGTGCGTAATGCCGATTTACCCTGTGATGGAGCCGCTGGCTAGCTTCTTCATAGTGCAGCTGATCCCTGGCCTCTTATGTTTGCCGTACGCATTTACTAGCTGATGGACCAATGGTCATTTGGTTGATGGCTCTTACTCCCGTCTTAAAAATACACATGGACGCCTGATGTGGCTGAGGGCAAAAACAAGTTCCTGGTTCCAGACATTTCTGATGCAGCTTACTGTCTGTAGGACCTAACTAAAGGTGAGAGGTGTGACGCGTTTCAAGGCTTTCTTTTTAGAAGGTCCACAATAAGAGGAAATACTCGGTAAGGTTCCAAAAATTCATCTTTGGGTTTTTGCGTTATTTCCAGAGGATTTGCTTCCATGTCTGTTACTCACAGACTGCCCTATTTGAAAGATTTATACATATCCTGTATATAATCTATGATCTGCACTATATGGAGAAAAGTAGAAGACACGTGACTTAATTGAATTTGGGTTATTCTGTTTCTCATTCAGTCCCATTGCCCCCGGTGCATATCGTCCGGCCACATGTGAGGTTGACAAATGAATTACTGAGACAACAGCACAAAATTTAAGAGATATTACAACAGGACATTTGTGCACAGGGTGGATGGGGTGATGCTTCTGAAAGATAAGCCTATGAAATCAAATTTATTACATATGGAGAAGTGGTAGTAGTGAGCAGGAGGTGGGGACAGAGGGCAGAGAAGTTCCCAACACTCTGCTGACTCCATAACTGCAGAGTCCAGACCTCCTCTAGTAATAACATCGGTACAAACACTGCGCCTGTGCCGGGAGCTTCATGGCCAAGAATCTGCTACAGCCTTACATCACCAACTCATCATCACTAACACGTATCATCAGTGGGCTTGACTCTACGTCCTCCTCACTACTGGACCTAATACCAAACCCCCAACAGGTACCTTCTACATGTTACATAAAATGCATAAAGAAGGTAATCCTGGGAGGCCAATCATCTCTGGTACTGGGACATTAGCTGAGAATATCTCGGGCTGGGTGGAGGACATTCTGAAACCCTTGGTGAGGCGCACACCCAGCTATACCCAGGACACCACAGATCTTCTCTGCAAATTGTCAACCCTGGGTCCTCTTCCAAATGACCCCATATTGTCCACCATGGATGGAGATTCACTCGCTTTAGTCCTTGTCAGTTGGGGTCCGTAGACGGACAGGCCGGTGGCACTTTACGACCACAGATCTGTAAACTTTTACCTATCGGCAGTTGTTGAAATACAAGGAGACCAAAGTAAATGATGATCTTTATGCTGTTTAAAAAATAATTTAACCCAATGAACGAGCACTTATTCTTTAGGTGATCCGTCGCCTGTTTACATGGCAGGATAATCATGAAGCGAGCATTTTTTATCATCGCTTATTCATGATTATCTTGCAGTGTAAATGCCCCTTGTTTCATTGTGCGTGAAAACAGAGGAACGTGGACAAAAGAAAGGTCTTCAGAATTTCTTATCTATGAAGCCTCCTTGTTACTTTTGTTTATTCTTTGGTCTCCTCTTGCCTTGAGATTTTTTTTCAAAGAATTTGCTTGTTGGCTATTCAGCGACCTTCACTTTCTGGGAATGATTATAAATCCTCATGTTTAATTAGAACATTCCTTTCTCTGGGTACAGACTATTCCACATTATCTCTTGTGGAAATAGACATTTTGAGGAGAAGGAAGAAAAATAATTGGTTGCCGAAAAAGTTTGAGATCACTGACACCAGATTGTTATATCTTAAACTTACTCTTTTATTTTTTTTCTTTTAAGCGGTTGAATGAGAGTAGACACCGTATGTGTTTTGTTTTTTCCCCAAATATGGCGCCACTCTTGTGCACAGGCTGTGACCGGTATTGCAGCTCGGCTTTATGAAAACACATTTGTATACAGTTTTTTTGTCTTGTATAAATTTTGTGTTGAATAGTTCCCTAAGGGCTCATTCACGCAACCTTATTACTAGCATGCACTAGTTTCTTCTGTAAATCCGATGAGACTCCTCCAGTCAAGTCTATAGGTGCCCAATTTCATAAGGAATTACCATGTTAACTACTTTTTTCCATTGAGATAAAGTAGGAGTTCTGTCCGCCATCCATCTGAGAGCTATTGCCTTCCTGGCCAGTAAGAAAGTTTCCTGTAAAATAAATTCCGATTATTGTGAGACCACAAGGACTCCTCTAAGATGCTCAGTATATATAAAAAAAAGTTGTTTGCTTTCATAGGTAATATTGATTTTACTAAAAAATTAAAATGAAGGTTGCTCTCAAATGACCATTTTGATTTACCAGTAATCTGGAAAAGTGTTCGTACGCATGCTTATTTCTGACTCTAATTAGGCCGTCAAAACTCCCGACCGATGAGAAAAATGCTCGTTGATTCTGTGTGATGAATTTTAGGCTTGCATAAGGTTTTCGGCAGCACTATGTGTACAGAAGGTGTGCCGTCGATTTTTAATATGCTGTTTTTTAGAACATGAATAAATTAATTTATTCCAAACTTCTTTCTTTGCCTTGAGTTCTTAAGTCACAAAGCTGTTCTCCTTCTAACATGGGGAAATGCATTACTTCCAAAACGATCGGGTCTGTTGCCTCTATTTCGGATCTGTACCATCCTTGTTAAGACTGAATGGTGCAGAACTCGTTTTCCGCCAACCCAGGAACCAAAAATCTGTTTCACAGGACTTGCTTCTTCAGATGCTCTAGTGCTTCCTTAAATTTACCATCACAAAGAAATGAATTATCTTCTTGGGATTATCTGTTTAAACTTTTCCAGAAATATCCAAATCCTGGAGTATATTGGCTTGCAGAACTCAAACTGCTGAGGATTGATGGTGTCGCTTGTCCTCCTAGGCCCTTTGATATTATTCACCTTCGGCATAAAATCTCTACCCATCATAACTCCATCTTCAGTCACTTAACTCCCTAGAAACTTCACAGCCTTCTGGCACATTTGACACACTGCTCGACGTATTTCAAAGCAATTGTCCATTTAATGGGGCGGCAACTTGTGGCAGGAGCAGGAGCATGACCTCACTGATAGAATTTCGTCAATTGGACAAATCCGGATTCACAGCTTGGTAGAAGTAAAATCCAAAATACTATTTATCCACATATTTAGGTCTTTGAAGTGCATAGGATACAGATAAAATCCCACAGATCCACCAAAAAATGCAGAATAAAGCTTCCCGAGGGTCATATCTTTGCTGATTTTTGGCAGGTGCTCAATGGGTGGGCATGTCCACACGGGGTAAACTTTTGTGCTGCAAATTTGCAAGTGCATTGTACAGATTTTACGGCCATTTTCACTGCTGATTTCACCCTACGCAAAGAGGAGAAAGGGCAAAAACAAAAGGTAATAAACCCACAAATAGACCAATGTATATAAAAGTATCAACTTTATTTGAGAAAATGTATATCACTCTAAAATAACAGTGCAACAGTAATATAATAGCCAGCATTGTATACATATGAGTGATGGAAACATACCCTTATAAAGTCCTCTCCTGCTGGAATGACTTCAGCCCCCGACGCGCGTTTTGGCGCACGGCTTTATCTGTCCCTGATGTCTGCATGTTATAACAACCGCAGGCCGGACAGTCCCAGGTCACAGACCGCTTTATTGTAGAGAGTTTTGTTGGTTATAGGATTAGCTTCACTGGTTTTAGCAGCAAAGTATTTCTGCAAATTCTGCAAATTATTGTAACCTGCCGACAATGTTCTAATAGTCACTTTTTTGGTTGCTTCACGCTGTATATAAATTGCTTGTGAGGATAAGCCGGCATAATGGACCCTAGACTAATGAGCAGCGTTATCTCGATAGTCCGGTGCAGGGTGTGTCATGTTTCTCCTATAAATGTATTTTTATCGTTGTGGATGTTCTGAAGTTTGCAAAGAATCGATAAACTGCTGCAGCGAGAGGGGGAAGCGTATGACGAGGGCGGCTTACTATTGATTTGTAGCTGTTTTTATATGGATTGTGAGCCGTGGAGATTGCCACCATTGAGATCATAAGCGGTGTCATTATGGCAGGAGAATTAGAGAATATCATGTGAGGAAGGACAAAGTACAAGTTTCTTCCAGTTCATTGCCTGCCATAGATGCAGACAGTCTGTTTTGTGGCTGCCCTATAACAGGCAGGAAGCTGAGGTCTATGGTGCTGTCTGGATAGTTGTGGCGTAGAGTCAATAGAGCGCTGGCATGGATTTGCCGCTCTAAGGGCTCGTGGGGACGGCCGTATTATCGGTCCCAGTACTGGCCCATAAAACATTGTATGACACCTGGACCAATGTACATGCCCAATTTTTTTTTTTGTGGACAGTCGGTCCAAGGAAGAAATCCCTGCGTGCCGAGTTTGATCCGATATTCGGATTGCACTCTGCCTTGAAAGTCAATGGGTCCGTGGACACTATCAGACGGTACTCTGATGACATCTGAGTGCAGTCCGATTTCCATGCACTGACAGTTTGGAGGAGATGGAGACTTTTTTTTTTTTTTTTTTTTTTTTCTTTCATCTTCTCCTCCCCCGAGAGAATTCGGATCACATTCTGATCTGAATGTGATTTGCATAATTGACGGATGAGAGAATTTTTACATTCATGTGTCCTGAGCTTAAAGAGCATCTCTTGTCAAGTGTGTATATTAAGGCTGAGCTCCTGTGTTTTCTAAAAAAATAAAAAAAAAAGGGGGGGGGGGTTTGGGTTAAAAATGGAAAAATTGGGGAAAAAGCCCTTCAGGATGTATCCTCTATGGAGCCTCTTTGCTACTTTTTGTCTGCTCTTTGGACTCCTCTTTGGGTGAGTTTCTTCAAAGAAATCGCTCGTCTATTCAGCAACCTTAATAAATCCTTCTGTTTTAATGAGAACATTTCTCTCTCTGGGTGCGGACTATTCCACCTGATCTCTTACGGAAATAGACATTTATGGAGAAGGAAGAAATATAATTGGTGTCTTGTGTAACCACATCAATGTCTAGAAACAGGGACACCAGATCGAGTACTGAAAAATAACCTTTTTTCTCCCCATTTAAGTATTTGGATGAGAGTAGAGATTTTGTATTATTGTTAATTAAGAATAGCGCCACTCGTGTGCACAGGCTGTGACTGGTATTGCAGCTTCCCTCTATTCAAGATCCATTTTAAAGTGCGTTTGAATAGAAGTCGCAATATTTAGCATAAAAATAATGTTCAGAGGTTAATATCGAGCGCGTGATCAGAAGATGAGGCATTGGATATCATATCAGTAACTTCTTGGAAAATGACATTACTGAGCTTCTAAACTGAATTATTTCCTGATTGTGGCTTCTGCCTGAATCATGTGTTGCTTAATCAGACAACATTTGCCGGCTGTAGGAATACATCATGAATTCCCAAATTAAACTTTAGTTCTAGCATAAAAAAAGAGGCGCATAGTTATAAGGAGGAGGCACAATTATGCTCATATCCTTTTTTTTTTTAAATCTATTTAATTTGTATCTCCCAAAAAAATGCTATGGGGAAATTTAAAGGGTTATTCCCATCTACAAGATCATATCCCAATATATAGTAGTAGTAATATTATTTTATCATTTATTATTATTATTATTATTATTATAAGATTAGCAAATACCACCACATAGAAATTTTAGTATAGTTCTTCAGATTCGCTATGCCCCTTTCCCCATGTAGGGCATTGTGGTAGATTAGGTATCCATGGTTACAACCACTAAAATCTGTCTGACTGTCACTATATAAATGGTCAGAACCATGGATACCTAGGTTACTGCAATGCCCTGCACATGGGGTAAGTGACAGTGAACCTGAAGAACTATACTAAATTTCTAAATGGCAGTATTTCCTAATATTTTTAATATACCTACTACATAATGTAATAGGATCTTGGAGATGGGAATACCCCTTTTAAGGCCCTTAGTATGGGCCAATAATCGTGAACCAAGTGATCCTGTGAATGCTTGTTCCCATAACAATGTTAAATCTGCTTTTGATGCACATACCACCTCTTTTCTGCCCATGTGCGGGGGTTTACGGACAGAAGAGCTCTTCCTCTTATTGTAATCCATGGCATCATCTCTGCTACCAAAGACAGGTTCCGTATGACGGGTAGTAGACTGCAAATTAGTCAGAAGGGGAGGGCTGACTTTCCAGCAATTTGTAGTAATACTGCTGGTACATTGAATTCCGTTGCTTAAAACGGAGCGTCACCAGATAAAAATATTGAGTTCACTGCTTCTCTCCATCTGTCACAGCTGACTGTGCAATATTTTTATTGGTGCTGCAAGGCTGTGTCCACATGTGGTGTTTTTGGGGAAAAAAAAAAAAAGTTGCATAAAGTGTGTGAAGATGTCTGTTCTCCTCTGTATTTTGCAGGTTGCCCACGTGGCGAGTTCCAGTGCAGCAATAAGTTGTGTGTGTCTGCGGGCTTCGTGTGCGACGGCGTCGATAGCTGCGGTGACGGCAGCGATGAAGAAGATTGCGCATTAGTCACTTGTAAATCGGGACAGTTCCGCTGCGGAAAGGGGGTGTGCATCCCCGAAAAGTGGGTATGTGATGGACAGGCCGACTGTGCGGACCAGTCAGATGAGTCGGAGGATCGGTGCGGGCTGAAAAGTCAGCCGCAGGCAGTCACACTGTGCGGCGCCCAGGAGTTCAGATGCGGCAATGGCAAATGTGTCCACCTGAGCTGGAGGTGCGACGGCGACCAGGACTGCAAAGACAAGTCCGATGAGAAGGATTGCCGTGAGTATTATATCTAGCGGGATAGTGATCGGCAAGAATCTGGTTATAAATGCCAGTAATCTGCACTTTTCTGCTCCCGCAGCCCTTGTGTCCTGCCGACCAGATGAGTTTCAGTGTGGAGATGGGTCCTGTGTATATGGGATGTATCAGTGTAATGGAGTCCCAGATTGCCTTGATCGCAGCGATGAGACGGGATGTCGCACTGGTAATCCAACATTTGCACTGATAGATGAGCAAGGATGGGGTCGTACGAACGTTTTTCCTTTAAGAGGTTGTCCACTGCTGGGGACATTTTTTTTATTTTAACCTAAATGCAAGTATTTGGGGCCAAAAATAATTTCTGCAATTCGGTTTAGTTAAAAATGTTGCACAGTTTGCCTCCAATGATGTCAATCGGCGTCTCTGCCCCCCACACGGCACTGCAGCTGCTTCCATCGTATTACGTGGCCGTTTCCAGACCCCTGTCCCTATCTGGGCTGGTGGAGAATGTGGTCACCTTGAAACCCAGCAGAATTGGTGGTTTGGTGACAATTATATTGAGGTCGCAGTCACTTGCCTGTCGCAACGCAACCACGTTCCTGGTTATAGGACGTCGCAGCTTGACGTTGATCTCGTAACATTAGGGTGGGAAAGTTTAGTCTTAGTTTTTGTGAAATTGGGTAAAATTTAACAACTTGCGGAGTTGTATTGTAACGGTAATACTGATTTCCCCTTGCAGCAGTGGAAGCGCCGTGCGATGCCGAAGGGACGTTTCAGTGCAAAAGCGGAGAATGTATCGACGTTCGGAAAGTGTGCGACTCTCGTCAGGACTGCCGGGACTGGTCTGATGAACCTCTGAAGGAGTGCGGTGAGTTTCTTCCCTTTTCTGAACCAACTGTACAGACCTCGGACGTCTGGTACTTCCCGATGAGCCGCCGTTGGACCCTGCAGCAGCTCGGTGCGCTCGGGACCCTGCAGCAGCTCGGTGCGCTCGGGACCCTGCAGCAGCTCGGTGCGCTCGGGACCCTGCAGCAGCTCGGTGCGCTCGGGACCCTGCAGCAGCTCGGTGCGCTCGGGACCCTGCAGCAGCTCGGTGCGCTCGGGACCCTGCAGCAGCTCGGTGCGCTCGGGACCCTGCAGCAGCTCGGTGCGCTCGGGGCCCTGCAGCAGCTCGGTGCGCTCGGGACCCTGCAGCAGCTCGGTGCGCTCGGGACCCTGCAGCAGCTCGGTGCGCTCGGGACCCTGCAGCAGCTCGGTGCGCTCGGGACCCTGCAGCAGCTCGGTGCGCTCGGGACCCTGCAGCAGCTCGGTGCGCTCGGGACCCTGCAGCAGCTCGGTGCGCTCGGGACCCTGCAGCAGCTCGGTGCGCTCGGGACCCTGCAGCAGCTCGGTGCGCTCGGGACCCTGCAGCAGCCGCCCTGGATATCATTTTACAGACTAGGCAAACCTCATGTAATGGTGATGTGTTGATTTTCTGTAAATCTGGATCCCCGTTCTCATTAAGCTTTAATAGCGCAAACAAAACTTCAGGATTTCTGCTTTTCGGCTCCCTGAGCTCAGACCGCTGAGCTCCAAATATTGCAACGACCTACATGCAGTATGTACGAATTACTGACTGCGAACACGGACTTACACATTAAGGGAACCTGTCATTAGACTCGTGCCGCCCAAACTACAGGCAGCATGAATCGTCACCTAGCCGGGTCAGCACTACTCTGAAATGATGCGGCCGGTCAGAGAAAGCCGTTTTGAAATCTGTCCGGGTACGATGGGAAGTGACCTGACTAGTCCAATAACGTCCCCAATTCATTTGATTGACAGTTTTCTCAATTTCTGTCAGTCAATTAGGGCCTGGAGAAGCCCGATGGGGGCCGCACCTGACTAGTCAGAGCTATCCCTATCTAACGGTTTTATCCGAAATGGTGCAGCAATGACTGCATTGGTCATCTCTCCTGACACCTCTATTTTAATACTTGCGTTGCCCACAAAATTTAATTCTGGGACAACTTTTCTTAGAAATCTAAATTGTGGTGTTCTTTCATTAATCCTCCCGGAAACGTATGGATAAGCTGACATCTGGATGTAACCAGTTTTCTGATCATTGAAGTGTCCCTGCACAGTGAAATAATCCTAAAAAAGCTCAGGCTAAGTGCCAGTTACTCTTTATCCTTCAGGCATTGCAAAGTTCTGACTTTTTTTTTTTTTTTTCTTCCTCCTTCTCTCCCAAACACCATGCTGCAGATGCTCAGTCAATGCTCCTTTTGAAGCTGCTTTCAACTGCTGCTCAGCAAAAATCTCTACACTATACTCAAACAGCCAGTGTACAGGACTTTCCCTGTCTGAGCAGCTCTGCTCCCCACTGCTGTACTCAGGCAGGACAATTCCCATACACCCACTGTTTAAATGACAAAAAAAGTTTAGTTACTCTTTAAAGGAGTCAAGATTTCTCAGTCTAAAAAAATAAAAATTAGACCGGATTAGTAAATTGTCTCAAGCGTTTTGTATCCCTTTCCATAGGCTGGAAGCCTGAAGGCTGTGTTCGGACTCCAAAATTTATCTAACTTTCTTTCATCCACTGCTCTGCATCGGATTAAAATGCTAAAAAAAAGCTGTCACCCTCCCCTGGGTCCACCGCTACCTGTGCACTAATACTTTGTCTTTCTGATTGGCTGCAGCGGTGACCTCACAACAAAAGGACACATAACCAATACAGCCAGTGAGGTCAACGGCCTGCATCGTCTACATCAGTATCGCCTCTGAGCTTAGTGATCGGGAACCTCACCGCTACAGCCAATCATTAACTAATGTGAACAGCACACGAGTGCACTTCTGAATGCTCATTCCCCCATTTTTGGCCCTTGGAAATGGATCCTATGCCTCATGCTTCACTGTTCTCAGACTCTGTCATTTCTTAGGTATCAACGAGTGCTTAACAAATAATGGCGGCTGTTCGCACATCTGCAAGGACCTAAAGGTGGGACATGACTGTGACTGCCCCACAGGCTACAAGTTAATTGACAAGAAAACTTGTGGAGGTAAGTGATGGATTTATTGGCTCTATCCGTTTGCCGGTAGGCAATTTTAATCCTGAGAAACGGAAGCATACAGCACTGGCACATGAGCGGCAACCCATCTCTAAACTGATTCCTTCCGTCTGTTCTTAATATTTATTATGTATGGGACATGTTAATGATCTGCAAATTATGAAAAAATGGAAACCAAATTTTCAGAACATCTGACTTTTATGCAGTATGTGCACCATGTGCAGATATCCCTGCACTTGCATGCCTTGGTTGCTTTCATGTCGTCTCCGGACTTGTCTCCCGTCAAGCACATCAGAGACGTCATTGGGCAGCAGTTGTACAGGAGCTGCCAGCGGCGGATCTTGATGATTTGCCCAGGTGCATTCAGAGCAGCAGAACATTCCTCAGATGCCCATTAAAGAGAACCTGTCATCAGGATCTTGCATGTTAAACTAAAGTTATGGGTATAAAGGCACTGTTATACTGATTTAATAGATACTTTCAGTGTAGAAATCCTCAGCCTGGTTGTTTAGTTATCATTAGATGTTTGAGTACAATAAGCTCTTAATGCATCCGGGCTGGTCTTCGGGGCAAGATTGTTGGTGGGGTCTTCGGCTGTGCCATGGCTCCACCACTGCCTCTAGTGTTTGTACCTTCTTGCTTTTAAACTTTGTGCCGTCCTAACCGCGGGCGGTGCTTGCGCACATTGACTGGGTGGACATCGGTAAAATGGTGTCTGTGCATGCGCAGATTTAGTTCTGTGCTCAATGACGAGCCAAGATCTCAATCTGCGCATGTGCCACAACTGGCGCCAGTTACT